>NC_135661.1:23800072-24103483 GCF_964188315.1 Podarcis muralis | reverse complement strand
TAAGCTCCCCGCCCCCTTGCACCTCATCCTGTCCGTAAAAGGTTGCCTGTCAGGTTCCCGGCGTGCTGTCTAAATGAAAAGGAATTTTAATTTATTTGGGACAAGCTGGTGACGGATGAGGAGACTGCTTATTACATTTAATGAGCTTTCCCCCCTCCTCTTCTCCTTCTTGCACCTTGGCTGGATTGTTTTCGCCCTTTCCGCGGGAGATTTATATGGGGTGTCCCGTGCGTTCTGCTGCTCCCCCTCCCCACTTTTGTTTCTGGGACACATATTGGTCACACCAGGGCAGGGTTGCACAGGCCACGGCAGAGGTTTGTGGCCGTTTGAGGTTCCCACGGCCTATTCGGAGGGGGGGGGGAGTTTATGGCGATTGGTGGGTCGGAGTGTGGAATCCATGGCCTGGCATCTGACTCCATCAAGGGGTTGACTTCAAAGGAAATAATTTAGGCCTGAGAAATCACAGCCTAGTATCACTCCAATGTGCGATTTTGGTGTCGTTCTTTGGACATGCTTGTGTTTGGAGAGTTTTGGGAAACTCACTAGGTGTTTGAGGATTGCTTTCTGCAATAGGTCAGCAAACAGGAATTTCTCAGGGCCCAGGTTTCCAGCCCATCCTCTGCCTGAGACTGAATTTGTGCCATTCAAAAATAGTGCTCTTTTTACACTGCATAAATGACACCCCCCCTTCTGTTTTGCTCGCTGCCGCTCACCCTGCTACTTCACACTTTGTGGCCTATCATAGAGTCGTGGGCATGGGGCGAGTTTCACATTCTTACCGCTCTTTAACCTCTCTTGTGAGCCGGAATGGGAAGCTAAAACATGTTGTGGAGTAACTAAACTGCATTAAGTGTGGTCTCAGTTTTATTATGAACCTGCCCCCCTTCCAGACACACACACACACACACAGAGTTAAAAACTAGTAACTGCAGTTATCCATACACCAAACCATCCTGTGCTTGTTGATCCGACATGTTTGAGATAATTACTGGAGCATTTATTTCATAAGGCATAAGATTGTAATAAAATGGTTGATGATTGACTGGCCTCCACTTTGCACCTGTTATTTTGGTAGAAAAGAATGAAAGTGTGTGTGTTGATGTGTGTTCCTTTATGGTCTTTTTATTTATTATTTTTATTATTATATATTGGTTCATCATACCAGGAGATAAAAGCACCAGGAAGTGTTCAGTCTGCATTGTTTTGAAATATTTGGTTCTTGGGTGTGCGTTTGTTCTTTATTAGGCTTGATATGTTCTTGTTCAGGATGTGGCTGAGAGACGGGTCATTAAAAAAAAAAATCCCCTCCCCTCCCTTTCCCTTTTTTTGTTACTGTTGTTTTTTCCTATGAGGTTGGACATTTTAATCTTAAGGGGTAGAAAAGTGACTTTTCCCTGCAGTTTCAAGGTATTGGGGGTGGAGTGGGAGTAATTATTGAGAGTTGGGATGACGTGGTGCCATGTTTTGCAACCTCCCTAGTTCTGCATCCAAGGCCTTGTCCCCCTCTTTGGGAAATTGGCACCCCCTGCTGGCGGGAGCTATAGCCTTCCATCCAGTAAGTTCTCCCTGATGGAATGGGGCCAATAGGACTCTCTGTTGCTGTGGCAATCGCCCTCTGGCACCTAACGATGAGCTCAGAAGGAAAAAATGGAGTCCTGAGTCAGACCATTTAGCTCCATAACGTATGTGCTGACAGGCAGCAGCAATCCAGAGTTTTCAGACAGGCAGTCTCTCCCAGCCCTACCTGGAGATACTGGAGAATGAACTAGAGACCTTCTGCAAGCAAAGCAGGTGTGCTACCTACCACTGTATTGTGGCCCTTCCCTTGAGACATGGGAACACAGGACTCTGCCTCACACTGAGCCAGACCATCGGTGCATCCAGATCAGTACTGTTTACACTGACTGGCAGCAACTCCCCAGGGTCTCAGGAAAGTGCTTCTCCTTGCCGTACCTGGAGATACTGGGGATTGAACCAAGGACTTTCTGCATACAAAGAAGATGTTTTACCGCTGAGCTGTGGCCAGCCAAGCTTCTAGACTGTGGTGGGAGTCAGTGGCAGCACACATGTGGGGGCCCCCAGTAGAAACATACTTGTGCAAGAAGGCCCAAGATGTTGGGTAAACCCTGGAGATTAGGGCCTGGAAGCCTGCAGTCTGCATGTGGGTGAGCCCATCTATTGTGTTCTGAGGTCAAGGGCTTTATCTCTCTTTGAAGGGCCTCTGCCAAGCTCCTCAAGTCATCACAATACAAGCTCTCTCAATACCCTTTTAGTCATACCTGAAAAGGTGCCAGGCAGGGGTGGCAGAATCGGAAGGATGCTTGGTCCCTGCACCACACCATCATGGCGGCCAAAGGTTTGGGTGTTTCTGCAGAGGTGCAATTTCACACAGTTTCTATGGACCCAACTCTACTTTTTTACTCTGCATGGAAGTTCATTTTCTGTTGGGTCATTGGGGTGACTGGCAGGCAATAAATTAGTAATAATAAGAAAATGAGGGGTGATGATGCTGATAATGAAATAACGTTCATACCAATGCACAGTGCCCAGATAAAGTTTTCAAATAAAAGTGCCACCATTTCCTTTGGGTGGTGGTCACTTGAAGTTTCCCCCACAATTAATGTCATCATTTTTGTGCAGAATTCAAATTTCATTCAAAAGTAAGACAAATTTCCAGGCCCTAATGGTGGTGAATAAGCCGTCACCCCCCTGTGGGCAGTTCTTGTTGGCATCTCAAAAGCCTCAGGTGGGCTTACGTAAGGTTTCTGTTGGTCAGGATTTGGGGCTTCAGTGCCTCACATAAATTATGCAAAGTGAACGCATTTGTTGAACTTACACAAGCTGCAGAATTCATTCTTTGCAGAATTCATCTTCTTGAATGCAGAATTCAGCCTTGGCAAGCTGTTGTTATACACACACCCTCTCTGCCCACATGGAGAATATGCAGCTCTTTCTGAGGGCCTGTTCTTTTCTGGAATCATTCATTCCAGGAGGAACTGGTTCACAACTGATGGTCATCTCTCTTGCTAATATTTGGGAGACTTTGGGGAAGTGTTGCCGGATGCTGTAAGACTAGCTGTCTGATCACCTGTGGAGAGTGAGAATCTCCCCTAGGGGACCAGCCGTGTGTTTATATTACGATATGTCACCGATTAAGCTGGCAGGTTGGCCATAGCATCCAATGCATGCTCAACCTAGAAAGGGAGGGGGAAATAAAGAACTACAAAATGCCAAATCAGTGGCAGAGGAACCCGCTGTTGGAGAGCAAGAATGCTAGAGCAGAGGTGGGTAATCCCAGGCCTTGGGGGAGAATTCAACCCTTTAGGATTCTCTTTGTGACCCCCAGGACTCTCGCTAGGCCTAGGCCTCTCCTCAGGCCACACACTCTTTCCCCTCGGCCACACCCCTCACTGGCTCTGTTTTGTGCCCTCCTCATCGTTCTGCCCAGACACTGAGGTCCAGCGCCAAAGGCCTTCTGGAGGTTCCCTCGCTGCGAGAAGCCAAGTTACAGGGAACCAGGCAGAGGGCCTTCTTGGTAGTGGCACCCGCCCTGTGGAACGCCCTCCCACCAGATGTCAAAGAGAAAAATAACTACCAAACTTTTAGAAGTCTTCTAAAGGCAGCCCTGTTTAGGGAAGCTTTTAATGTTTAATACATTATTGTATTTTAGTGTTTTGTTGGAAGCCGCCCAGAGTGGCTGGGGAAACCCAGCCAGATGGGCGGGGTATAAATAAATAAATAAATAAATAAATAAATAAATAAATAAATAAATATTATCATCATCATCTGCCTTTGCCTGGCTGGTATTGACTTTGGCCCCACCCACAACCGGCATGTGGCCCCTGGGAGGCTCCTCAGTGGGAAAGCTAATCCTCTTCCCTCATGCTTTAGAGCACTTCAGTTCAGGCGAGACACAAAATTTGTCAGAAGGGCTTGCAAGGCGTTTGGAACAGTTGCACTTTATAGCATGGCTGCCCCCTTCCCTTGCTGATCAGCTCAGGCTGCTCTGTCCTGGTGTGCTCAGTTGTTGAAGGAAAGTTGAGAGCGCTGGGCACAAGGTGTGTCTGTAGTCCGAAAGTGAGGGCCACCTTGGTTTTCTAACCAGAGAGCGGCCAGCAATGTGCCCTGAAGTTCCCATGTGTGTTGTGGGGCCAGGCTGTTTTGCACAAAGTGTCCCGTCACTGTCAGAGTTGCCCCTTGTGAATTTTCAAGCACGCACAACATGTAAGAGAAGGTTGTGCTGTTCCTCAATTGAAAACGTATAGGATGCCATGTGATGGTTAGCGACTTGGAGGGCTTTGAAAGATTAGAGTAATTTGTGAAGCGGAACACTGTGGCTACTAGCTGCGAAGGCTGTGTTCCTCCTCCATTGTTGGAGGTAGCATGCTTCAAAATACTAGTTGCTGTACACATCAGGTGAGGAGAGCTGGTGTTGCACCCGCAACCTGCTTGTAGGCTTCCCATAGGAAATCTAATCCAGCAGGGAAGCTCTTACGTTCTGCTTCCCTGTGCATGCTGCCCATGGCCCATCTACGACTCTACCTCCATTTTGCCTCTTCTGTCAGCATTAGTGCTGCTGGCAGTGTTTTCTGCTGGCCTACCAGGGGAGTTCCACCAGTGTAGGTGTCACAACAGTGTCACACCTTGCAGTACTTCTGCTAAATCGGAATAGCCCTCAGCTGGCAGATGTTAAATACCTGATTATGCCCTAACATCATGATCCTATGCATCTTTACTCCAGAGTAAGTCCTGTTGAGCTACTCCCAAGGATGTGTGCATACAACGCTTGCCTAATTCTGCATTGAACCCAGCTGGTTTTACTTCTGAGTAAACACATGGATGCTTGGGCTGCACGAAGGGAAACTTTAATATAGGTCACAAACTATGAACCATGTGGAGCGGTGTGCTACCAAAAATGTTTTGGGTCTGGTTATTTTCATTTTGAAAATCTGGGCTTTGAAATCTGGAGAGATGTTTGGTGCTGTGCTGTTCCACCAATTTTTAAAAAGAATTTTCTTAGCGTAGGACTCAGAGAAGACTTTCTGGGACTGCCAGTAAGCAATAAGCTTACTCCAGGTCATAAGGAAAGAAGCATATGTTAAATTTGCTTTTATAACGTGTATTCTCATTCTCTTGCTTTAAAAATAAATAAATTCCTGGAATGATCTATCTTTATTTCCCATTCTCTCCTCATCCACCTTTACGGGGAAAGCTCAGTACAACATGACTGGATCTAGTTGTGTGTACAAAACACTGCCAAAATATGAAATGCTTTTAGCAAGAAAAAGGTCTAAGATTGTATTTGCAAGACAAGGCAAAGGGCTTTACAGGATGCAGTGGCTTGTAGGGGGGATCCAGATGAGGAGTATTTTCAGTGTTCCTCCTCCAAAGTGGCTGAGAAGTTGAATGCTACTTCTGCAAAACCAGCCATGGACTTTAGGAATAGAGAGAGGGAGCGGGAGATAGCATAGAGGTGCTTTTCACCTTCCTTCCCTCCCCACCCCCTGTTGCTGGAGGGATTTGCACCGCGTTCTGCTGCCAGGCCAAGTTCAAGGTATTAACGCTAACATAGAAGGGTGCTAACGCATGAAGCATGATACAGCTCAGGACCAGGTTACTCGAGAGACCACCTTAGCTCTTATATACCTGGTAGATCCCTGCAGTTTGCACAAAAGTTTCTCCTGCAGATCTCGGAAGCCTGCTCCGCAGCAATTCGGAGCAGGGCTTTTGGTGTAGCTGCCCCTGTTTTCTGGAACTGCATCCCTTTCGAGATACAACAGGCACCTGCAATTGAAGGCATTTCTTCTCCAACAAGGTTTCCCAGCTGGGTGAACGGGTATCTGCCATGGGTGGCTACTTCATATCATTTTAAAATGTACCTGTGTTGTTACTTTCTATGTTTTTTTCAAGCTGTTTTTCCCCGCTGTTCTTGTTACATTTTGTGCATTGCTTTGGGTGGTTGGGTGGAATGCGATAGATAAATAAATAATACCCCCCCCCCAAAAAAAAACACAACCCACCAGCATTGCCCACCAGCCCCCTTTTTAGCTACCTTCCCACCATCAGAATCTATTGCATGAGTGACCTTACTAGAACCGACTAAGATCATCTAGGGAAGCTGATAGACTTTAATTTCAAGACTAGAAAGGCAGACTCCTCCATCACACAAATACGTCACCCCAAAGTGCCACGGTGGACTGCAGGAGGCAGGATTACATGGAAACCACCTACGCCCCGGCCTGATCTTACTCCTCTCCTCTCCTGTTCTTGTGATTTAGATAGAGGTCCTTTCTTGTCCCTTGGAACAGGAAGGCAGCCTGTCGAGATGCAGAAGGGTGGCACACCCAGCGAATTTCCGAAGTGCGGAGAAACTCCCCTTTATGAAATTAGTGCACCCAGCCTCCTGTCAAGACAACAGGTTTTTGCCTGGGGGATCCAGATGAGTAGTGTTTTCTGTGTTCCTCCTCCAAAGTGGCTGAGAAGTTGAATGCTGCTTCTGCGAAACCAGCTGTGGACTTCAGGAATAGAGAAGGAGGAAGGGAGAGAGATAGAGAGAGATAGCAGAGAGGTGCTTTTCACCTTCCCTCCCCATCCCCTGTTGCTTTCTCTCATTTTCCCTTGAGGGTTGGCTCCACTTTCCCTTTTATTAGAACAGGACCTAATTGAAGCTCAGTTCTGGGAAGCCAAGTTTGAATCATACTGATCCCGGCGTTCTTCAATGAGAAGTGGAACTGAGGGGGAAGGACAGACCTGTCATCTTACGGCACCAGACAGGTTGGCAGCTCCCATGGGTGACATCATCACAGCAGTCTGCCAATCAGGATGTGGTCGGGGAGCCATCCACACACTCGTTTCCACTTCAGGAACCCTAAAGTGTATGTCTGGGGTGGAGGCAGCAAATGTGGTTTTATCCAGGTAGAACCCACAGGTCGCTATCCTGTTTGGCCGCGCACAAACACTCAGGCACGCGCATGCCCCCCGCCCGCCTGCACCCCTCCGGTTCACTGCGGACCGGATCAATTTGGACGTCTTCAGCAATAAAAAATGCCGATGTCGTCCTAATTCACCAGGCCCCGAGATGACAGCAAATTTACATTTTTTAATTAAACTAGCAGCCAGTTTTTATGAGAGGGGGCTGGGTTATGCAAATCAAATGGTTGTGTACGAAAGATTAGGAGAGTTTGGGAATAAATTCCACAAATGCTAATAAAAAAGAGAGAGAGAGAGGGAAAGAATGAGAGGAAGAAAGGAGGGACATTGTTCCATTAGCCCCTTTTAGACTGATTTCCCTGGAGAGAAGTAATGGGGGTTATGGGGGGAGGGAGCTTTCAAAGACAGGTAACATTAATTTTTAGGATTGAAGGCTTTCTAGGATGGAGACCCTTCCCTGAGGAGCATGGCAGTTGGGCAGCAAAAGAGGAGGAAACTTATTAGCTGTTCCGTTGGTGCCACTATCCCGCAAAGACCCTACTGAGATTAGGACCACAAAGAGAGAGTAAGGCTCCTGTATGTGTCCACATCAGGGATACCCACTTGCTGGGCAGACTTGAAAGCAAGAAGCTGGACAACACACATGAAGATGCCGAACATTCTGCCCGCAGAGCTTGGACTGATGTGCAGCTGCGGTGCGATCCGACACCTCTAGGCTTGTGGAGACATTTTGCACAGCAAGGAAGTGTTGCTTAAAGTAGCTAGGTGCGACCTGAGGCACAATCTTGAGTTATTTAAGCTGCGGCCGCACAGGCAGTATTGATATGCATCAAGCTCCATTCGCTTAATTGGGGATCTCCATAAACCTTAAGAAGGAAGCCAGGGGTTTTTGAGAGCTTCACAAGGACATCCCTGCTCCTACAATTCTTGCATTTGCAGTGCCTCAATCACAGAATTCTAGAGTTGGAATGGACCACGAGGATCATTTAGTCTGATGCAGGAATCTTTCACCCAAAGTGGAACTCAAACCCACAACCCTGAGATTAAGAGTCTCATGCTCTAACCAACTGAACTAAGAAGCCTCGCTGAGGAATTTGCATCACGTATGCGATGCTGCCTTCTTGTTGTAGCTTCTGTTTACACAGTTCTTGCATTGTCCAGAGAGTGCTTAGCAAGCTTTCTGTTTCTTATACACCCTTATGAGGTAGGCCCCTGCTGTTCCTACTTTAAAGTTGGGGCACCAAGGCCGAATCTCCTCCCCGCCCCCCCAAGACTTCATAATGGAGCCTGGACATTGGTGGCTGTAGGTCAGCAAGGAAACATTCAGGACTGGGCCTGACATAAGCCAGAAAGTTTCTGCAGAGCTCCCAGCCAGCAAGAAAACTGGGATGTGAGCCAAGCAGGACTAAGAATTCCCTGAAGGAGCAAGTCAAGGTGGGGAGTCGCTGCTGTCCTATGTTGACTGGGAAGCCAAGGCCTTAGTCCCAGGCCACACCCAGCTGGATTCCAGTGACGTGGTTTTCCGGCAGCTGACACCGTGCGCACCACAGTGCAAATGACGCGTCATGATAAATAGCAGTCATAAGTGAGGAGTGTAGACAGTTGTTGTTGTTGTTTTGAAAATGCCCCATTTGGGAAGGTCCTTGACTTGGGATGATGGTCCTGATAGGTTCAAAGCTTCCAAGCCTCCTCTTCTCTCCGCAGAGGCATGGTTTTCAGCAGCGTTTGGGAACTGGCCTGGAATGGGTGCCCTGGCACCGTGAGCCAAATAGAGGCTGTGTCAGCTGTTGAGAGAAAGAGAGAATTCCCAAGGCTGGAAAGCGGTTTGAGTTTCCAATCCTGAGGCAGTTTCAGGCTCAGGATAAAAGCCAAGCAGCCCTCGCAGGCTTGAGTGAGAGTGAGAGGGTGGAGGGAAGAAAGCATTTGGTGCTGCTGCACAGCATGGGGAATGAGACTGGGTGCAAGGGCACCCCAGACTCAGCTACCCCTTCCAGTGCCATCCCACAGGGAAGGGCCTTGGCCACAGGGTTCCACTTTTTTGTGGGGGGGGGGAGTGATGATTCACACAAACAAATGTGCTTTCCTTCAAGTGATCGCCCAGGCAAGCAGACTCTTGCAAAAAAATGTTCTTGATTATCAAATCCTGCTCACTAGCAATTCCCAGATGTGAGTGAAATGTGCACATTTTCATTTCAGTAGTCCTGGGAATGTTGCATACAGCAAAGGGGTACAACTGGGAAATGTCCAAGTGCACATACAGTTTTCACACATGTTTTCCTGTGTTAACTGCAGCATTGATCAAAATGGACTATTCTGGGGGCATTGGACACCTGAAGGTTAGTGGTGTTATCGAAAAAAGTGTGAGCTCTCCTGTGAAAAAGATACATCCTTTTTTCTTTTGCTTTTGGATCTTGTGGACATGGGAAAGAGCAGAGAGGTATCCAGCACACAGGAGTTTCTTTCCACCTCCTCTTGTGGTCAGAGGTGTGGTTGCATTGGGCCATATCTTGTTGGAAAGGGTCTGTCTGTATTGTAGATTTAATATAATTGTAGAGTCAGAAGAGACCCCAAGGGTCATCTAGTCCAACCCACTGCAATGCAGGAATCTCAACATGTGCTTCCCCATCCAGTTTGAAACCATGCTTAGCTTTGCAAATGTGCTAGCAGTTTTATTGCTACATCATCAGGTCTTATCTTTCTCTTCTTTGAAATGGTGTTGGGAGTCTGTTGAACATAGATTTGCTCCAACTGTTGCAAATTTCCATTTGGTCTTACTATCTTTTCCAGGTATGCATCTTAACACCCAGTTCACAGTGTGAGAGTTTGAAGGCATCGCTACTGAGCAATCATATAAAGCATTGGGAGCGGGGTGCCCTTTGTCCTTAAATAGGCTCCGGATGTCCTTTGCCTTTTTCCTGCCGTTTCTAAAAGAGTGGGGAGAAACTTTACTCTCTTGTTTACTACTTGTTTAGAAAAGAGGAGCGCCATAGCACTTCTGCAAGAAAGTCGTCCGCCTCTAAAGAAATTTAATTAAACAAAGTTTCAAGAAATACTGGTGATAGAGCAAGTAGAGTGTTGCTCATTGCCGGCGATGATACATGCGCTGTCCAATAGGGACCCAAAGCACCATCCTGGGCACGTTCCATAAACATTTGCAATGGATGTGATGTCTGGTGGCCATAAGAGGGAACAGCACTTTCCGTCTGTCAGATCCTGTGATTTGAGCGTTGAGGAAATGCAATATCCCCACCACTGGAAGCACTGACTTGAATTAAGCTCTAGATCCCTATGCAACAAATGAGTGGCAACCGTGCATATATTGCTCTGTAAACTGATATCCTGGAAAGGCCCAGAGCAGTTTACCACAGGTGGAGCTTTTTGCAGGCTAACAGCTGACTTCCTCAAACGCAGGAGGTGGACCAAGAAGGTATTTGAGATGCAGCACAGAGCGCCTCTCCTCCTTGAATCTGTGCTGTTGCTTAGAACAGTTTCCAGTTGCAAAGTGCTTGACACATCCTTGAGAGCAAGGTCGATGTTGTCCCCATTTTATGGCTGGAGACCTAAAGCTGAAAGACAAGTGATTCAGGAATATAGGAAGCTACCTTATACTGAGTCAGGCTATTGGTCCATCTAGCTCAGTATTGTCCAAACTGACTGGCAGCAGCTCTCCAGGGTTTCAGGCAAGAAACATTCCCAGTCCTACCTGGAGATATTGCAAATTGAACCTGGGACCCTCTGAATGCAAAGAAAGATGGTCTGCCACTGAGCTACAGCTCTTCCATTTGCTTGGAGGCTCTTGCAGCATGGTATCATGCATATTCGGCATAAATGATGGTCGCAATAGTTGTTTTTAATTAGGCACCTTGTATATATTGGTAGTAATAGTTACTGTTGCTACTACTACTTACGACACTAGCATTAAGTGGTAACTAGCATTTATAAACCAGTCTGCTGCAGATTACCATTTTTTGCCAACTTTGAACATCACCTCTTGCCCAACATGTTTCCGTGGAGTCTGTTCACACATCAATGTGCAATAAAGAGCACTGAAAATTAAAGCAGTGTGTGCATGAATGTGAGTTGGCCCTGGATTCTTTCCAGATCATACCCAGGCTACCAATACTTGGAGCATGCTGGGTGCCATCAGGTTTACCAGTGCCAGTTGCTCCCCCCACCCTGACTTCTCTGTCTCCTCACCTCCCGTATTGGCACCTTTTGCCACTTTTGAAACAGGTAGGATCCGGATCTGGAACTTGGCAGGTGCCTGGGGGCTCTCTGGAGGACAACGGTTTGTGATGTCACCTGTTTGCTTTATTCATCTTCTCTCTCCCCCACCCCACCCGCCGCTCTCTCGTTTGTTTTGCTTTGTTTTTGCAAGAACATTTTGTGCCGGCAGATGTGCCAGCTAGCCAAGTTCTGAGAGAGGGTGACTGACGGAGGGTATTCCAAACTGGTTTTGGCCTCTGTTCTCTCAGGATGGAGGTGGGTAGGTGGACAACAGAAGGATGCCCCCCACTTTGGGTGTGCTATGATACAAGATCACCCCTGCAGACAATAGTAATGCACTAATATAGTTTAATTACTCTCAGAACAACCAATAAACTGGAATGTTGTGCAGATGGCCCAGTATAAATCCACCACTGATACACTTTTAATGGGTTGGTGTCATGTTGCAGAAGACACCTGCAGAAAACTCCTCACCGGTCTGGAGGAGCACTCTTACTGCCCTCAAGAGTTGTCCCAGAGGCAGGACTAAAACAAACTGAAACCAACATGGCGGCTACGTATCGCGTGGTAAAACTGTCCTGGCGGAGATGTTCATACACTCCCATGAACAGCTTCCACAATGGCGTCTTGAACAGTGTGTGATCTGCGTCATAGGTAGAGAATGTCCACAATTCAAAATAGCCGCCACTTGAGGGCCAGAAGATGCCCAGAGGCCCTTCCACCGCGGTCTCCAAGCCAGCCCACCGCTGTGGCTTCTCTGAGCTTTGGTGGGTCATCTTATCTCTCCACCCTTTCTGCATCCATTTCTCCTTCTCCTTCCCCCCCGCCCAAAGACAAGAGCTGCATCCTCTTAGGGAGACGCAGTTTGTTTTGCCAGGGTGACCTGTTTAATCATCTCATTTTCTGGTGGCCGTTTATTCCTTGTTACCACGGTTACGGCCCCATTAAGGGGAGAAGCAATAAGGCAGTGAGTCAAACAGGTAATAAAAACATTAAAGCCATGTGCGTATCGGCAGGGAGGGCAGAGGGGGCGCAGCGAGACGCAACTGGCCCTTGCCAGGGAGGCAGTCAGGTCGGTGCTGGGGTGGGCAGAGGGAGGAGAGCAGGGAGGAAGTGCAGGGTGACTTCTCCAGACTCAAGGGGAATGTGGTTTTTGTTTGTTGGTTTGTTGGTTTTTTAAAGCCACCATTGCAGTGTTTTGTCTATGAAAGCCAGTTCCCAAGGTTATGCCCTCTGTAAAGTGACCAAGCCACGGAGATCAGCAATACAGGAAACTTGCCTAACACCAAATCACATCCTTGGTCCATCCAGCTCAGTATCGCATACACTGGCAGGCAGGAGTCTCTTCCAGCCCTATCTAGAGATGCCATCAGGGATGGAACCGTGGGTAGAGGGGTGGTATAAAATTATTATTATTGTCCTCATTATCATTAACAACAGCAACAACAACAATATCCTGGGACCTTCTGCATGCAAAGCAGATGCTTGAGCACCGCATTGTAATGGTCCTTCTCAATGGGGATGGTTGGGGCTATAAGGAATCAGGAGCAGCATTGGCTCTCAATAGCTCCCATACAGTTGCATGGAACAAAGTTAAGCTGACTGCTGTCTGGAACACAGGCTGAGATTTGCCTGGGCGTCATGGGCACTGAATTAAGCCCCCTGCTGCCGAGTTTGCCTCCTTTCCTTGCTCCCATAGAAGTGAATGGGTGCCGTTCATGTCTCTGGGGGAAAACAGACTGCAGCACTGGGGAACATTGCTTTCACTGGGGGAAATGAGGGTATCAGCCAACTAAGTCCTATTCCGAATAGGCTCACTGAAGTTGATGGAGAAAACTAACTTAGATCTGTGTTTCTTTGAGGTGGGGGTCAGAATACAATTTCTTGCCTTGTTTAGTAGCTGTTGCCTGCTAAACAGCTGGGGATGGCGTAGAAGATGGAGAGGCACCAGAACTCTGCATTTGTCCATACTATGGGGAATACAGGTCTGCTTTGGGTGGGGGTGGGGGTATCCATTGCGTAGCGATTTATAAACAATGAAGAGTGTCTGAGTTTCGCCTCACCTTGCTTTATATCTGTAAAATGGGGAGAATGGCACCAGCCTTTGTCCTCCCAGGGTTGACTTGAGGATAAGTTAATTAAAAGATTGTGCAATGCTTGGATGCTTTGCTAATTGTGAGGGGGAGGGGGAGAGAATGAGGGAGGGATAAGTATCTTAGTCAAACACACAAGAGCATCCGTCCAAGGACACGAGTCTCTTGTAAGCTATGGAGTCGTCTTAACATGGCACTTAGCATTTCTGGATTTCATCTTCCATACAGAGCTGCGTTTCCAAAATCCAAGGCTTGTCTCCCTGCAGAAACAATGCGAAGGAAAAAATTGAGAGGGTAACTGGGTTGGTATGTTGCTGCAAAAAACAACTAAGGGCCTTGTGATACCTTCAATCTTAACAGTGTCTTTGCCGTCCAATCTTTTGTAGGTTAGAGCCCACTTTATCCGCAATGTAAGTCGACCATTAACTCAAAATGAACAGATGAGTTAATTTTTCTGTCTCCACCCTTGTCCTGTTAGGCGGTTTGGGTTTTTAAATATATATATTTTGTATTACAAAATCGTTGCTGTTCTTTTGAGCTTTGTAGCTGCTTCCACCCCACCCCCCCACCTCGACTTCTTGTTTTATCAGAAAACAAATTTGCGGTGAGTCCTGAGAAAAGGAGTCAGAGTGCTAAGCAAATATTCAGCGTGTAAATGAGCGCTGCGACCTTGAGAGGAGGCAGCTGGAGGAGGGGCAGATAGGCAGGAAAGAGGAAAACTTGGGAATTTTTGAAAACGGAAAACACGTTTGCAGTGGAGGGTTGGGCAACTCACAGAAGAGTTGGAAGGGGTACGAGGGTCATCTAGTCCAACCCCCTGGCAATGCAGGAATCTTTCCCCCAACGTGGGGCTCAAACCCACAACCCACCCAGTTCAGATCCTCACATTGTAGCTACTGCGGTGTATTGATTTATTTCTAAGGGCATTCCCTTCCTGCCATGATTAATATAGGCTCCTTTCCCCCTACCCTCATTGATCCCTCATTGATTCCTGAGACATCCCTCTGAGGTCAAGCCACAACTGAACACATTTCACAGACTCGAAAACTGAGGCTGGATTTTGTCCACCCACCCACCCAATGTAGTTATGTGTCATTACAGAATACAGGTATAAGGAAAATACGCTTCAGTGTTTTCCTCACTTGAGAATCTCCTTTGCCATGGAAAACTAGAGAGCCAGGAACAGGACTATATCCTAGTCTTCTTTCTCTTTTAATTTTCTTTACGCAGGGGTTGTTTTTTTTTTTTTATGTAATCTCCTGAAATAGCAACCTGAGCAGTCTCTGCCATGTGATTTATCTGCCCATGTTGATCAGCTATAAGGCAGGGCCTGAGATACTCAAGCCCAAGTCCATTTTTTCATCCGACACAACAGGGTTGTTGTTCTTTTGTGATGCTAATAAAAGCAAGTTTCTGAAGCTCGCTGGTTGCTTTTTTTCAGTTGCAATTTGCTGGGCTGGGTTGCTGTTGTTTTAATAATCTGCCTCTGTCCCACAGTTCCAAAGAAGCTTTGAATTCTAATTTCCCCGTACTAAAGATGGAGTAAAAATTTATTAGCTCCTGTAGGAAACAAATGCCCTTCTAGTTCTTTCTTTTCTGTTAGCAAGTTCTTTTAGACAAAGTCAGACTATTGGTCCATTTAGCTCAGTGATGCCAACACTGACTGGCAGCGGCTCTCTGGGGCTTCAGAGACGGGGAGTCTCTCCCAGCCGCACCTGGAGATGCCAAAGGGGACTAAACCTGGCACCTTCTGCAGGCAGAACAGGTGCTCTTGCCACTAAGCCGCAGCCTTTCCCCAGCACACACGTAAGTGGTTGATGTTTTCGGAATATTTGATCAAAGTGGAAAAATCTCGTTCTGCTTTTCTGGTTAGGTCAGTTCTGAGCTGGGCTCACCTGATCAGGAAGTTTGTTTCAAACGTGGCCAAATCCTTATGCTTTTACAGTTTGTTTTCTCCTTGGCATCTTTTCCTTCAAAAGGTTGGCTTTGAAACTGACAGCCAGGCGGTGTGTCCAAGCTACTCAGATTACAAGTTTTTTTCAGTAGAATCCAAACGATGGAATGCTTTAAAAAAAAAAAAATCACAAGGGACAAAGGCAAGAACATCACCCCAGCAGAAATTCCACACAAATTTGGGCAAAGCTGGGCAGAGCTGGGTGTTTCTCTCTCTCTCTCTCTCTCTCTCTCTCTCTCTCTCTCTCTCTCTCTCTCTCTCTCTTTCTCCCCCCTCACTCATAAGACTTGAATTTGGGGAGTAACCAAGTGAGAAACCCCAGTGTTGTTTAGTAGTTAGAGTGGCTGGACTAGGGCCAGAGAGACCTCAGTTCAAGTGAACTGAACCTTGGGAAAGTAACTATTTCTCAGCCAAATCCACCCATGGGGTTGTTGTGAGGATAAATTAAGGGAGGACCATGTACATTGCCCTGTGTGCTTTAGAGGAAGTGTGGGGTAAAAAAAAACCAAAATACAATGAATTAACACAACCAGGTCTCTCAAAAGGAAGAAGTTCTTCATGCTACACTTCGGTTAACTTGAGGAACTCACTACCATAAGATACAGAGTTGGCCACTAAGCAAAGCCAGCTTTTTTTTTATTTAAAAAAAGTGAGGGTGATTAGTCCAGTCATAGGTGAAGATTACTTTTCCTCATTCCTTTGTTGCATGCCAGGAATGGCAGTTTCTTTCTTTCTTAAGGGGGCAACAGAAGCTGGCCTTTACTGCCCCATGCCACCTTCATCTCAACTCAGCCTCCTTTTAATGCAGGGTTAGGGAAACCGAACCTCTGGGTCTCATTGGGCTTCCTGGTCCTGTTAGGGATTTTTGTGAGTCAAATCCAGCAACATCTTGAGTGCCAGCAGATTCCTCAAACCAGGTCTAGGGGATGAGGACTGTGCTGTTCATTGAGGGATTCCCCCCAGCCCCAGTTAGCCAAGAGCCCTGGATATTAAGCCCTCCTTTCTCAACCTTGGGCCCCCATATTTTGTTGGACTACAACTCCCATCATCCATAGCTAGCAGGACCAGCGGTCAGGGATGATGGGAGTTGTAGTCCAACAACATCTAGGGGCGCAAGGTTGAGAAAGGCTGCGTTAAGCTGTCAGAGACTATCCTTTCCATTGGGTTGGGATGGCTAATATTAGCAGTATCTTCTGTTCTATCCTCTGCTACCTTATTCCGAGCCCAGGGATGATACTAGCATCGGAATAAACAACATTAAAAATTGCTTGCAGCTCCCCACTCTTCTCTTTACTTAAATGTCTGAAAAATATGTGCCAGGAAAGAAAGAAAGAAAGAAAGAAAGAAAGAAAGAAAGAAAGAAAGAAAGAAAGAAAGAAAGAAAGAAAGTTGCTTGCCTAAACTTACACCCTATGAAGAAACTTAATGGGCATGGGCGGTCTGAATCTTTTGCATCCATTATTCTGGGCCAGGAGAGGGAGGGAGGGAAAGCCAAGACCTGGATCCCCTGGAAGCAAGCAGATGATTTTTTATTTTGAGCTAAACGTCTCGAACCAAAGGCATTGAAGGAAGCGGGGCAAAGTCACCACCAGCGCAAGGTGCCAGAGTGCAGAAGCGTAACTCTCCCGCTAATGCCTTTGGACACCGGCTCTTCTGTGACAGTTGCAGCTCAGGCAAACAGATTGGAGGGTTCCAGACGTGCCTTTTGTGGGGGGGGGGGGCAGGGTGCCATTTCCTTGATGCGCCTTTTGGCTGCTCAGGTGAATGAGATTGGGGGCGGGGGAAGCCTTTCTCGCAAGGTTTCCAGGTCTGCCTCCAAAGCGTGCTCCCTCCTGCACCTTTAATAAATAGCATCATTATTACCCCTACTCCTATAAATGTTATTACTATTGTTATTTATGGAATTCCTACCCTGTCCTTTGTCCGGAAGGAGCCCAGGGCAGCAAACAACAAATTAGTAAAACGTAGCAATTAAAATAAAATAAATACCGTTTTAAATGTGTTGTATCCAGTGGTAGTCATTCTCAGAGTAACTCCACTGAAGTGTAAGGGACATGATTTGTTGTTGTTGTTTAATTTTAAATTCCAGCCTTAATCCAAAAATCACAGGGCAGTTTATAACATAAATGCTAATTTATGAACTCCATTAATCTGAAGGGGTCTGTTCTGAAAAAAGCCTTCTCGGTGGTGGTGCTCCTAGACTCTGGAACTCCCTCCCTGGAGAAGCTAGACCAACTCTCTCCTTGCTATTCTTCTGCCGCCATGTGAAGACCTTGTTCCAATATTTGGGCAATTCGCTGATTTTAATTAAAGTGCTGTTTTCATTGTAATTATTTGTACGCTTCAAACAGATTTTATATATGTTGTATCAATTCTTTTATTTTTCAAAAATGATTCCCTCCCCTCCCCCCCCCCTCTGTTTTTAGCCATTCTTGTTTTTATCTTTAAGCCACCTTGGTATAAATAAATATAGAATGGTGGTAATAATAAAGCCTAGTTGCGTGCAACCTGTTCAGAGCATCTGAACACATTGTAAAATGAACAGGGTCCAAGGAGATTCCATCACAACTCTTGTTTGTGAGGATCACTCGGCACCCTCATTTTCGCGGCTTCTCTCTTTCACACATCATCCTTGTCCTCAAAGCCTGCAACTTCTCCCAGGTCGTGTCTCTTCCACTGTCAGGAAGCAATGCTCGCCTCTTGCTCTGTGGTCCAAGGTCTCCTGCATTGTTCCTCTCCCCTGCCTGCGTGATCAGGATGTGGGGTTTTTTGGCGGGGGGTGGGGTGGGGGAAGAAGGGGAAGTGGGCTTCCCCAGTTTGTGCTTCTCATGGGGTTGGGGTGGTTAGATGTGGAAAGGTTAGATGTGGAAAGCCAGGCGTGTGTGCGGACGGGTGGAGGGAGAGGGGTTGCAGACTCCTTGCAGCGAAGGTGTTAACTAATAGCAGGTGATTAAACATGACAAGCGGTGACATTTCTTTGTGGGCTTCTCAGTACCAGCCCTGCCAAGAAAGAAGCTATAAAGGCTGACATTTTGTGTTATGCACTGAGGTTTTTAATAGACAGCCTTCCTCCTCCCTGTTTATTTCTTTGCTTCGTTCCCTCTTTCGCTGCTCCTTTCATTCCTTTCGCTGCCCGCATCCCTCTGTTTTCAGACATCTGCGTTTAAATGTCTCGACCCTTTCTCCCAAACCCTCTTCTTTTTTTCAAAAATCTCCCCCCCCCTTTCCTTTTCATCCCCACCAGCAGATCAGAGTTTAGTTGCGTGCCTTTATTTTTGCCATCCTGCTTTCCGCTATCCCTCTGTTCCGCGCGCTGAAATCCTCTCTCTCCGGCCGTTTTGACACAGCGAAACTTCGGCTCCAGCCATTCAAATGCGTTTTTCCTGACTCCTGGACTGTTCTCGGAGACCGAGTTTAAAAACACAGGGAGGGCAGAGGGAAGGCAGGCAGCTCTCCGAGAAGAAGCCTGTGCCTCCTCTCCTCCAAGCTGGGTGAACAGTGGAAAAGTTGGACCACTAACTCTATCCCTAGCTGGGCTCCTCTCTCCACTGTTAGAGGGAGGCAACCCTGCTTTCTTTTATAAATAAATATGCCATTTTTTAAAGAGTCTTTTTCCGTTCCCTTCCTCTCCCCTCCACCAACTCCCCCTTTCTTTTCCCCTCACTGATTTCTTCCTTTGCTTTCTCATCCCTTTCTCGCATACTCTCTGTTGCCTCTCTTCTCCTTTCTCGAGGGAGAAGGGGGTGTCCTGATGTGATGCCGTAACCACCATCAGATTAGACAGTTGTTGTTCCCGGGAGCAGGTGCTCTTGCGGGATGGTTGCTTTGTGTGTTGTCTTTTAAAAACAGAGAACATTTTTTTGGCTTGACTCATAAAATGGTATTCTTCGGAGCTTCCACCCTCTTTTTCTTCTGCTTTTTTTTTTTAAAGTTCAGGGGCCGGGCAACTGAGTTTTAGGAACAGTTGCTGGCTTTATTCTAAAAAGAAGGCAACAGTTGTGCGGAGGGGAAAGGACGAGACAACTGCAGATTCTCTCTCTCTCTTTTCATACCTCTGGAAAGGGCATTTGGAGGTGACGGCCATTGCCTCATCCCCTTTCCATAGCTGGCCCAACTGGCTGGCTGCATCGCTGCTGACTTTCAAATTTGCCATGCACAGTTTGCGTGTATAGGATTTGCTCGGTGTAAGCAGAAACCCGTTTTTTCAAAGGCGGGAAGGTTTGAGTGCAGCCCATCTAAACCCAAGGCACACCCTAGCAGAAGAAAGATGCAGCCATCAGCGCCTGTAAACCACGGTAACTCAGTCGAGCCTCCAAGTCTAGAGGCAGTCTACCTCAGTAATGCCAGAGGCTAGAGGAGAATAGGAAGGGCTTCTTGTTGAGTCCGGCTTTGTGAAGCTTCCCAGGCTTGTGAACTGATTGCTTTGGGAAGCAAAATGCTGCCATAGATTGGGCACGGGGAGCCTGTGTGCCCCCCTACAATGTATTTGGTACTGGGATTGTTGGGGCAGTACACCATTAGCCCTCATGGACAAGGCTCCACTGAGGCCACAGGTTCCCCCTTCTTGACCTAAGTGGCTCTTGTTTCTGATCCAGGTATAAGTTTTACATTCTTAAAATTCTGGACAAGTTCAGGGCGAGAAGGGGGCAGATTGCCAACTGCTCCAAAGTCCTCGAGCTGCTCTGAGGAGGGTGTCTCTACTTTGCCATGTTGGCAGTTGAAGGGGGCTTTGATTGAGGTGCTCGGCCTTCATTTCCTGGTTCAGGCCTTCCATAAATAATGCTTGCGCTTGGATGCCTTCCAATCCCTCGTGTGTTGTCCAATGTTTCTCCAGAACTGAATGCTTGGTTGGCATGCCGAGCTGAATGCAGCTCGGTGGAGCATCAGCTTTGCATGCAGAAGGTCCCAGGTCCAACCTCTGTTGTTTCCAGGTAGAGCTGGGAATACCTCCCGCCTGGGAGAGCTGCTGGCAGCCAGTGTAGTCAGTATTGAGCTAGATGGGCCAACAGTCTGATTCAGTATAAGGCACCTTCCTCTGTTTCTGTTCAAATGCATTCAAGAGGAGGGTGCAGTCACCTTTCACCTTCCCCACTCCAGACCAGTTTATCGCTACCAAAAGCCAATATGCATTGGCCGTCTTTCTCAGGGAATATTAGACCTGAAACAAAAGTCCGAGTGAAGGACATATTGGCTGCAGCCAACTGAGTAATATTAGAGTGCATGAGAATTTAAGAAGAGCTCTGGATCTCAATCAGGCCAGTGACCCATCTTGTCCAATATCCTGTTCCTACAGTGGCCAGCCAGATGCCTCTGGGAATCCCACAAAAAGCACCACTGAAAATAAATAAACCTAAGTAGGTCATGTCCATTAACTTCAATGAGACTACTCTTAAGTAGGGCTGGCATTGAATACATCCCTCTATTTGCATTCTGCTGCCCCCTCAAAGCCCAAATAGGAACTTCTCTGAGTCCGCTTTCCATGTGTCTCCCACCGATCTTTCTCTTTCCTTCCCATCAGATGCTCCTCCCGTCCACCAGATCTCATTGATCCAACTCTACAGACAGTGACTTCAGCACAAGCTGCCAAGTAGGGCAGATCAATAGGTATCTTGAAAGGGAAGGGTGGTTGGCAGCTGGGGCAGCTGTTTTGGTCGCCCCCACTTCCATCTCTCTCTCTCCTCTCCCCTCCACCCAGTCGCTGCCTCTTTTGTTGCCATCAGTGGGAGAACAAGAACAGGAGATGCTGCAAGGGCAGTAGCCAGGCTGGAATTACTTAGGCAGTGTCCAGAATGCTAGATAAACAATATCCTGTTTTCCCAGGGATTTAAAACCCTAAGAAACTGTACCAATTCTCTTGTTTGCTAAAAAAAACCCCAGAAAAACAAAAAGCAAATCTCCTAGTTGAAAAGGGAGGGGGTGAAATGTTTCCCTCACCTTACATTCTCAGCATCACTTCTTAAAAACCAGAAAAGGTCATGTTTTTATTTTAAACGGAATAATAAGTTTCTAGCCCTCATGTTATCAGAAAGGAATCTTCTTGGCTGGTGAGCCAGAAGACTTTATGCTTTCCACCTCAGAAGGTGTTAGGTTTTTAAGCAGAGGTTGGATGGCCATCTGTCAGGGATGCTTTAGTGGAGATTCCTGCAATGCAGGGGGTTGGACTAGATGGCCCTTGGTGTCCCTTCCAACTCTAGAGTTCTATGATTCTTAACATATTGGTTGGCTCACTATCTTATCTGTTAAGTTTGATCAGTCTTGAGCTGTCTACTTTTTGTTCGTTGGTTTTTTGTTAGAATCCCCACGGTCAACTCAAGTATGTTAAATTTACAAAGCAAGCAGGTGCTGTTTGGATTCTCTTTGAAAGCCAGGTGTAACTAAGTGATCTTGACTCTGCGCTCTTGATTAAGAATGCAGGAAGTGCCTCACTGGGTTTTATAGAAGGCTACCCATGTCCCAGTATCCTTTGCAAGTGTCCCAGTACTAGATGCCCCACCAGGAACTGGTCAATAGTCTCCTTTCTTACCCAGTCCTGAGCTAGAGCCATTTGCTCCACAGGAGAGCCAGCCAGTTTAAGAGGACAAGCAAACCAAGCTGTTGCTCAGGGCTTTGGTATTCTTTGCAAGGATAGAAGCACCTGTCCATTTCAGTTTTCTCCATTCCTCTCTTCCCCCCTCGGTCTTTAATTCTGCATGCTACATTTCTGTAGCCGTTTGCAATTGATTATGCATTTTTGTAAACTCTGTTTGGAAATTACAAAATTTGGGAAAGTGTGGATTTTGAAGGATGGGTGTGTTTCAGTTCTAATGTTGTGAATTTGACACATTTGCCTTTAAATTCAAACTGAATCAGTTTTCTCCCCCATCCCAGATTCTCAGGGGCATGTGTGCATTCTGGGGGGCAGGGGTAGCAAACGCCAGCATTTTCTGAGGTGTTGCAAGGAATCCTGGTAGCTGATGGGGCATCAGCCAGCCACTTGGGCAAGTGCCCCCTGCTCTTAGCTCACAGGCATGCCTCGATTGTGCGTGGCATTTTCCTGAGAGTCCAGCAGATAGTTTTGCAGGGCGTTCTTAGGTGGTTGGCAGCAGGGAGGGTTGAGCTCTGGCCTGTGCTTTCCCTTCTCCTTTCCCGTTCTCCGAGCCCTCCATTAACCTGTTAGCCACCTCTCCCTCTAAGCAGGTGCCGAACGTTTCTCTGCAGTAAAAGTTAATGAAATGAGTATTTCGGGATAGGGAGGGGGGCGGGAGGGAAGTGGTGTAGTGCACCCTCGGGCCCAGGGCTTATTAATGGTGACCCGCCATTAAAAGACGAAAGTGCTAACCTGGTCATATTTAGCAGCTTTCGACAGCATCCCCACGGCCTCCACCAGCAATATCAACTCCTGCCTCTCTCTCTCCCCTCAGCCCTGGGCCAGCAGGAGCTGACTCCGGACTTTTCTTTGCTACGATGACTCTGCTGAGTGTCTCCAAGCTGCCGCCTCCGCCACCACTGCCAAGCAAGGAGAAACTGGACCACCCCCTCCCCTTTCCCTGCCGCTGTTTGGAGCAGCTCTGCAGCCTTATAAATGCCAGGACTTGGCAGAGGATCGGATCCTGGCTCTTGATCTTTGCTGAACCTAGAGAACCAAGGAGGGATTTTTGCCTTGAGGGGAGGCCATGCCCTTATACCTTTAATATGCAGGTCCCATTTCTGGTCAGAGAGCAGAGAATGGGTTAGCATCACATGACACTCCTGAACAGCACCCCCTCATTTCGGGGAATGAGGAGGGTTCTCTCTGGAACACAAAGCTGGCTCCAGCCATGGAGGCAAACTGTGACTGCACAGGGTGCCAGCATCCTGCAGGGACCTCGCTCAGCTTCAGAAGTGTCTTGGAGAAAGAACAAATGTGCCTATATTCTTGTGTGTGTGTTTGGGGGCAGGGGCAGTGGGTTTACAAACACTTAGCAGCTTGCGGGCGGAGCAATATCACCTAGTGCCTATTGGAAATAATAGGTTGGGGGGAAGGGAACCCAACAGGATGTGGAGCCACAGCCAATGGCCGGCGGAATCAACTAATTCTAATTTCATAGAATTGTAGAGTTGGAAGGGACCCCAAGGATCATTTAGCCCAACCCTCTGCAACACAGGAATCTCAACTATAGCATCCATGACAGGTGGCCGTCCAACCTCTGCTTAAAAACCTCCAGTGAAGGAGAGTCCACCACCTTCCAAGGGAGTCCATTCCACAATTAAACAGCTCTTACTGTCAGAAGGTTATTCCTGATGTTTAGTCAAAATCTCCTTTCTTGTCGCTTGAAGCCATTGGTTCGGGTCCTAGCTTCCAGAGCAGGAGAAAACAAGCTTACTGCATCTTCCATGTTACAGCCCTTTAGATATTTGAAAATGGCTATCCTCTCTCCTCTCAGTCTCCTCTTTTCCAGCCTAAACATCCCCAGCTCACTCAACTGTTCCACCCATCATCTGTCCTGCTGAGTTGAACAAGGGCAACCTTGAAGCAAAGGAGGGTGGGTAGGTGATAGGCAGTGCCACCACTGCCCACAGGCTGGTTGTAAATAAGAAAGTGGGCATGCAGGGAGTGGCTGAGGATGGTGGGGCAGCGGCCTCATTTGCACCAGTGGACCAGCCTCCCCTGCCTTGCAATTCATAGGATGCAGCTGAGGAGAGGTTTCTGGTTTACATTAGCCAGGGGGAAGTAAAGAAGAAGGTAGGGTTCCTCCCTCCTCACAATAGTTATGATGTTGCTCAGCTTACATAAAGACCCAGTGAAAGCAAGTTCATTTAGGATAGCAAACAGTAAGAAATAACCCAAGCCCTTGAGTGAGCTTGCAAGCTGAATTCAAGTCCCAGCAGAAAGGCAGGCAGTATGGTATGGACTACAATTCTCATCATCTCTAATCATTGATCATGCCAGCTGCAAGGGCTGATGGGAGTTGGAGCTCAGTGACACCTGGAGGGGCATCAGATTGGCTTCTCCTAGAGCAGGAGCTGATGTTTGAAACCAGTAGAACCCAAGGCAGTTAATAGGACCTAGACCAGAGGTGGTTAACCTGTGGCTCTTCATATGTTGCTGGACTACAACTCCCATCATCCCCTGGACCATTGGCCATGCTAGAGTTGGAGTCCAATGACTTCTGGAGGTGCAGCAGTTAGCATGTCAGCCTGGAGCTGGGGAGAGCCATCCATAAAGCTCTCTGACTGACCTTGGCCCTGTCCCTAACTCATCACCTAAGAAGGGCTTAGCTTCGGGATGAGGTTAAAGACGCAGTCATAGCCTGGGTAGCTCCATTGGTTAGAGCATGGTGCTGATAATACCAAGGTTGCAGATTCAATCCTCATATGGGACAGCTGCACATCCGTGCTTTGGATAGATGATCCTCAGGGTTCCTTCCAACTCAACAATTCTGTGATTCTGTGATCCTGTTCGCACAGTAGCCAAATAGGTGTTTACAAGCAGCCCCCCGAGAGGGTTGCTTTGAGGGCAAAACGTGGTGAGTGAGCAGTGAGCATGAGTTCCTAGGAGGCAGGGTGAAGAAAAATGTAATACAGTTTGGTCTGTACAGCCAGAGTAGCACCATGATGATCCAGCCTACACATCCAGACTCCCGCAGCATCAGTCCAACACCTCCTTTGCTTCTGGGCTTTCTCCTTCTCCCCGGCATAGCCAGCCAGGGCAGGTTGCCACTCTGTCGTGGCCGGGATCTCCAAAGCCTCCTTGAAGGAGCCGCGGCTGCCGGTTTGGCAGCCGCGCCAGAGGGGCAATCCTCTCTCACACTCGCGCACACACATTTGGCTCCATGCCCTGGCTGATCCAGAGCCAGGTCTTACAGCAAATCTCTGCATCCTGTTAGAAATCCTTAATCAGCTGGAGGCGACTTTTGGGGAGGAGCTGGGGGCTGGAGAGGAGGGGGGATAAATAACATCCACCCCCCCCCCTTCAAGTGGATCTGGTGGCAAATCAAATTTTCTAGATGTATAGACAGAATGCTTTCTAAACAGATAGGTGGAAGAGAGCTGACTGTAGGTGTCCAGGGTTGTGGGAAATGCCCTCTGTATGTGCTCAGAGGCATGCAATCCCTGCCCCTCTGTCTTGGAGCTCTGGAGAACTCTCAAGATGCCTGTATATCAGTAGGCTTCTCTGGGTAACCACAGTGGTTCATACCTTGTTCTGCAGTGTGCTTAATCCGACCTGGAAATGTCTTTGGTAGGATCCATCTGGGGAAATTTGCAAAGCACACATTCTGTGCATTCCTTTAAAAACATACACCACCAGCAACCAGGACACCAGTAGCAAAGAGTGTAAATAATGTCCCACTTCAGGTGTGTTCAGAGTTACACCCTGGCACATATGAGGCCTTGGAAAGGGCCAGCCCAAAAAAGTTTTGGTGTTTGACACCTCAGATCTAATTTCTGCTTATGAATTGTTGGATCAGTCCCATGGGAAGCTCTCTTCCATGAGCCGTACTGGCCCTGCTTGTTTCAGTGGGGCATGCCCCGGCGAACATCCCGGTGTCTGCTTTTGCTCTCAGAGGTCTCCAAAATCATTGGCTTGGAGTATCTGCCTCGCTTTGCTCCGTGATAGGGCTGCCTCTGAGCGTTGCGCTTCACTCAGGGAGCGGAGAGGGAAAGGGGGGGGGGGGAGTTGATTCAGCGGGCCTTCCCAGGCAGGCCCCTCCTGTCTTCTCCCACAGCTACCGTTTATTGCTGCGAATAACGCTGATGGATCTGAACAGCTCCAGCCAGGCGACCAGGGGAAAGAATAACAGGCTCCCGATGTCGGGGGCGATTAAGGGCCATTGCTATTTAGGGAGAGACTGGTGGATTTAAGGCCGCTTCTGTTCTATTGTCTCGGCCTCTCGGGGCACTGGAGACAGGAATTTGGTGGATAAATTGGGGTGGGTGGGAGCAGGGGGGCATGTAGGGGGCAGAGGCCAGGTCTAAGCATTTCCGACCTGTCTTGGAATTGACCAGCAGTCCAGGCGTGGGTTTGGACAAGGGCACCCAGGGCAGAGTGAACCTAGAATGGGAAATCAGAGTTATGAACAAGCAGGGGGCATGATCCAGCCATGCACATGGCCCCTGCAGTAGGGTTGGGGAAGGAGTTTGATTCACTTTGCATTGAAGGCGAACGTCACTGAATTCACAGTTTCCAAAATAGCCTCTCTTTGAAATTTGCACTTCTTCAAATTTTGCCATGCCAAGTAGTGTATAGAAAAGTGTCTTCCTAGGGTAAAGTATGCATATAAAGGCATATATATTGGTGAAATAAAGATGCATTATATATAGGGAAATTGCAAAGCTGCTAGGCAACATTACATACAGAAATGTGGATGTTGGGAGAAGTTTGCACTAAAATGCTGAAGAATTTTCAGGAGGGCTTTTTAAAAAGAGATTTGTGAACCAATGTGGAAATGTGGGAAAACAAGAAACTGAGATAAACCAAAATTGGTGTATTCACCCATCCCTGCTCTGAAGGAACGGCTTGGAAGGGAAGTTTGGATGGTATTTTGATTCTCTGTAGCTCTGTGATTAATCATCCCATGCTCTGTATTTAATGACACAGCCATCTTCTTCCTCACAATGATTGCCTTATGTCGCCGTGTATGTTGGTTACATTCACTCCAATGTTTTTTCTCTGGACTTTCTTTGGACAAAATTCCACAGCAAGGTCCTCTATAAAGTGCTAATTCTTTCATTGCTGCGGCTTAGTAGCTGGTCAAATGAAAAGGAATTGAGGCTAGGCATAAACAAAATATTGCAGTGCGAAACTCCCCTGTACAGGATACTCCATTCCATTTAGTCAGTCATTGAGCTGTCAGGGCAAGTCCCCCCCACCCATTTGAGTCCCCCCCCCCTAAATCTTTTGTGGTTCCTGAAACCTAAGGATGCCCCCAAGCCTGCACATCCCTTGTTCAGCATCCTGTTCTCACAGTGGCCAACCAGATGCCCCTAGTGGGAAACCCACAAGCAGAACCCGAGCACAAGAGCACTCTTTTCTCTTGTGATTTCCAGCAACTGGTATTGAGAAGCATACTGCTCCAGCAGTTTGACTTCACCCCTGAAAGTGCACTCCATTGACTCTGGAGACAGATGGATGCCAACCCCTGCCTGCAGCAACAGTGGCAGTAGAACATAGCCATTGTGGCTAGTAGCCATTGATAGCTTTATCCTTCATGAATTTGTCTAATCCTCTTGTAAGTATATCCTCTTGTGTGTGGAAGTTGATGTTTCATCTACAAAACCATTGGCACTCACCTCTGAAGATCAGGGACAGCTTATTAACTTTCCAAGTGAAGACATATGGGCAGTTTAGGGTTGGAGACAGATGATAGCTGTGATTGTTCTCTCTCTCTCTCTCTCTCTCTCTCTCTCTCTCTCTCTCTCTCTCTCTCCCCTCCCTCCCTCCCTCCCCCCCTCTCTCTTATACACACACACAACCACAAATTTAAAAAAATGTGGTATAACATAGGTGCTGCAATATGCATACTCAATCATGTCTGCTCAAATAGATATTGCAGGTTGTTGTTCTACTTCAAAATCCTGCTGGATTTGTTTGACCAGAGACAATAACAGGGCAAGCACTTTCCCTGTTAATGATGCCTCTTGTCCATCCACATTCTTTGTGTCCAGTGGGTCCTTCTTAAAAAAAAACACTTAGTTGGAGGCCATGGAAAGTATCTGAATTGTTGTAAACCGTCTCTTGATGAAGAGCATTTTATAAATATATGGGATATACAGGCCTGAGGGATAGCTCAGTTGGTACAGCACGAGACCCTTAATCTCAGAGTTGTGGATTGTGGGTTCAAGCCCCACCCTGGGCAAAAAGATTTCTGCATTGCAGGGCGCCGGACTAGATGACCCTTGTGGTCCCTTTCCTACCCTCCAATTCTATGATTAAAATAAATTTGGCAGAATAGGAAGGTGAGGTCATACCTCTTCAACAAACTGCTGAAGAGGGACAGTGTAGAAAGTGAAGTTGACAAGGCAGCAAGTGAAATTCAGTGTTAAATTGAGCAGGCAGCTTCATACCCAAACCAAACACCTGGATTACCTGCAGCTGCAGTGTATAGTAGGCGTGTTCACAGGGGGCCGTTTGCTGCTGCAAAAGTCACTCCTGACCAGTGGTACTTTGGCATATCTCCTCCCCCCCCCCCGCCCCAATATCTAGCAGTGGTTCATTCCACCTCTCTTCATCCCCATAACACTCTGGAAAGTTTTACAGTGAGATTTAATACTACTACTAATAAATAATAACAATAACAACAACAATAATACTTTTTTCCAGCTGGGGCAGGAATAGTGTCCAACCTATTTTCTCTATAATAATGAAGTACCAGTAGCCTCTTGTTGATGGTGCCTCTCCGTGCAGAGGCCTCCCCTTACCCATGAAAGAAGCATTCTGTTGCAGCCAATAGAATATGTTTGTGGTGTGTGTTTTGATTGTGTGGGTGTGCTGCCCATGGCAGTTCCTCCAGTTTGCAAATGTGCTCATGGGTTGGCAACCCCTCTGGTAGGGTTGGACGTGCCATTTTAGGGAGCGAACCTTTATTTTTGCAAATTTCTTCAGCAAAGTCCACATTTGATGAAGAAGTGCATAAGCTGCTTTCGGAAAACCAAAGAATTTTAATTTTACCTTCTGAAAATGTCATCTAATGCTACATAGTGTTAATAATAAATAATATAACTGCAAGTACTTGGCAATCATTTTTAATGATTTCTTTGCCACTGCACACACATTGCACACATGTTTTACTTACCAAGCATAGAAATCATATTAATTTAACCAAAATACCTTTTGAATTCACGTCATTTAGCAACTTTTTAGCACCCCTAAATTTTGAAAACTGAAAGCTGAAAAATTCAACATGCTCTAGTGGTAGGAGTCTTTGGATCACCACCCCAGTGGCAGTCCATACAGGAAAGGTTTAAAATAAGGCATATATATCAACTGATGTTTTATTTGAGTGCCCAATGGGAGGGGCAAACACACACAAGGAGCAGGGCAGCAGCCCGAAGTGGGTGGAGGTCTGCTAGTGTGGTGCATGTGTTACAAAAGCACATCACTGAGGACAGCTCCTAAGTCCTGCCTTTAGGCAATGGTCTGGATGCAGCCTGAGAGACAGTCATTTCCCCAAGACCATCTGGAGAGTTTGTGGCAGAGGCAAGATTTGTGCCAGCATCTTCCTGGTCCAGAGCTCAGTCTCCTTACCCACTGTGCCGTCTTGGCCTCACACAGATAACATATTTTCCAAGGCTGTCTTTCCACCCACCCAGGAAAAGGCAGCCTCCAGCTCTCAGAGAGCTTTCAATCCAGGCCTGGGATTGGCAGAGCAGAAGCAGGCACCTGCTGATTTCCCTGACCCTACCTGAGCAGGCCCTCTGACCCCCATTGCCAGCAGCCCCGAGCCCTCTGCTGCTTAGGGATCTGCTTCTCTGTCTCTGGGGCTTTGCTGGCAGCCCCGCTTCCCTTTGCCGACTCGCCAGAGGACAGACTCCCCATCCGCCTGCTGGCAGCCCAGTGAGGCAGGAGACCCTGGCTTGGTCTGCCGTGGAAGGAGCCTCTTTTTCTATATGGAGATGGAGAATTTAGGCTAATGGAGCTCAACCATCTCTAATTTTGCGATGGCAGGAGGATTTTGATTGAAAGTAATTAAGCAAGCTAGCTGTAAAATTAATTAAAGCAAAAGGGGGGATTTTTTTATTGGATTGGATAGCGATATAGCGGCTGTCAAATGGGGGACGGATGGGGGTGACCTGAATTCTCTGCCCTCCCTCCCTCCCGCTCGGGACGTTTATGTCACTGTAATCTCCTTACAGCGGCTGGTGCGCATTTGTTTGAAATAATCAAGGAAATATGGTCAGAAATTGTCAGCTTTCAGATCTAATTTACCTGACAGCCTTGTGCAGGCCAGGATGCCTGTGTGTGTGTGTGTGTGTGTGTGTGTGTGTGTGTGAGAGAGAGAGAGAGAGAGAGAGAGAGAGAGAGAGAGACTGTGTACACAATAAATTCAGACACTCGTGATCGTGTGCTCTTGTGCATTGTAGAGAGCACCTCTCTTTTCTTGTATCATTTTAAGCTGAGAGGCTCCTGCTACCTCCAGTGAGGGTTAAGAAACATTTTAGAAAGTTTGCCAATTTTTGGAGAGTCCTGCCTCCTCTTTTGCCCTCCACCCTTCACCCCTCTGTTTTTCCTCTTCCTCTCCCCACCCCTCCTGCCTCCTCATCCCTCTGCTATAACCAGCTTTAGGGTTTAAGGAATATAGGATTAAGGGAGGTGGCTGTAATTCTGTATTCCAGATGGCTGGCAACCGCTAAATCCACTGTCACAAATACCTCAGTTTTAAAAATACTTACAAATTAGTTCCTTTTTTGTTTCTCAAGCTTTGCCCGGGTTCTGGAAGAGTTGCGAAAGCAAAGCACCTCTAATGATGTGACCTACTGAGGTCAAGAAGGGATTCTTTTCTTCCTCCGCTCCCCAGGCCAATCCTCAAGATTTTTTTTCCAATTCTGCTTAATCCAGGGCAGCACAGGAACTGTTGCAACCAAGGCAAGATCGGTTCGAGTAGCCAAGTCTTTTTCGAGATACTTATAAAAATTAAAAGACCCACTCCTGTACTTTTATTACAAAATTGCAGCCTGATAATTAGCGTCAAGATGCTAATTTGAGTCATTGGCATGACGGCCTATGGTGGTTTTGGATGTGTGTGTACGTACAAAATCAAAGAAAAAACTGTTTTATTGCCTTATGCGCAAGAAGCAAGCAGGTGAACTGGCATCACTCAGCTCACTTGTGCTTACCAACCTGAACTATAAACCCAGCTGTTTTCATCCTGACCTGATCTCACCTCCTCTGCATCCTCCGTGTCCCTCTCGTGAGGCATTGTGCCCCTGGGAGTGCAAATCAGCCATGTCTTGCCCAGATGGGAAGGGCGATTTTGCTGACTTTTCAAAGTGTGTCCAGTGCTGGCCTAGACGGGTCAACCCCTGTTCAAATCTCAGGCCTGTCAACTAAAAGGAAAATGGGAACAGGACACTATTAAGCAGGGCTGCAGCATTGATTGATATATTTATCCCATCAAGCTCTGGCTGATTAATCCACAGAGGCCACTTTTTCAGCTGGCAAAGCCCTGTGTTTAACCAGCAAGCCTGTGATTTTAGAAGTGCGCTTGTGGACACAGAAGCAAGCCCTTTCAGGGTCCCTTCTCTTCCCCTTGGCTTTCTCCAGAGCTGAACTGCTTCAGGTAAGGCTGGAGGAGAGGACAGCTATGTGACTTTGCACCCATGGACCCAGAAGTCACAGAAGGTGGCCATTTCCTGGCTGTGGGTGGTTGCTTCCAGCTCACCGTTGCTGCTTTCCTCTCTGCCGCCTTTTTTCTCACCAAGCAACTGAGCTCCAGAAAAGGCCATGGGGGAAGAGGACAGATCTTGAAAGGAGAAACGGCTGCCAGGGGGGCTGCAGCACTGAGAGTTGCTCTGGGCAAAGGTTGCCCAAGCTGGCTGTTGATCCAAGGTCTTGCGTTACGTGCAGTCAACCCCAGGGCAGGTCTGAACAAGCCAGCAATTCTCTTCTTATTTCCCACCGATGCTGCTAGGAGCGAAAGCCTAAGAAATAACACAGGCTGCTGGAAGGAGATTGCAAGGGGAGCTGTGGCGGGTGCCGTAGCGCCTGCCTGTGCAAGAACAGATTGAAAACGGGGCTCGCGGTTTTTGCATCCCCTTTTCAATGGTAAGGAGCGTTCACATGTGTGCTAGAGAAAAGGTTGGGGTGTAATTTGCCGTCTCCCGGAACCTGCTCCTCTAATTGTATTCCTATTTGGCAGCTTTGTTTATATGACATTGAGGAGCGAGTCAGGATCCTGGATGCCACTCTCCAGGCCTGCCTAAGGCTCTGTACATACTATCCTTTGAAAGCACATTACTTCCCCCAAAGAATCCTGGGAACTGTGGTTCAGCCCTCGCACAGCAACGATTCCAAGCACCCATTTCAAACTACAGTTCTCAGGATCCTTTGGAGAATGTCTTGCTCTTTAAAGCCTTGCGCTTTATCCAGGCTGCTGCAATGCCACAGTTTGTCGAAGAAGCCATCCTTTGAGAGGTTGCCAAGATGTTGTTGTTTTTTTAGGGCTGTCACCCCCCCATGACTGGCACAGGCAGGACACATTATGCAAAAGTAATAAAATATAAGCAAGTTGGCATGATGTGTGCTGGTCGGGGAGTCCCACTTTTCTTGACCCAGCATGCTAGGAGCGCAGGATACTATTTGTTCATCTAGCTTAACATTGCTTACTCTGACGGGCAGCATTGCTGCAGGTTCTCAGACAAAGAAGGGTCTTTCCCTCCATCATCTGCATCTCCATCATCTGGCTTCTCAGTTGGAGATGTTTAGGGACTGAACATGGGACTTTCTTCATGCACAGGATGTGTTTGATTGCCTGGATGCAGAATTTTGATTTTATCTGCTGGTTTCCAACACGATGAAAGTCTTAGTCCTGCACCCTCCACACCCTGGTAATCTTGGCTGATGATGGGGAGTTTGGAACACCCCACAGGCCCTAGTTGTCAAAAGCCATAGGAACCTTTGCTATCCCCCCTCCCCATTCCATCGCATCTTTATCTAACCTTTAAAAGTATCCTTTTATTAAGCACATCGTGGACTAAGCACACCCCAATCTCTCTCCTGCAAGAGCGTCAGAGAAACCCACCATCTTCTCCCAGCTTCATTAATTCCGAACACGCACCCCCCCCCAAAATGCCATCTCCCCGTAGTTTCTAGGGCTGCCTTCAGCTAACGTTGGGCTCGTTACACAGCTTATTAAATCAGTACCTTTCAGGACCTTTGAGGTGAATTCAGACTCATAACAGCAGGATCCACCCACCCACCTCCTGATCAGTGCCCCCCTCCCCTCTTCCTTGCATCAAGCAATTGATGGTGATTATATTTTTTTAAAAAAAATGAATAAAAAAAATAAATCTCCATTTGTAATTGCCTGGGAAGTAGCTTTTTTAAATACTCTTTTTTAAAATAGCTTTTTTAAATACTTTCCCCACCTTAGTAAAAGTGGAAAGGTTTCACTCTAGGCTTGCAAATAGCCACTCTCTTGGTTGCCTGTGGCAAGTGAGAATTTCCTCCAGCCACACTGGCAGAGAAACAGTGAGAGAGCATCTCCTTCACATGCAGAAGGTCCCAGGTTCAATCCCTGGCAGCATCTCCAGGTAGGGCTGGGAGAGACTCCCTACTTGTTTTTTTTTTTTTTTTTAAAGATATTTATTAAAGTTTCAACAATAAAACAAATTTCACAACACAAAATAGAAAAAGAAAAAACACCATAAAGACAACAACAAAACACAATAAAAAACCCATCATAAAAGACAAAAAAGAAAAAACAACATAAAAAAGAAAAAAGCCATTTTCTTGGATATTATTCTCATAGTCCTCTTTCTGGACTCCCTCGCATCTCCCTTTTCTGTGTTCCCTTTTACAAAATCTTGTTCAGCAATACCTCACCTTTTTTCAAATCTTAATTCATATTATACACTTCAACTATTATGCCTGGAGAGACTCCCTACTTGAAACCCCAGAGAACTGCTGCCAGCCAGTGTAAACAGTATTGAGCTAGATGGTTTGTTCAGCCCTCCAGGCCTCCCTGTGTGCAGGACTCTTCCCTTGGGATGCATCCCTTCTCCCCAGGCCAAAGCTTTGCACAATTTGTGCCTGCTTGGATTGTGCCATTGAGCTGTGACAATACCTCTGGCTTGCCTGGGCGAAAAGGTGTATGTGTAGAAAACCTCTGACTTTTTACAAAGCTGGAACATAGCCCACTACACAGAGGCTCTGCCCATTTTTCCCTCTAGCTCCATCCAGAATGGGCTTGTGGCCCCCAGAAGTATGTTCATAGGGGGAATGTGTCCCTCTGGCTGGAGGAAGTCCCCTACTCCTGTTTTATTCCCTAGAATTGCAGCTGAGTCATAGGATCCTCTCCACCCCTTGAGGAAGGTCCTCTCCCTCTAGAAAGCAGGCAGAAGGGGACTGGGATATTTCACGGTTTTCCATAAACTCTTTCCGTAGTCCCGGGATTTCAAGGTTTTAGGTGTCTGGCTAAATTGCTGCCACAGAAATATATATACTGTACACCCAAAGCCTGCTCTTGTTTGTGGGAATGCAGCCTTGGGGCAAATGCTGGCAGAGATCTTTTGGGTCTACTCAACAACAATGTTCCCATCCCCCGCCCCCCACCACTGCTGCCTTTTCAACTCAGGATTTACAAATGAGCAGCAAGACTTTCCGATGCTTAATTATTGTTTTTTTCTTCCCTCCCTCACCCCCACTTGCCATTGTAGCTGATGACCTATTTACAAAATGGAAGCTAGGAAACAAGGCCTAGATAATTGTCTCGCTTCCTTCTGTGAAGAAGTGAAGGTCCCAATCCATGCTTTGCCCCCAACCCTACCCCAAGATATGCAATCACTCCCAGGAGGCAGTTGAAAGCTTCCTGCCAGTGTATGTTTAAAAAGATTTCAGGGGGACGACTAAGATCTCAGTGTTTTACCGGCCTTGCTTTTCTTCCTGACTGTACAGTTGCATGATTTCAGAGCTGTTTCCCAGGAAGGCTAGTGTTACTCTTAGACCCCTTGAAATGAATGTACATGACTATCAGATCAGTACAGTCAATGGTCAGGGATGAGACACTTGTAATACGCAGTGGAACAGGTTCCCACGAGAGGTGGTGGACTCTCCTTCATTTAGGGTTTTAAGCAGAGGTTGGATGCCATTTGTCATGTATGATCTAGTTGAGTTTCCTGCAACTAGTTTGAGAACCGCTGCTATGGAAAAACGCCTCTTGGTCTCCAGTAATGGATGAATCCACATTAAGTCAACTGCCTCATCAGTGTTTGACTGTGCCCTAAGTGACATTTCATAGAACCGTAGAGTTGGAAGGGACCCTGAAGATCACCTAGCCCAGTGTTTCCCAAACTTCGGTCTCCAGTTGTTTTTGGACTACAGTGCCCATCATCCCTGACCACTAGTCCTGCTAGCTAGGGATGATAGGAGTTGTAGTCCAAAAACACTGGGAAACACTGATCTAGTCCAACCCCCTGCAATGCAGGAATATGTGACTGTCCCTTATGGGGATTGAATCTGTAACCTTGGCGTTATCAGCACCACACTCAAACCAACTGACCAGTGGTACAACTGTCCGTCCCCCCACCTTAACTGATGTAGATGACTCATGTATGGGACTTGGCTGGGGTTATTGAGAGACCTTAAGACCCATTCTGGCTCAGGCCCACATCTGCCAAGGTTTCTCCAGGGTTCATTCTGCCTCCCCTAAGAGATGCAGATCTATTCCAGTATCACACACAGAGACACAAACACAGCCTCCATGCAAGAGCTTTGTCCCCACCCCAAGCTCCTTTGCATTTTGCCCTGGCAACTGACTGAATACTTGGGCTTCCTTTCTCCATCAGCACTCCCTTTGCGCTCCCCCCCCCCCACCGCCAGCTCCCTTCTACCGATCATCCCCTCTGGTTTCATAGCCATTTTTTTCCTGCCAGCTCAGGGTATTGGGAACAACAACAAAATAAAACAACAACAACACACACACGTATATTTTTTTTTTTGCTGGGATTGCCAAAAAACCCTGCGTGCTCTACGACTCCCCAAACATCCCTTTATTTTTATTGTTCTGTTAATTACTGTTTAAACTTTAATAAGTCACTTTGTCAGGAAGGGGGGGACCTGCGGCGAGGTTTCTGTGCAAACACTGGGCCCAACGGTGACTCTGGTGTAACATAACCCTTTATACAATGTGGGAATGTTTAGACTGGAACAGAAACTTGTTATTTTAATGACAGTTAAAAGTAAAAAAAAAAAAAATGAAAAGAAAGGCAAATGAAAGGAGGAAGTGAGCTTGATGGGAGAATCACTCCTCTCTTTCTCTCTTGCCCTCTTGCTGGCATTTTTCACAGCTTGTTTTCTTCAAATGTGCCATTGGCAGGCAGATGAATGATCTGCCCCAACTAGCTGGAGCGCTTTGAACATCCCTTAATGCAACAGGGTAGCTGCATCAGAAGAACATAAGAGCCTGTTGGAATCTCCCAGTGGCCAACCACTTGCCCCCATGGGAATCCTGCAAGCAGGAACTGATCCCAACAGCACTCTCTCCACTTGCAATTCCAAGCAGCTGGTATCCAGAGACATACAGCCTCGGACAGTGGATGGAGAACGCAGCCATCATCTCTATTAGCCATCGATGGCCTTCCCATCCATGAATTTGTTTCATTCTCTTTTGAACAAGTCTGGTGGCCATCAGGACATGCATGCAGAAGGTCCCAGGGTCAGTGCCTGGCATCTCCAGAAAAGGCTGGCTGTGTCCCCTGTCTGAAAACCTGGAAAGCTGCTGCCAGCCAGTGTAGACAATACTGAACTAGATGGACCAATGGCCTGATTTGGGCTAAACCAGCTGTCTACGTTCCTATGCTAAACCAGAAAGGGTGGGGATGATACTCACTTTGCATTGTGCTATGTTAAAAGAGCCCCTGAACCCTTGACTGACTTTTGTGCCTGGGGTTTCAGCTACATCATGCCACTCTGCCTCGAATTCACCACGCGCCTTGCAGTCATATCCACTTCTGCCTCCTTGTGAGTTGCCAAATACTTGCAGTAGTACCTGTTTCTGCCAGCGTGGGGGGGGGGGTTGCCCTGTGGGGGAATGACATTCTGGATGCTTGCATACATGCTTGTTTGTTTTTGTTTGCTTGTTTTTAAAAATCAGGATACACGTTGCCTACAGCTGAGCCCCCTAAAAGCTACCATGAAACACCAGCCCACAAGACCAAGTGTCTGGGCTCCAGGACCAGCAGTCAGGAGGTGGGCTAGCACGCCTTGCAGTTTAGCTGAATTAAGGACTACCATGTTTCTTTCATCCTACCTACCCTTCAAGATGCTTCCTAGAACATTTAATCAGGTGGTGGAACGTAACGTTGACCTTTTGGTATTTCTATGACATATACCAGCACAAAGGGAGGAAGTGGTCATACTTGCAGAACCCTCTAAAAAACAATAGTGACCCGCCCAAATGCAGAATTATTTACTGGGCGGATCTTGTTTTGGTGTTAGTGGTGTTTCAGAGCTGCCAAAGTTGCCCACAAAGCTCTTGGCAACCCTACAGCACTGAAGTCACCTCCACGTTGAGCCGGCTATTTTTATCCCCCGGCTATAGATAGGCAGTAAAGTCAATGGATATATATGATTTGGAAATGTTCAACTTTGGCTGACCTCCTTTGAGTAGCTGAGTTAAATTGGCCAAAATCAGGGCAATCTCATGCTTGGTGGGGTTCAGGAGATTTAAAAAAAATTGGGCAGTCTATAGGTGATAGACATACATCCTTTGCATTTGCACACCACGAGGGCCAAATCTGGCCCACAGGGTGCGTTTCTTCCGACTCATGAAGTTTGCCTTCGTACTTCCTGCATTCACACTGTGGTTTGGGCTGCAGCACAAAGTCCAGTCTGTGCTTCTGCTCCCCCTCCAGTTCAGCAGGCAAAAATCAGCACCATCCCAAATCCCTGGGGACCTTGCACATCCTACAGAGCAGTAATGTTTCCTTCTCTCGCACTGATGTAACTTCTGACACCTTTGCCAAAAACCGTTAGCTGGTCTAGAGAGCATGGCTGCACATCACCCGTTTCTCCTGCAGCCCTCTTCAAGAATTAGTTATAAAAAGTTAGTAAAGAGCTAGTAAATTAGTAAACACATGAGAAAGGGCACCTGGCCCTGCTCCCTGTGCATTGGAGATCCCTGGTAAGTTAAGATGCTAAAACATTTCCCGACTCTTGGCCTTGCTTGCAGGGGCTGATGGGTTGGGGTGGAGGCTGCCCTACTAACCCTCTAGAAAGCAGAGGGTAAACTCTGCCATATTCTCTACATAATGCTCAAACGCAACACGGCGGAAATGTATTCCCGTTAATAAGGAAATCTGTGGACTTGGAAGTGGGATGGCGAGGCTGGCTAAAGAGGTGGCAGCGTGTGCCTTAGCACACCAATGTCTGGAACCATTGACCTGCCTTTTATCCAGAATCCTGCCTCCCTCCCTTCCATTCTCTGGATTCCCAGCTTGGTGGAAGGAAGCAGTTTGCAGGCAGAAATGTAGTCGCTGTGAGTTGGCTGTGGTGGTCTAGTTGCAAAGTTTCTAAGGACTCTAAATGCACACTGCTAAAATTGCACAAGCTGGCAAGATTGCAGTGGTCTGAGGATCTATGGACCTTGTGTGCCGATAGAATATTCTGTGCAGCAAGAGGGCGGCTGATTAAGAGGAAGCTGTCTATTCAGTGTGACAACATGGACGAGGCTTTGTAACGATGTCCAGTATCTAGGTGCCTGTTTTTGGAGGAACATCGAAATGTTAGATGTTAAAAACACCCAATATTTCCATCTCTTAGGTGTTTTCTCAGTCCAGTTGCTTCTCTGGGTCTGATTGCATCCTTGCCTACTCCTGTGCACTCTCTTCCCCACAATCACACACACACACACACACACACACACACACACTTCCTGCCCCCTTGCAGTTTTGCTGCCCTTCCCGCGGCCAGTGTGGGTCACTTTGGCCAGAGAGTTTTGCTCAAGGATAGAGCCCCCTGAACGAAGGCGAAGAGCCACTCCGTGTGTGTGTGTGTGTGTGTGTGTGTGTATAAATATATATATAAATATATATATAAAATGCTGAGGTTTTATTTTTCCGTACTGCGCGTTTCCCTAAATTGCCTTTGACTGTGTGCATCGCTAATGAAAGTTTATGCCCTTGTTAGAAGGACAGCCAGGTCCGTTCCAGTTAGGGTTGGGTCTGTCTTACTGCCAACTGCCCTCCCCAGTGCAGCGCTCTCTCTCTCTCTCTCTCTCTCTCTCTCTCTCTCTCTCTCTCTCACACACACACACACACACACACACACACACACTTGCATACATGCACACTCTCTCCCCAGTGAATCAGTGGAGGCTGTTATAAAAGGGGAGGGGGAAGGAAAAAAATTCCCTATTTGTGTAAGTTGCTTTAAAAAGGTTTTATCATGTCATAAAGAAAAGGGGAAGTACTCTCGGAAATTGATCCTGCACACAAGTCCATCGGGCAGAAGGACGTTAGGATGTTAATGGCCATTTTGCTCCGGGGTGGCTTATTAAAAAATTTATACGTAAATGCTTAAAATTGCATAAATTATTTAAAAAAAACATAGTAAGCAATTTGCAAATTGCACTTCACTTTCCCCCTCTCTTTCTCTTAATTTCTCTTCATGTGGTTTAAAATATATGTGTGTGTGTGTGTGTGTGTTATTAAAGAAATATAGCCTTCCTGGGTGCTGATGTTGTTTTTCTCCTTTTAGGGTTCTCCCCCCCCCCCCTTTCAACACCTTTATCCAAAATGGTTTATATCAGGGTTTTGGTTTTGAGCTTTTCTTTTTAAGCTTTTTCCAAGCCCGAAGTTAGGATTGGATTCCCCCCCCCTCTTTTTTTAAGGAAAGACAAAAAGAGAGAGGTGGGGGAGGTAAAAGAAAGAAGTTTCGATGTGATGAGTGTCTTTTGCCAGTGTGGAATGTCACCCACACATCCTGGAGATCGTACTGGGGAGGTTTATGATGGTTTCCCATTGATTTGTTTCCTCGACGCAGCTGCCGACCTCTATTGAGGGACAAACATAATCAGCGCTGACGCAAATTAGATGGTTATTCGTTTTGAAAATTGACAGAAAAACAATAAAAAAGATGAAATGCTCCCAAATCAATAGATATAATGAAATTCAAATAATCCGAGAGATGAGGTCTCCATGGCAACTGATAATGTGGAAAAGAAAACAATTTAATAAAGGACAGACACACTTTGAAAACAGATTGGGCAAAGGGAAGGCGGGGGTGGGGGTGGGGAGGGAGAGGGTGGGGGCAGGTGGGGGCGGTGGGGGGGGGAGCAAGCAGGGAGGGAGGAGGCAGCGATGGGCAATGGTGGAGTGCTAAGCCCCCCGGGTGGGGGGCACCGCGCTTCCCGCCTCTCCGGTTGGCTAACGGTGCTGTAGTGAAGGATCACTGTCCACCCCAAGGACGCCTGCCATAATTAAGAGAGGCTTTCGGTCCAGAAAGTGCAGATTCAGGTTTTAATACACAAAATTATTTCAGGAGCACTGAATCGGAAAGTCGTTTGTTATGACCTTCCTGAGAGGCCTGGAGCAGGGCATGTTGGAGGCGCGGCGGCTGGGCCCGCTGAGTTATGGCATATTTGTGTTTTTATAGTGCGGAGGGGAGGGGGCAGGGGGGGAGAAGGTTAAACAGTATTTACAGCTCACTTGTTTTCAGAAAGGGGAAGAGAAATAGAGTGCATGAAAAGATGAGAGGGGAGAGAGAGAGAGAGAATGAGAGAGAGAGATCGCCTTGCCCTGCACAAACGCGCATGGATGGGATGGCCGCACCAAAGAGGCGCTTGGGGGGCTCTCCAACCTATCTAGGGCTGGCTGTGGGGGAAGGGGGAGATGTTGGCGTTTGGGGATGAGTGCCTCTCTACAGCAGTCTTCCCCAAGCTGTTGCCCTCCAGACGATTTGGGCTACAGCTCCCATCAGCTCCAGTCAGGACTGGCTGGGGCCAATGAGAGCTGAGGTCCGAAACATCTGGGTGATGCCAGGTTGATGACAGGTGGTCTGTTGTAGAGCCACATTTGAGATTTCTGCTGGACACGTATCTCTCCCATGAGTATTCCCATAAACATGGGTGTGCAACGCTAGTGTGCCTTTGATGTTTTGCATGCTCTTTGGGAGTGGTGCAAAATTATTTGCTTCTGTGTGCACACACACACACATACATACATATTTTAACGCTGACCCTCCACAGATACATATTTTGTACGTGTGGGTGGATCAGCGTTAAATGTAGATGTACCTAGGATATTGGGACGCGGGTGGCGCTGTGGGTTAAACCACAGAGCCTAGGACTTGCCAGCCAGAAGGTCGGCGGTTCAAATCCCCACAACGGGGTGAGCTCCCGTTGCTCAGTCCCTGCTCCTGCCAACCTAGCAATTCGAAAGCACGTCAAAGTGCAAGTAGATAAATAGGTACCGCTCCAGCGGGAAGGTAAACGGCGTTTCCGTGCACTGCTCTGGTTCGTCAGAAGCGGCTTAGTCATGCTGGCCACATGACCCGGAAGCTGTACACCAGCTCCCTCGGCCAGTAAAGCGAGATGAGAGCTGCAACCCCAGAGTCGGTCACGACTGGACCTAATGGTCAGGATTCCCTTTATCTTTACCTTTTACCTAGGATATTACTATTGTGTTTCTCCAAAGCTTTGGTTCATTACATGAAAAGAGGGGTTTCACCGTGTGTGTGTGTGTGTGTGTGTGTGTGTGTTGCTGTGCACAAGTGTGACTTCATGTGCATGCATGCAAACATTCCTATGCCGCTCTGTCTGAAATGGGTGATATGTACCAAGGTGTATTTCAGTACAATACTTCCTTCTCCCATGTGGCATTGCTATTTGCATATGCATGTACTCTTGGCTGTGGCTGTGTTCCTGTGTGGTATAGTGCAGGGTACAGCATAGGAGGCCAGAGGCCAGGAACCCCTCAATTCAAATCTCATTTCTAAGTGGCCTTTGGTGTATACCACTCACTCTCTCAGCCCTTCCCTTCTAGATTATGGACATAATGATACTCCCCTACCTTATAGGGGTTGTGGTATCAACTGGTGAAGTTTTGAGTGCTGTATAAATGCTAAGCATTGCTATCTTTATGCATGTACGATTCAAGAGAGCTTTGACATGATATGAGAGAACCTCCTTGAGAAGGTCATCAGCTTCTGGCCTTCTGTGGCTTCCATCATAAGAACATAAGGAGAGCCTGCTAGATCTGGTCTGTGGTCCATCTAGCCCAGCATTCTGTTCTCACAGTGGCCAACCAGATGCTTCTGGGAAACCCACAAGCAGGACCTCAGCCCAACAGAAACTATTCCCTCCTGCAGTTTCGAGGTATTAAGAAGTACACTGTCCCATACAACAGAAGTGCATATCCATCGGGACTACTAGCCACTGGTGGCTTTATCCTCAATGAATTTGTGTAATTCCCATTCTCCATGGGCAGGAACTATGGCTTCCCGTTCTTTGGAGGTGAGACTCCTGGGACTTAGCCGTAGGTAACAAGTTGCCCATTTCTCCTAGCACAGCTCATCAATACTCCTTCCCTAGAACAGATCCCAGGGTAAGTTTCTCCAGAAACAGTTCCACATAGCAGCACCCAAAACTATATTGCCCTTAACTCTAAGCCTCCCTTTTATTATCTGCATTGTTTCCTTCAGAGCCTCTGCGTTTGGGACGGAAGAGTTTGAAGAATCTGATGTTTTAGATCCCGTTCCTTTGGCAATGTGCCTGGCTTCCCAGATAACTTTCCGCAAGACGAACCCACCCGGTCTTTTGCTGGCCAGCAGCTACGCTTCCTTTAGTGCTCCCACTACCCCCACCCCTCCTCTCTCTCTCTCTCTCTCCCCACCCACCCCACAGCAACCCTTGTTTTTCGCTTGTAAAATGGGGCAAGATTGATGGCTCGGGCTGTGGTGTAGATGTTAACACTTCTGGTTGATTTATGGAGTTACTTAGCCGACAAGTGAGACCACTTAGACTCGTTTTGGATAGTAAACCTTTTAATGCGTGTAAAAATATAAACAAAATTAAAATAAGCTAGAGGATGGAAGATGCAGATTTGGGAGTGACGTTTTAATTTTATCTACCTCTCTTTTTCAGTTTGTTTGTTTTTTTACAAAAAGTAAAGGGAAAGTCCAGTTAAGACACGAAGCAGGAACAGAACCCCTTTTGCAAATGGCAAGCCAGTGTTCCTACTTTGGGGGAAAGTGTTTCCTATGAACAAGGGAAAGGCGATAGAGGATGTTAATGATTTAACCAGGGCTGGAGATAGAGATGCAATGGCAGGTATGGCAAGAACGTTTGTAAGTCTTATTAGGAGAGAGACCAAGAGAGAGTAAGCCTAGAACACAGTGGCACTTGCTTCTGAGTAGACATGCACCATAAAAGCCATTGTGGATCAAGAAGATCTGGGATGTCTGCATTTCCCTGCAGTGGCAAAACTTATGCTGAAGGAAGTAGATTATCTCTCCACCTCAAGAGAAATGGTTTTGTTAGATGTGGGACTTGGCTACCTCAATGGAATGAGTGTTCTATATATCGCTTTGAAAGAGGCAAATAAACCAAGAACATTTGTAATAATGTGTAGTAACAGCTTCACAATAACACCTAGGCCCTGCTTTCTGTCTTGTGGCTGAGTCAAAGGAAAATTTGGGAGAGAGATATTTAAATGACTTAATGGGGGCAACATGGACCAGCAGCTCCAGGGCTTGGATCTCAAACACTGAGGCCAACTTCCCAATAGAGGCCCATGTGGTTGCCAGGCAACTCACAGGCTTCTCTCAGGCCTCCCTCTCAACCTAGATTTTGTGTATATCACAATTGGGCCTGGAAGCCAATTCTGCATATCCTCACATATACCCAGTCCTTTTTTTCTAGGGATACTCTCATTTTTACCATTTTATAGTTCAAATCAGGAAAAATAAATACAGTAAATGGACAAAAGTACAAAGATTCACAAAATGTTTAGGGTTGTACGTACCCCCAGAAAAAAGCACTGCATATACCAATATTAAAATATTGCCCTGGGAAAGTACCTGGGTTTTTGTGTGTGTAACAGAAGGTTCAGGATAGAAGTGTTCAGATAATGGCTGGAGCACTGAGGCTATTTTTTTTTAATGGGGGGTGGTGTTGTTGTTTGTTTTCCCCCATTATGTCTTAGCTACAGTGTTGGGCTTCAAACTTAGAAAGCTCTCTGCACCCTATAGAAATTCCTCATGTAGAAATTCAAGATGCTGGATCACCCTGACTATGAGCACAACAATTTTCATCCCTGGACTTTCGAAGGGCTTTTGACAGGGCACCCTCTGTTTTGTCCCTTCCCTCACTGAGTCTGCCTCCTCACTGCAACAAGGCCAGAGGGGTCTTGGAAGTGGACCCCTGGATGGCATGTGGGCTCTTGACAGATGTGCAGTCATGCCAGCTCTTGGCACCAGTTCTACTCACCTAGCTGTTATCATGGCTGCCTCTCCTCTCTGCTTGAAGCAGAACCCCAGAAGGAAGTAGCCTTCTCTTCATTGCCAGGGTACATTTGTGACATGCCCGTTGTGGCCTCGAACCCGGGATCTGGAAATGAGTGGTGTGCCGAGGGCCAGATATAAGCTGCCCTTTAGACTTCTGCATGGGCTGCAAGTCAGTCATGCAGGTGCTTATAGCATTAAATCATGGCTTCCCGGTAACATAAGTCGACTGTATATGTGACCAGCACAACACAGGCCAATTTTGTTCTGTGTTCAAGAGCCCATAGCAATCTAGATTTGCACCATCCCGGCCCCAGCAAGACCAGCACCTGTCCTGAACCCCTGGTCTACCGGGCGACAAGTCAGTGTGTCAAGTCCCCACTGCAGGGTCAATCCGCGTGTCCAAACCAAAGCACGGTCCCTCAGAGATCCTGAAGCAATCAACATGGGCAGTTGAGCAGATACAGCACCTCAGCTCTGCTGCCCTTTGCATGTGGATTGCAGCATCTGGGCTTGATGAGGCATGGGAGCCTCACCTGCTCCAAGCCTACTCCGGCTGAGGAATCACACACCTCCTCCTAGAGCTAGCGAGCCCCACCTGTCCAGCTAGTGAGCTGGGCTTGTCAGCCTTTGCCTGCTTCAGCCTCCTAGAGCACCCTGCCTGCTGTTCCCTATGCCTCAGAATCTGCTGTGTTTGTTGAGACAGGGGCCCCTCTGGCTCTGGTGATGGGTCCTGCTGCTCTGGTTCCTGTGCACTGACTCCCATCCATCATCCTCCACCACCCTGTGAGTACTTTCTACACCAACCTCTCCTTCCCCATACCCAGGTTGTCCTGGTGTGTCCCAGTCCCAGCTACACCCCTTGCCAGGATCCTCTTCCTCCTTCCCATAGTCCTGCCAGTTCATGAAGTCCCAATTTGCCAGCCATGGGCAGTCACCATACAAGAACTCTCTCTCTCTCTGTGGCCTGTTCTACAAGCCACATTGCATCTGTTAACACAGAGAGCAAAACTGGGCAGGTATTGGCTGTCTCTTGACCTTCTGCCTTGTCCTGGGCCTTTGCAGACTCTCGGAATCTCTGTGTTTGGTACTGATCTTTGCAGGCCCTATCCTAAGAGGCCTTGCTCTCGGCATTTCAGGTTGTGAACCCCTTAGGACCTGGCATCCAGTTCCAACTAAGCCTCCTAGAATACCTTGCTGTAATCCTGTGGACTCCAGAGCCAATGCGCCATGTGACAAAGGTGTTCAGTGCCGAGAGTTTGTGCAGCACCCGTCCGATTTTTATGTGCGTGCCGTCCGGTTGGTGTTCCAAGCCTGCGAGGTGAGGGGGACAGCAGTGGTTAAAGCAAGCAGCGCAGAATCTCCATTTGGGCCGGCTGCGCTTCCAATGCGGCCGGCCTGCCTCTTTCTCCCTTGGCCAGTTGATATATGGCATAAATTAGGCCTCTGAAGGGGGATACTGCATCCTTAAGAAGAAATATGTCCTCATTTTTCTTAAACACCGTTTGCACTGAGTGAAATGTTTAGAAGGGGACGCTGAGGGATAACTTTATTTCTTACCAGGGAGTTCAGAGCCGTTCAGTTAAGCTCATAAAACATTGGGAGTAAGGAAGCTGACAGGCTACCCGTGCATTAGAAAAAGCATTATTCATCCTGGGGGAAGCTCACCCCATGCCGGAGCCAGGCTTTTACCAATGGGGTGCTTTGGGGCCCTGGTTAATGAGTGCAGGAGAGAAGGGATCTGTGGTAATCTACCCACAGAATAGGGCCACAGGCCATCCCGTCAATGAGAGTACGGCTTAGAAATACCCTTATTAAGCCATTGAGGAGCCGTCCTCAGTTCAGCTTCATGTAATGGCAGTGATTGCAAAAATGTTTGGAGGAGGATGGAGGAACAAGCCTCTCAAGAGATGATGCTGATGTTGTTGATGATGATTTTTATGGGGGGGGGAGGGAAAGTTCCAAAGTGACTTACAGGATATTTAAAAATGCTAAAACTATTGTCTACACATTTTAAATCCCGATTAATAGAATAGAAATGACTACAGGTGTGCTATTCAACACTAAGGAAGGGCAAACCCTATCCAGCTTCACTAAAATATAAGCATCAAAAACAGGCCATAAATCATATCACAGTGTACTCTACATTTCACCCCTTTCGATGTGGGGGCAGACAAGAATTAAAAGGGATGGTTTCAAGGCCTCAGTTGCCAGTTTATTGTTCCTCCTGTTTTGTCTTCCAGTGCTATGTGCTTTTCAAGGCTCACATAGGCAGCTCAGGTGGTGATATGAGCCTTGAAAAGCCTGGGCCTTAAAATTAGCGAACAAGTCACTGCTTTCTGTGCTTGGCATGTGGGGACAGAATAGGGCCTTCTTAGTGGCAGCACTCCAGATATGGAACTTTCTTCACGTGCAGCTATACTCTTGAAGAGCTTCCATCGTCACCTACCGTATTTTTCGCCCTATAGGACGCACTTTTTCCCTTCCAAAAATGAAGGGGAAATGTGTGTGTGTCCTATGGGGCGAATGCAGGCTTTTGCTGAAGCCTGGAGAGCCCCACCGCCACCCCCACAAGCTCGGGGGACAGCGGGAGGCGCAGCGCGCCTTTCCTGCTGTCCCCCGACTTGGTTAGAAGGCTGGCGGGGGGAAGAAGCCTGCTCCTCCCCGTCGCCAGCCCCGCAAACTCGGGGGACAGCGGGAGGTGCTATTGGCCCTGCTGCCTGGGACTTCAAGGAGACAGAAGTCCAACAGCATATCCACGTTGGTTGCCCCTGGTCTGACCATCACATAACATTTGCTGTCTGTATTGGGATGGTGTGCCTGTCCTACCAGCAACCTGTAGCAACCTTTGCTTTATTTTTATTTTATTTTATAATATTTTGCTTTGCTTTGCTTTATTAGATTAGATTAGATTTATATACAGCCCTTCATCATAAGATCTCAGGGTGGTTCACACAAGGAAGGAGAATTTCAAGCTCCACCAGAGAACAAAGGCACCCTTGAAGAAAGTAGTTTTAAAGGTGACACGCCACACCCACCACCGCCTTTTTCTTCTTTATGATGAAGCATATGTTACCATTGGAGATACCACTAGCCTTGATTCCTTCTTGGGAATCTGGTGAAATCGAATGTAGGCACCCTGGTAACACAAGCTGACACGGGGTCCCCTGTGGCTTGTCAGTCCAAGGTTACCAGCCTGAAGGTGCTGGCTTGGCAGACGGTGCAGAATGCCAGCCATGGAGACATGTTCCTTCCTTCTATCCATCCATTTCACCCCACCCCCTGCCACCCATGCACACCCCACCCATTTTTTATGCCAAAAGATTTAATATTTGTTTGAAATGAGAAATAGTCCTCAAATGAATTTGGAGAGTCAGGGAATTAATGTCAACTCCCCACCCCCTGCACCAATACACACACACACTTACTTTCCAGCTTCTCTCCTCTCCCCCCCTTTCAATTTCTGAAGCCTGCTGATTTGAATATTTATAAATATCAGTAAATTATTTATTGTAGCAATCTGCTGTGCCATTTCACCGATCACCGTTAACACTTTAGGGTTTTCTCTTTCAGAGAGATTGCAGCGCAAGAATTGGCGAGGGTGCCGGGTGAGGGGGACCTGAGGAGGGCACAGGAAAGCTGAGAATGTATCTGTGTGTGTACATGCAAAGTGGTGTCACACAGGGTGGAAGGATTGCTGTCTGTTGCCCGGAGTATGGAAGGATCCTTTGTATTGCTGTGCATGTTACCAGCGTCAGAAAAGTTTTCCTCTGCTCTCCGTGTGTTTTATACGGGTCCAGCGGTATTACAGAGAAAGACTTAAGTAAGACTTTGAGGAGAATGGTCAGGGCTGTTGTCAAAAGATACGGTAATTAGAGGGCTATTCATATTTACTGAGTAACTATAGCGAAGCAATATTGTTACTGAACCCCAATTCCATGCTCCAGAAATGCTAGGTTGTGCAACCACATAACTCCTAGCTTGCATAAATGATATTACTTTGTGAAATTTTGTTTTTGTTGGTCTGGATGGGTGTGTGAAGTGCTGTGCAAGGAAATGAAGTTCTTCCCCCTCCCCCCCAAAAAATAAAACCTACTGGAAATCTTGTCTACCCCACTCTATTTCATGAGGCTTATATTATTTATTACTAGAACATTTCTCATTTTTTTTAAAGAAAAAGTTTAGCTTCCTAGGTTTCAAAATTCTGCTGTCCATTCCAGGCCTTATGTGATTACAGAATACACAGCCTCCAGTTCCCTCCTCCTTCTTTTTCTCATTTTTCAAACCAAAAAATTGCCTCTCTTTGGAGGAAACTGAAAGCCTCTCTTGCTCCTCCAGTCCCATGTGTCCAAGGTGAAGCGGCACCCATGTCCTTTCCAGTGCCCGTCCCCTGGGCATTGCTTGCCCTCCTTCCAGCCATGAAGGATTTGCGGTTCCAGTGGCCATGGACTCCGCTTAGCAGCGCCGCTGTGGAACTCTCCCAAGGTCAGGCGAAAGAGACAGCGTTCCACTAAGCCGAGGTCATCTCTTGAGCTAAAAGCAATAAAATGTTTTATTGATAAACTGGAGCGGCGGGGGGGGGGGGGGAGGGACGGGTGTCAAAGCACACAAAGTCCACTTTTTTTGCACACCTCCCACCCATGGAATTGGACCCCATCCCTCATGGTGTATTTCCCAGACAGGGCTTGCAAAGGAAATACAGTAATATTTTAAAAAAAACACAACACCCAGCCTCATCTGGCCTGTGTTGACCAAGGGAAATGGGTAGGTATGTTTGGGGCTGGTTTTGAGGAGAGTTGCTCCCTACTATTTTTGCTGACTCATTTCAGAACCACGGCCCTGGAACCCAGGACCGTGTGGACTTCTTGTGGGACTGCTCTGGATTAGAACCCCACATTTGGAGGTGGAGAGGTGACAGTGGGAGGAAATCAAGTCATGGGTTTTTTTCAAGTGGGCCATGACACTTTTATCTGAAGTTTTAAAGTTCCATGAGGAATCTAAATGATGCAAATCGGGTTGGTTGCTTTTGCCTAGTTGTGCTTTCTGCTTCTCTGTCCCTTCTGCCCCCTTCAAAAAAAAAAACACCAGAGGTGTTCACCTCTTCATCTGGCTTCTGGTGTTTCACCCAAGCATTGGCCACAGTCTTTGCCATCCCATGGTCCAGCAACTTGAAAACAAACAAAACTTAAAGCTGAGAAAGTGGTGATGCACAATCAGAGCGCCATTGTCAAATCCCACACCCCTTTTGTTGCTGCTGTTGCGTTTATGTACCATTCCTATAACACAGTCCTACGTGTGGTTTGCAGACATTGTTAAAAAGACAAGCCAAGGTTCAAAACACGAAAACCAATGATAAACGCTTCAAATCGGCCCAAGGAATAGCATAGAACCAGGACCAACCCCACCCTGCAGCTCCCAAAGGCCTATCCTGGCTGCTGGGTGGTCTAGATGGCTTCTCGGTGTCTTTTGGCTTTGGGTGCATTTTGGCAACCTGCACCTACTTCAGTTGAAAAATGTGTACAATTTCCAAACCCACAGGAGCACACGCACGCAAGCAAGCAAGCTCCCGCCCCCCAATCCACTCCCGTCTGCCTGGCCCGCCATTTCCTCCCTCAACCGCCCCAAACAATGTTGTGAATAATTGATCGGATGAAACCCTCACAGCTCCTGGAAAGCTGGCACGGCGGCTTCCCTCCTGAGCGCAGCTACTCAGCTGGGCTTAAAATTCTTCAATAAGAATACGAGAGGTCCATCTGTTCGTTTCTTCCACGCAGCCCTCTGAAGTGACAGTCCTCACAAGCCCCGCTTCCTTTCCCCACCCACCATTCCCTTCCACAACAGGGGTATCCTCAGCTGGGTTTGAGCAGCACCCCACTCTACATCCAGGAACGTCCTTCCTCTAGAGTCAAGAGTGCCCCCCCCCTCGGCCATCAGCTCTTGGTCCCTTAATCCACCTGCCCAGCTCAGAGTCTCTTCCGGGACTTTTATTTCCCAGTTTAAAAAAATTTACCTCTTCATCATTCTCCTGTCTCTCACCAACTCCCACTCACTAACTCTCAATTTACTTTCTTGCTGTGATTCTTTAGGGACATCCCTAGTAGTAGTAGTAGTAGTAGTAGTAGTAGTAATAATAATAATAATAATAATAATAATAATAATAATAATAATAATAATAATAATATACCAGCAAGATCTTAAAACAGTAAAACAAGCAAGCTTCACTTTCTCAGCCAGATAGGCATTGCCCAGAGTGTTTGGCTGAAGGCTATTTGTGCACTGTGCTTTCAGTACGGATGGTACACCAAGAAGAAAGCTGGATTCTGTGACCTGGATAGATGATTGCAAGTTAAGCACATTTGCACATATTTGCTTAATTTTGCATAATTTTGCATCTGCTAAATCCTGAAGAGGAGAAAGGAGCTGAGCAGGCCATTAAAGAACCTCTCCCCAATTGCTAGGAATGCTACACAGACACACAGCATTTTTTATTTTACCCAGAGGCTCTCAAGCCTACCTCCTTGGTCTTGAGGACTAGATGCTTGCCTTTCTTTTACATATGGACACTTGAGATTTTCAACTGGCAGAATTATGAGCCCGACGCCAGACTTTTTTCTTGTGAGGAGCAATTGCTGAATAATACTGAGCTCAAAGCATGCTGCTCAATCCATACGCATGGGCGTATGTGCTCAGAGTTTACCCTACTGCCTTGCATAGCTTGTTTAGTGCAATTTCCACTGTTGCATTTCCTGGCTCATTTCTGCTACTACCATGAGGACTAGAGGGCTGCTTTTCATTTAAAATGAAATTGGGAGTTCTCGTGGTTTCCCCAGGTTTGCAAGTTTCTGAGTCCTGTTTCTTTCTCCCCCTCTTTCTCCTCTTTGGGCTCTCAGCTGCTCTAAGCGGGAGGGGGCCATCTTTGTGCCTGCCACGCCACACGGGTGTAAACTTTTCAGCTGCATTGTTTTCACAGGAAGCATTCAGTGTAAATACAGCATGTGGGAGAGTTTGTCCTGGGCAGAGATGAAAAAGTCTCTGTGACAGGCATGGGTTATAAACTGCTTCCTTGGATTGATGTGAAATCAAAACATTTCTTTTCGGGAGAAGAAAATCATAGGGGATGTTTACTTAGCCTGGGCTCTTTCGCAAGGCACTAAATGTAGAACTGAGGCTGGTGCAGAGTTCGTGGGGGTGGGGGTTAGGCTGCTTTGGTCCCAGAAATGCCTTTTCTGCATCAACTGCCCATCAGACTTTGCACATACTACACGCTAAGACGGATTCTGCAGCAGGACAGAGAAGTAAAGAACATAATATCAGGCCAGTGGTCCATCTAATCCGGCATCCTGTTCTCACAGTGGCCCACCAGGTGCCCTTAAGAAGCCGACAAGCAGGACCTAAGTGCAAGAGCACTCTCCTGTGGTTTCCAGTATTCAGAAGCAAACTGTCTCTAAGAGTGGATGCAGAACAGAGCAACCGACTGCCTTATCCTCCTGAAATTTGTCTAATCCCCTTTTAAGGCAGAGGGAGATAGAATGTGTTGCCCTCCTTCATGTGTCAGGTAGAGGATGCCATAAGAGTTTTATTTTTATTTATCTGTTAAAGGGGGGGGGGAGGAGAGATGCCTGCAAATAGAAAACTAGCCCATCAGTGTTGAAAGTGCCCCTTTTGGCCTCCCACCGTCAAAATGGAAGCACCAGCAACCGTCTCACGAGACTGAGGATTGCAAAAAGCGAAAAGCAGGTTTTCCATGTGGGAAAAGGGCTAGAAAGCAGCTCCGCCCTTGGATTGTTAGCTCTTTGCATCACCATTCAGCTATTTCAACCGGTGGGAAAATTTGATCAAAGCCAGGAGCAGCGAGTTAAATTAGCTACAGTTTAAGTAAGCGCCCATGTATAACTGCATTTGTGTGTATCCTTGCCCAAGAACCTCTGTGACTCCTCCCTCTGTTGCCTCCTTTGCTACTAAATTTTAGATAGTAAGTCCCTAGGGGGTTCGGTACTTAAATAAAAATTAGCAGATTTTAAAATTATTATTTCATAGAACCATAGAATTGGAAGGGACCACAAGGGCCATCTAGTCCAACCCCCTGCAATGCAGGAATCTGTTGCCCAACGTAAGGCTCGAACCCACAACCCTGAGAAATTGTGCTCTGCCAATTTCTAAGGTGCCCTACACTTCGATGGCAGAGCTGTGAGGAGCTGGTCAAGATGCCTAAGCCTCAGAGAAGCGGCCCTCATCTTTTGGAGCTGCAAAACATTTGCGGTTGTGTTCTCCCTCCTCTGGTGAAGTCTCACTATTTCTGAAAGTGGTAGGAGGGGAGAGTGGTGCTTGTGTGCTTCCTCTTGGGGCATGCAGTTGTGAGAACAGAGTGCTGGAGTAGATGGGCCACTGGCCTGATCCAGCTGCAGGACTCTTCGATAGGCCAGGAGGTGAGCCATGTCTGTGGGATATTCCACATCCTCGCAGCAATATTCCTCCCCCACCCTGCTGCCCACCATCCTTTTCCTTTAGATAAATATTTATAGAATTGTTTTGCCATCTCTACGTGTCTTTGGTTTCTTCCTTCTGGGATGATGGGACTGTCCCTCATCCCGAGGAAGTTGTGGAAGGGTGGAAACGGATGAAGGAGGGGCGGTGGACAGAGGGAGTTGGAGAGATGTCCGTTTGTGCTGAGGCCAGGAGGGAGCTTTCTTTCGGGGGGCCGCTGATAGGATCTGACACCTCGATGCCTCCAGCAGGCTGAGGAAGGCCTGTCCTGTAGAAAAGATCCATGCTGGACCATGGTGTGTGTTGCAGAAGTGCTCTCTCTCCCTGTGCTGAATCATCAGTGGCCTGATGGCCTGCCTTGGAGGCTGCTGTCCAAACCTTTTTCCTTCAGCTACGTTCCCCAAGCCATCTTTTCTCCAAAGCATATGGGTGCACCCCTCCTCCCCGTTTAAAACATTGCCCTCCCCTCTTGAGAGCTTTGGCTGATCTGTTTAGCAGAGCTGGTTTTGATGCTCCGTTCCACCCACCTTAACCTCATTTGATCCTCCAACTTAGGTGTAGCTGAGGGCAGGACTCTGCCCTGATTTTAACAGGCCTTGGTTGAGCTTTCCGGATCAGGTGGGGCCAGGGAAGCACAGTGACGAAACAGCGACCTGGATTCCCCTGAGCCAACATGACACAGGAGGGTGTGAGAGTGAGAGCGCACGTGTTTGTGTGTCACTGGAGCCTCGATGTATTGGGGTGTGTACATGGTGTGTGCTCTCCTGGGAGTACATGGGTGGGTGTGTCAATAGCACAGGTGCGTGTCTTTTTTGTTTTGCTATTATCTGGGAATCACATATTTGTGGGTGAGAGGAACAAAGGGAGAAGGGCGATTCAGGTTTTTTGCATGGATTGCAGACCTCCCACCTTGAGCCAAGAGGCTTTTAGCAACTTGGATCTTGCTCCTTGCTGCTCAGGGGGGAAAAACATCTGATCACCTGCCTTTGCCTAAGCTCTGTCTGGCTTTGACCTCAAAGCCCATGAAAAATGTGGCAATTAAATGGGGTATGGACTGAACGCTGTACATAGAAAGACCCAGGCTATGCTGTCCTCTGCTCCCCAAAAAAGAGCAAAAAAGAGGAGCAATTTCCTGGATATGCCCAAAGCAACCGAACAACCTCTAAAATGTGTTGCAAGGCCCATCCTAGGTCGTTGCCACCTGGGCCTCATCATAAATGGGCTGTTCGTGATGCAGGAGCTGCTGAGGCCTTTGGCATTCAGATCCAGAAGAGCTGTGGGTGCCACTGTCTTGTTTCACTGGCCTAGGAGAGCTCTATTGGGGGGGCGCATCCTCTCCTCCCTGGCCATTGTTTCCTGGGCGGCTTGTGGCCGATTTTGTTTCTCTTCTGCCGCTCTTGGCAGGAGAGCGTGCCCAGAGCTGTCAGCCGCTAATGTTAAGCAGCCACACGCTGGCTGTCGGGGGAAGAGAGAGAGTCTAAAGTTTCAGGCTGTTTGCGTTGGACTGTCAGGCTGGAGGATTAGGGGGATGTCACAAGGGCTCCCGGGCACGTCGCTGGGGGTCTGATAGATCACAACCTCCTTCTGTGTTTCGGGGCCTCAAACCAGAGTCATTCATTTTTATCAGGGGAGGGGGAGGGAGAATGCAAGAGACCCAGAAGCTTTTTTACAAGCAGCAAGGGAAATCTTGCTCTTTGGGAGCAAGTTGAAAGCATCCTTCTCATCCTTTCCCCCCCATGAATCTGTTTTTGCATCTGGGCAGAACTAGGTACTGAGTGAGGGAAGAGCAGGTAAAATAGCGGGAGAGGAAGAGAGAAGGGGGGTTCTTCCGAGCAGCGAGTGGAAACCCTGTCCAAAGGAGAATCTACTTTGGTTTCTCCAACCCACAACGCACCAAGGGTCGGTTCCTGCAATGTGTCAGCAACCTCCTCCATGCTCAGCAATGAGCCTGTTGCGTGTGAGCCTTATTGCATTGCTGACTCCTGCTGTTAGGAGACGGACAGGCTGTCTTGCCGTGAGCCACCGTGCTGCAAAAGCTTCAGGCTCTGGGGCCATCGCTGTGCCAAGCACACAACTCGAACGGCTGCCTGGACCCTTCCTGAGAGAGGCGCTGACACAAATGAGGGGTGGGGACGTAGGTCTCTGTCTCTTCATCTCACCTCAACATCTGGGGAGGGGAGGCTGCATCCTTAAGCTGCTGTGGGGTGGGATGTCTCGTCCTTTTCTAAAGCCACACCGCTGCTGTAGCAGTTGTCGGAAGCTCATGCTATCGGTTTGATAGCCAATGGACTATAAATTCTCCCCTCCTGTGCTCCCTTCTGAAAGTGTTGCAAATCAAAACTGTCTTAGGCATGAGGATGCAACCTCAGTGATGTAAAGATAAAAAGGCAGCTGTGTTGATCCATAAGAGAAAAAACGACAACAACTCCAGTTTCTATTGTTAGGCAATACCTTTATGAGGACCAACCGAAGTGTCACAAAATGGGAAGCAAACCCTTCCTCAGGCTCAGGTGTTACACAGAACAGGGAGTGCCTGAGATGAGGAAGACGTTTGGGGCGGGGGGGGGCACATTTAAAAGTACAATATTTGGGCTGGATGTTGTAACCACTGGATGGGCTTGGGTTCAGTTTTAAGATGGTGATTGGAGCCTGACCAGAGTAAGTCTCTGCTGAGATGCCAGCAATATTAGGTTATGGTGAGGTTTCTGGCTGCTCCCCATTTTTTGAAAACATAAAGCACTGCTGTTTCACCCAAATCTGCCTCATACCTTGAGTGAAACCTAGGGATTCCTCATCAGCAAGAGAGGAGAAACCAAAAACAAAACGAACAAGGCAGACCAAGCCAGAAATGTGTCTAATTAAAGCTTTTGAATTTCATGGGACTCATAGACTGTGGAAGAAGTGCTCACCCAAGACTAACCCGAGAGCCTTAGTTGAGCGGGGGATTGTGAGTGTGGCTTCCTCATGCCCAGAGCTCATGCTCTAACCACCCTGCCACACAGCTGCTCAAGCAAATGCTCCAGGAATCTGCTCAACTCACTGTGGGATTGTGGAAAGGTGGTCAATGTGGTGTAACAGTCAGAGCATTAGACCAGGAAGATATGAGTTCAAATCACTGCTAAATCAGCCATAAAGCTCACTGAGTGACACCGGGCCCATCATGATCTCCACAGCTAGCCTACCTCACAGGGTCATTGTGACAGTGAAAGGGAGGGAGCCCCTGAGCTTCTTACAGGAAGCACAGAATGTAAATAATGAAGAAACTGCTAATTTGCTTGTGTGGATTTGCTTTGGGATGAAGCCAATTGTGATTTAGTCCACTTGTTTATTCTTCTTTCAGTTATTTGAACGGTATTCAAACTTGCTTTAGATGCATTGGAGACTACCCCACCCTCTAACTGTCTCACTTTCTCTCTCTCTTTTTGTTTTTTCCCTCCAGCTGAAAGAACTATATGCACTGACAGAACCTCAGGTAACCCCAAGATGGCTGCCAAGCGCAAAGGTGGCTTGAAGCTGAACGCGATCTGTGCTAAGCTCAGCCGCCAGGTCGTTGTTGACCACAAGGGACCCGAGCGGGCGCATGGCGACAAGCCTCCCCTGGGTTGGGAGAGCGCTGGTGGGGGCACCCTCACCACCGCAAAGGATATCGCCCGGCCTGGGGCCAAGGAACTGGGCCCAGAGTTCCCCGAGGGGGTCGACCGCGTGCAGAAGATTGAGGAGGACAAGCGAAGGGAAGTGATTGAAAAGTGGGTCAACGGGGAGTACAGCGAAGACTCCTTGCTGGGGCGTATCGAGAGCAAGGAACCGAGGGGCTCCGAGGGCGCTGAGGTGCCCCCCGAAGGTGTGTATATGGTACAGCCCAAGGGGTGCAGTGATGAAGAGGACAACGTGGATGAGGCCGAGCCACTGAGGGGACCCCAAGATGGGAGCAGCTTCCTGGATGAACGGGATTCAGATGGGCCTCCCTCGAAGGACGAAAGCTTCCGGGGTCCCAGCAGTGAGGTGGTCTCCAAGCTAGGTGGAGGAGCTGCCTCAGGTAAGGCTGCCTAGGCTGGCATCTCTGTTATGCTCTTTCTTGGGCACTGAAAAACCGGGACGTTTGCTGGATGGATCCGGGGTCTGTTTGATCATCCTAACAAATTTCTACCCAGCTGTTACTGGGTTGGTGGCTCTTCTTTTTTGCGGGGGGAGAGCATTTCCTGTTGCGTGCAGCTTGGCTTACTTACACGACTTGCCTACAGGTATTGCTCTGTAAGTCCCTCTTGCAGATCATCTGCCCTCTGCACACAGCATTCTGTATTCTGGACTCAGGTGGGTGGGATGGCATGAGGGGCTGACCTAGGTAGCTTTTTATCCCCTTCAACAATGAGCAGCATATTCCCTGTGTCAAAGGATGCCTAGGCAGTCCCTGAACCCCACATTGTGGGCTAGCCCCAACACTCCATTTAAAAGCAAAATGCAATTAGTTCTATTTTAAAAAGGGATTTTGAAATGTGACTAATCTATTGTAGTAGCCACTTAAAACAATCAATGGTACCTTGAACATTTATAATAAATGAGGACAATCCCCATACATATATATATATATATATATATATATATATATATATATATATGCTTATTAATATATATAATTTAGTAGGCTAAAATAACAATAAGTATTATTTCAACTTATTTAAAATATTAATTGCAGCTACTCAGTTTTACAGTGAAACTCTATATATGCCCACTTGAAATTAAGCCCCGTCAAGTGCTAACTGTCCCTAGTCCCAAGTAAGTGAGTGCAAGATTGTACCTAACCATCTAAAAAAAAGTATAAAATGGTGAGTTAAATGAAATGCCATCGATAACAACATACAACTGCAGCTTCAGCACCATCGCCAGAACTCCTGAAGAAAATCAGAATATATTCCCTTCCTTCTTTCTGCTTTATTGTCTGTGTGTGAGCTTGCAGATGTGTTCAACCAGCTTCGCAGAACATTGTTACGGCACATACCATGAAAAGAGTGCTGGCTTAGTCCTTGTGCTCATGTGTGCTTGCACAAGTGTGTGTCAGAGTTGGGCCCTTGGCCCCTCTGACACAGCCGCCAGGCCCTCCGTCTCCCCCTTCCAGCCCACCCCCCACAATTGCTTCCCCTCTTCCCTCGAAGGGGAGAGAAAGGAATGAAGACAGGGACATGGAACACAGAGCTCAGCTGAGCTGGGAGATGTGCTGGCAAAAGAGAGAAGCGGCTTCTTTCCCTCGGCCTTCCCCTCTAGAGGAATTTTGGCCGCCACTGGCTCAGCGACAAAACAGCAGCAGCTCCTTCTGTGACACCTCTGCCTGCCACCGCTCAGGCCTGCCTGGCGGACACATTAGCACGAACGAGACTTCTCTCTTTTCCCAGTTCTTCCTACCCTGGGAACTGTTTCACGGCGAGTTTAATTTCCCTTCCTTTTTTTTTTAATTGTTGCCTTCCTTGTTGGTTTTATTTATCTACCTTATGCGTGTGCTTTTTTTCCAACCTCTTCCCGGGACAAAACTACCTTCCCAAGGCGGTTTGCAATATTACCATTTTTGTTGTTACTATTATTACCGCTTAAAATCGCTTGCTTACATCTCCGGGGAATGTGTCCTTTTGGCTATTATGTATGGAATGAGAGGGAAGGAGGGGAGTTACGTTATGGTTTGCAATTCCATAAAATCCATAAACAAATCTTAAACCATCATAATCATTGTCAGTTTGTTACCTGCCCTTCCCCACTAGGTCACGGGGCAGGTCTCAACGATTTAAGCATTAAAGATAGTTTAAAACAAATTACTATTGTAGCAATAGTGTGTGTCTTGAAAATACATACAGTGGTACCTCGGTTTAAGAACAGCCCTGTTTACGAACTATTCGGTTTATGAACTCCGCAAAACCGGAAGTAGTGTCCTGGTTTGCGAACTTTACCTCGGTCTACAAACGGAAACCGAACGGTGGAAGGGCACCGGCGGCGGGAGGCTTCATTAGGGAAAGCGCTTCTCAGTTTAAGAATGGTTTCAGTTTAAGAACGGACTTCCGGAACGGATTAAGTTCGTAAACCAAGGTACCACTGTATATATTTCAGGTGTCAAGAGGTATGTCCTCAGTGTACGGTGGAAATTATATAGCGAAGGTGCAAGACACACCTCTGTAGAGAGGGAATTCTACAAGGTAGGAGCATCCTTGGAGAATGCCTTTTTTTCTCTGAGGCCATCCCACCCCAAACCCCAAACTTTTTAGGACGGTGGGTCTACCAAAAAGTCCCCCTCTGCTGATCTTAATGCAATAATTGGCCGTTGTTCTGCTAGGGGGTTATTCTTTTTCACTCTTTCTTTCAGCCTGCATGCATTCTCTCTCCCCAGCCCCACCTTCCTTGACTTTCTTTAGTCTACTTTTTCATTAAGAAAGCAAGAATTTATTGCTTTGGGGGGGAAGCGGGGGGGGGGGGGGGAGAGAAACCTCTCCACAGACCTCACCCATAGTAGGGAAAGTTCCACTCGCTTCCTGGAGAGCTGGCAAAATGCCCCATTATTCAAACTCTGGTGGTTGTTATCTGAACTCACTGTGCTTTCTGCCCAGAGTCTTTGCAATCTAGATAAAGTGGAAAAGGTAAAAGGACGCAGTTTAACAAGGAAGAGGGAGAGGTGTTTGTGTGTACAAAAGTACCTTAACCGGCAACTGTGAGGAGATGGGGTTGTGTCCGCCTAAATCTTACTCAGAGCAGACCCAACTGAAATTAATTACATTATTTTATTTATTTTTAAGATTTCTTACCCATCTTTCACCGTAAGGTCCTGGGGGGCAGGTTCTAACAATATAATATGTGGTTTATATATACACATATAAAAATGCAGATGAAATAGTTACAACTATAAATGCAAGCCAAACTCTTCCAGCCAGAACAGAACAGTGTAAATTCAGCAAAACAGAATATCTTAACAGTGTAAAGAGGGGTGTCTTCAGCTGTGCAGGAGAGGCTGTGTACACACCATACATTTAAAGTATATGTCTTTCTCTAAAGAATCCTGGGAATTGTAGTTGGTTTAAGATGTTGGGAATTGCAGCTCTGTGGGAGGAGGGTGAACTACAGCTCCCAGGATCCTATGGGAGAAGTCGTGTGCTTTAAATGTAGGAAGTGTATGCAGCCCAAGATGCCAGATTTTTTTTGTGGGGAGGGAGTTCCAAAGTTTAGGGGCTGCTCTGCCACAAAGAAAGCCCTCCACCTACCAGCCCCCCAACCACCCCCCAATTTTGAGGAACTGCCAAGAGGGACCCCTTTTCCAGCCTTAACAGCAGAGAGGGTCTGTGGGGATGGAGGCGGTCTTTCAATATAGGGCTGGAAAGGGAACAATTGTTGGTGAATGTATGCAAAGCAAGGGGAGCAAAAAAAAAAAAAGAAATTTAAGATTTCGTTATGACCATCAAGTGGACCAGACTGACTGCAGATTACCCAGTCCTGCCTGGCTGGGCCCCACAGAATTATGGGTGCTGTTGTAGGCCAGTTCCATACAATCCAATTAAACCCAGTGCAGGTCTTTAAACATCACCACAACCACACAGAGCCACAGATTCCCACTGCCCCTCCAGCAGAGAGCACTGTGTTTGTACCAGGACACAACGAGGGCCAGAGAGGTTTATAAGGAACTTTAAACAGTTGTGATATAGGAGCTTTTGTTCTGGGAAGATTCTGAAATCGAGGCAGGGGTGGCTGGCAGGAAGGTAGAGACTAAATATGGGGCTCCAAACCCCACCACCACCCCGTCGGTGGCAAAAAGATAAGAGGTGACCATTTATAGGGAGCTATGGGAAAGCTTTCCAAAAGAAGTGGATGTGTAAAAAAGCTCCCTTCGAGCACAGGGAGATTCAAGATTGAGTTACCAGAACTACTGCAACCCCCCAAAAAGAAATAGAGAATCAGAGAGAGAGAGAGAGAGAGAGAGAGAGAGAGAGAGAGAGAGAGAGAGAGAAGGGCATCTTCAAATGAAGTCTAAACTCCCATTCAGGTTTAATAACTTTGCTCGACCCTTTCCCTCTTTCCCACATCTCGACAAGCCCCCCTGATCTCGCCAATCCATCAAAGTTTCTCCCTTTTGTGTATGTGGGCCCCAGCTTCCCCCACCCCACCCCGCGCTCCCCCTTAATAATGCAACCGAAACTCATCTCTGTTCATCTGTCCCTTCCCTCTTCTCCAGCCTTCGCGAGTTCAGTGGCAACGCGCATAATTATGCATATAAGATATAAACAGAGCTGTTTAATTATCCTTCGCCACATCAGTGACAGAGTAATTAACAAACATTGCAAGATCAATGAGGAAAAGTGTGACCTTCAGTTTCCTTTGATAGGAAAAGCCCTTGTCTGTCGCCAGCACAAGGTGATTGAGCCCGGACTCGGTGCTTAAGTTTGTTTTAATTTTCCCCCGCCGCCCCTCCCCAGTCCAGCTCCTTTGGTTGCCTTTCCTGTTTGCAGAGGCACCCAAAAAAATATACAGTTATGGGGAACGGGGAATACTTATGGGAACGCATAGCCAAGCCTCCCAGCCCACAGGGAGTTAAACGGCACCATCTGGCAGGGTTATTTCCCACCTCATGGCACCTTTTCCAAAGCCTGGATTGACAAAGGTTCCCACCCAGATTGTGTGCCACCTTCTAGGTGAGCAAGCAGGGAGGGAAATTCACTGCAGATCAGCTGATCGACAGCACTCAGCCGTGAGAGCCGAATATGGATCCTTCATATGCAGAGGCGCTAAGTACCAGGCACCAGGGGACACATAGCAGCAGGTGGCTTCCGCCGCAGATCTCCTTGGCGGTGAGGGCGTCTGCAGCAGGCAGGCTGCTGGATCCGACAGACCTTTGGCCTGACCTGGCAAAGTCCGCCCGCTGTTTTGACAATAATAGCAGGCAATGCTGTGCAAAGTGGCTGCACGAATCCTCACTCCCAGTTTGGCCGGTGTTTCTGTGTGCAGTTTTGTTCCTTGTTTTGCTTCCAGCTTCCACGTTACTCAGAACAGCTGGCGCATGGTTTCCATGGGGCCTCCCATCTAGGCAGCATTCAGGGCTGAGCCGATTTTGCTTCAGCATCTTGCAGCTTCAAACCCCCAATTCTGGAGAGGGAGATATGCACAGCTTTCCATACCCTAGTTTTAAGTAGCTACTCGAGGGGCAGCTGGCGTGGTGCATTCCAGATGTTTGCAACCCAGGAAGCTGCCTTAAACTGAGTCAGGCCATTGGTCCATCTAGCTAAATATTGTCTACCCTGGCTGACAGTGACTCTCCGAGATTTCAGACGTGGCCCTTCTTGGAGATGCCAGGGATTGAACCCAGGACCTTCTGTGTGCAAAGGAGGTGCCTCCCCCATGTGGTTGTTGGATTGCAACTCCCATTAGCCCCAGCCAGCATGGCCAGTGGTCAGGCATGGTGCTTGGTAGGAGTGGAGGATGCTAGCTAAGGATGCTAGGATGACCTATGGTTCACCTAGCTCAGCACTTCTCTACTCTAGGAATGGATGGATCTGTGTATTTTGTTATCTCCCAGTGTCTTTTTTTCTTTCTTTTCCAAATCGTAAATTCAGTTCACCTTTCCGCCTTTTTTTTCTTTTTACAAAAAATCTTCATGAAAATTCGCCAGCATTTTAGTATGGATTTCTACTGTACACACTTTTGTATGCAGTTTTGCAAGCCATTTCCCACAGTATAATGCATTTTTGTATAGGGCTTTCAGTAACAGATGCATCTTTATGCACACCTTTCCCTAGCATGTGCATCTTTGTGCCCATTATTAGGTTGGAGAAAGGCATTGCAAAATTCAGAGAAATGGAAAATTGGAAGAATAGCTGGGTTTCTCTTTGTGTTTGGTTCGAGAAGTGCGGATTTAGGTAGCTTCTCATTCAGATGCAAACAAAGTTGAATTCCTCCCCCATCTCTAGTCTACACTGGCTGGCAGCAGCTCTTCAGAAAAATTAGGGAGAGAATAGCATCCCTGAAGACTCTCTTTGTGTGTAAGTGTAAGAGAGAAACTATGAAACTGATGTGCACTGTTGAAACTTGTGTCTGGCGTTCTGCAAGGAGATAAAAGCAGAGGTTTGGTTCCATAGATTGTTGAAACATTATTTCTTTTATTGCTGTTATGAGCTACCTTTTAAGTTTCCCTTGGGTATGGGGAAGTTACATACAACTATTAAATCATACCAGACATTCGGTTGGAACTTTTAGGCTCCACGGTGAGCTACCCCCAACTGTTTACGCAACACAAAAAAAGTCTCCCTTGGACACAGAAAGCAGGATCATAAAGAAAGAGTTGCCCATTTATTTATTGAGAGCATTTGGACCCCCTTCTTTAGCCAAAAATGTTTCTGGAGCGGCGAACTTAACATTCAATTAAAATAAGACAGTCCCCTGCCCACACAGGCTTACAATCTAAGACAAGCATAACACACAAGGGGAAAGTGGCAAGGAGGGAAGAGGGGGCAGGGAAACAAATTCAGGGACCAATTCTTAAACAGTTGTTTCTTAAACAGTTGTTCTTATAATGATCAGCTTGCATCAATCAGATGTAGGAGGATCTTCTGGCAAAGCTCATGGAATGAGCTCTGCTTCCCATCTCTTCTGCTGGTGGAATGGGTCAGATGCTGGTAGAAAATATGTTTAGAGCATCTTCCTTCTCTGTTTTGACTCCACACCTAACTGGAGGCCCTTTCAGGCATTCTTTTCATTGCACATTCATGATGGTTCATGCTCATGATGCTATTAGGGCAGTCATACACAACCCTGCTTTCAACTCTCCTTTGTGCCTGCAAAGTTTTGGAGGCATTCACACTGCTTTGGCGCATAGGCTATAACTTCCTGCTGAAATCTCATCACTTTTCATACCAGATATGCTCGGTGGTGGTGTCCTGTTCTTGTTACACCATAGCTCCCTCTGGACAGCCATAATGCAGTAGCACTGAAGAGTAATTCACTAAGATAGTGTCAAGAACAGGTTGCAGGACACATCCTCAAATAAAACACCAGCTGTCTGTGTGTGTGTGTGTGTGTGTGTGTGTGTGTGTGTGTGTTCGTGTTCGTGATCTATAGTTTCCTGAGAAGCCTCTCATCCCATCTGCATACACAGGCTTGCCTTGTCCTCTGTCTCTCTCACTGCCCAACCTTTGTGCAGATTTCATCACTCTGCTTTTTCGTGGTTTATCCAGATTCTATATATTGCATTATTTGTGGAGCATGTTGTTGTTCCTTTCTAGTTTTTGAACTGTTTTTAAATGGATGTGAATGGATGCAGAATAGAAATGTTCTAAAACATCTTTGCGCAAGGCAGGATTCTTCCCTTCCCCGGCCTCCCCTCTCTTTTCTTTTCCACAACAAGGGAACTCTTTCAGAAGCCCTGTGTGCGATTGGTAGCCAAGGTTCTCCAAGTCTTACTGCGAAGGAATGAGCCCCAGGTGCCCTTGCTGAGTCTTGTTTTGCTTAAGGCTGGTGGCAAATTAAGAGAACTGCTGGGTTTTAATATTTCAAAGAACCAGATCACTGGTAGCTTGGGACACGGGTAGTTGGATATGCTCATGATTTTCTTGGCATCTTGTGCATCTCCACATGAACCCTGAAACCTGCACTGGAGAATCTAATCTACTCTTTGCCAAACTGGTGTTTTCCAGCTGTTTTTGAACGACAACTCCTTTCAGCCCCAGCTGAGTGGTAGTCCAAAGAAGCTGTAGGGCACCTGGTTGGCAAAGGCTGGCCAAATTTATTAGGACTGAGACCTATGGAGACTTTGCTCACAACCACACCATGCATTTAAAGCACATGACTTTCCCCAAAGAATCCTGGGAACTGTAGTTTGCAACAGGTGTTGGGGATTGTAGCTCTGTGGTGGGCAAACTACAGTTCCCATGGTTCCTTGGGAAAGCCGTGTGGTGTGGATGTGACCTTTAACACATAGCTTTTTTCTCCCTCCTCCTTTGCTAAATATCCAGCCTTGCTGAAGAGCTCTGGAGAACTATGTGAAGCTGACTCACTATTCATTGACTGGCTTAATAAAGGTACTGCCCTGCTATGTATTTTGGAATTTTTCTTATGGGGCAACACAGGGGGGGGGGGGAACACATATTCTTTGCTTGCAGAGAGTTCTATGTATGCATACAAGGCCAGCAAGCACTTGGGATCAGAACTATGCCCAACAACCTATGCCCCAAACTACCAATGATGCCACCTGCTTAATCAAATCCCTCCCTTCTTGGGCAAGGTCTCCCTCCAGACTCACCCCCCATCCCACCCAATTTTTCTGGTTAGAATAGAAAACAATGTGCTGTGTTTGGGACACCCTCCCCGTCCCCCCCAAAGTCCAGACCTTCTCTTCCATTTGGGTGTTTTACTTTCCCCTCCATATATAGTGTGTTGCTGTGAGCTATTTTTAGTCCCTTTCGGGACGCTTCCTTTTTTTCTTTTCCTTTTTTTCTTTTGCTAATTCGGGATCCTTTTGCGATAGCAGAGCTGCTCTGAGCCAGCCACAAGCACCTTCAGATTTCTGCTCTTTGGGGAATGCCCACAAATGGTCAGCAACAGAATCAGAGGGAGGGGGGACCCCATTTGGACCCCCTCTCCTCCTACAGGAGCACAGAGTACGACCCTCCAGGAAATTCCAGCAAGAGTCCCAAAAGCCCAGGGAGGACATTAAGGCTACCATACATCTAAAACATGTTCTCCCACTCCCTCAAAAAGAAAAAAGGATTCCTGAGAAATATGTTTTAGCCCCTTGGAGAACTACAATCCCAAGCACCCTTAGGAAACTGCAGGTCCCAGGGTTCTGTGGGGGAGGCATATGTGCTTGAAATAGTTGCTTTGCACTTGCTTTCAAATTCCCAGTGCTGCAGAAAAGAGCCCCCCTGCACCCCACTTTTCCAGCCTCCATCTGGGTTACCCTTTGAGGTGGTGGATCTTTGCATGTTCTGATTGAGGCCCCTTGCAAAAAGGATTCTTTTGAGCAATGGCACCACCATAAAGAAATAATAAAAAAAACATTGAGTACACAGAGAGACAGAGAGAGAGAAGGAGAGAAGGAGAAAGTTCCTTTCTGTTCCCCTGCCCACCTGCCACTGCAAACTTCCAAGGGAGCTGTTAAAGCCGGTAATAGTTTAATTTCCCTTTTGGATTCCCTCTCTGCTCTCCGTGTGGTTTTTATTCTGACCTGGATGGGGTTTCACCGCATCAGGCCCCGGGAGTTGAGTGGAGCCGGGCGGGTGTCAAAGAGGCGGGAGAGGGAGAGAGATCATTTTTCAGGTCTGAAGAGAGATGAAAAGCAGAAAAAGGGGGAAGGCAGATTTAGCAGAAACAGGGAAATCTTAGACCTGGGAGATTCGGGATTGTACGGGATTAACTGCTTTTGACGGGGCTCTCGTGTTACGCCAGGGAGAGGCAGTGAAACGGCAAGGAAGGAAGCCTTTAATGTTGCGGGCTGGCGGACATGGAATGCGATGCTCGTGGCGCACCAGGGTGGCTGGGGAGGCAGTGGCGCAGGTGGATCCCCACGGCCAAAGCCATCGTTCCTACACCTCTCAATAAGTCTGTTTGCCTCCCTTAAGGCAGAAGGGGTCAGTCAACAATAGAAGGGCCCTCCATCTCATTGCCTTGCTCTCATCTCTCCCAGTGCCCTCCCTCTCCTAGTTCTCTCTTCCTCCATCCCCCACTCCAAGCCAGACCAATGACTCACTTGTGGTCTTGACCCAGGAGTAAATAGCTGTCAGCCTGCAGCTGAGATGTCACCCGAGGGGCCACTGCTTCCCGCAGGCACCCTCTTCTCCCTCAACCTCCCTTGAATCATTTAGGCTTTTTAAAAGCCTTCTGCTGACATGGGTTTACTTTGGGGTCTAATCCCAGCATGGGAGATGTCTTTGGGTAAAGTAAAGGGACCCCTGACCAATAGGTCCAGTTGTGGCCGACTCTGGGGTTGCGGCCGTCATCTCGCTTTATTGGCCGAGGGAGCCGGCGTACTGCTTCCAGGTCATGTGGCCAGCATTACTAAGCCGCTTCTGGCAAACCAGAGCAGCGCACAGAAACGCCGTTTACCTTCCTGCCGGAGCGGTACCTATTTATCTACTTGTGCTTTGATGTTCTTTTGAACTGCTAGGTGGGCAGGAGCAGGGACCGAGCAACGGGAGCTCACCCCGTCGCGGGGATTCGAACCGCCGACCTTCTGATCGGCGAGTCCTAGGCTCTGTGATTTAACCCACAGCGCCAGGGCAGCAATAGGCAAGAGAAGGGGTAACTAGCCCTTCCACGCCAATCGGCAGTGGCTTGCCAGAATTTCAGGCACAGGTCTCTCCCAGACCTGCCTACAAATGATTCTGGGCTCTTCTGCATGCAAAGCAGATGCTCTCCAACTGAACTGTAGCCCTTTCCTTAAGACATTAGGGACACTGGGAGCAGCTTTACAGGAAACCAGACCACTGGTCCATCTTTCTCAGTATCTCCCACACTGACTGGCAGCAGCATTTCAGGCAATGTTCCCTCCGAGCTGTAGCTGGAGATGCCATTGGGGATCAAACCAGGGACCTTCTGCATCCCAAGCAGGTGCTCTGTCTCTGAGCTATGGCCCTTGCTCTAGGAAGGTGCATGCTTTGGAGACCATAGAAAAGTTTTAGTGATGTGACTAATTTCATGAAATGATCCAAGGTGCGCCGCAACAGGAGCACTGCCACCATGCAAATATATGGTGAAAGATTAGGAAACGGGTCCCCAAAGGTTAAAACGGGGTCATGAGCCTGGAAAACTTGAAGACACGTCCCCTAGGCCTCTTTCCTTTCCTCTCGCCTACAGGGTGAGCAAAAGCCTTTGCTGAGAGTTGAGAGGAAGCGATGAGGGAGGCCTGAAGGACTCTTTGCCCACAGTAAATCTTCACTCTGTAGGGAGAAAGTTAGGTGGCTGGTGGGAGGGGGGGAGGAAAGACAGGGGGCAGCCCCAGAGGTGGAACCGCCGTGTCAGCCCAAAGCTTGAATGAGGCCGCACTGGCACATTGGAGCAATCTTTATCTCCTCCTATGCACAGAAATAAAGCGACCTCCACACCGTCCTTCCCAGTGACCAGCAAAACTGCCTCCTAGGGCTCCTCGGGGGCCCATTTCTGGGCCAGAAGGCAGAATAAAAGTCTAAAAGAAGAAGAAAGTAACATAAAATAAACGGGCAGGTTTCCGGAGCCCTGGAATAGCTCCTTCTTTGAAACCCCTCATCCTGAGAAACTACAGGTTGCCCCAATTCCAAAGCAGCCCTCTCCCTCCCCACCCAGACCAGCATCTACTTGTAGGGCAGTGGTGGGGCACCTCCAGCCTATGTACCCTACTTAAACCAGGCCATTTGAAGCAAACCATGCTCCACATTTAACTGTGCTTGATGTCCTATATGGTGTCAGGCATGGTAAAAGTTCAAGCCACAGCTGCTGCAAAGGAAGCACTGGGAGCAGGCAAAATCCAGCACCAACCAAAATCTTAAAATGCCACATTGGCCACATGGTTTTGGACCATGTTCCTGATATCTTTTGCAGCCATGACTTGGATCAGACCCCCTTAGCACAACTGCAGAACTTTGGCCCTCTGGCGGTTTTTCTGTTTGCCTTGTCCCATTCACCATGCTGAGAACTGGGTGGGGATTTGAACCCTGCTCTCCCAGGTCCTAGTCCAATGCTCTAACCACTATACTCCCTGTTCCCGCCCTGCTCCTTTACCCCATAGCCTTCCCCTTGCTGCCACCCCACCCTCCCACATAAATAGAGAAGGGGAGCTTGTGACGCCTTTGGCATATTGGCAGAGGCCTCACTTCCAGTAAAATTACTTTTTCTTCATATTAGGCCAAGGCGAGAGTGCAGAGACATTTATGAAACTTTGTTTAATGTACTGAAAAGCCATCGGCTAGAACATTTAGGAAATTGATTTTCCTGGCATTGATGAACTCTTTTTATTTTACCCCAGTATTAATTACTTTTTTTCAAAAAACAAATTAATTTAAGAGTCGTAAAACCGAACAAGTGAGCCAAATGTCGGTAGATCATGTTCTCTCTTTCGTCCCCCCTTCTCCTCCCCTCCCCTCGCCCCCCCCCCACCAGCACCAGAGGGGAAGGGGAAACCCACCCCCTTGAGTGACGCGTCTTCTCTCTTTCTGTCACTTACTCCAGGGGAGGCCTCGTCTCTGAGGGACTACGCCGCCACCACCATGAACGAGTTCCTGGGCATGTTTGGCTACGATGACCAGAACATGCGGGACGAGTTGGCTCGCAAGATCAGCTTTGAGAAGCTAAACGCCGCTACCTCAGAGGCCACTGCCGCTGCTGTCGTGGCCACCTCCCTATCTGGCGAGGACGCCATGAGCAAGCGAGCCCGCCTCTCCAAGTACGAAGAGTATATCCGCAAGCTGAAGGCCGGCGAGCAAGTCCCGTGGCCGATTCACCCAGCTAAGACCGAGGAGATGGCCAGCAAGCTTGGCAAGGAAGCCCCGACCACCCTGGGGCAAGTGATCCGGCTGCCCGCTCCCGACACCTCCCTCCTGCCGGAGACGAAAGCCACCATTTTGCCTCTGCCTTCCCCCAGCAGTTCCCAGATCCAAGGGCTGATGTCTCGGGCCTCCAAATACGACTTCTTCATCCAGAAGCTGAAGACGGGCGAGAGCCTCCGGCCGCAGAACGGCAACACCTACAAGAAGGCCTCTAAGTACGACCTGGAGAACGTCAAGTACCTGCACCTCTTCAAGCCGGGGGAAGGGAGCCCGGACATGGGAGGCGCCATCGCCTTCAAGACCGGCAAAGTGGGGCGCCCCTCCAAGTACGACGTCAGGAACATCCAGAAGCTGACCCCGGTCAAAGCGCCGGCACCCAGCTTGGGCCCCGCCCCTCTCGCCAGCACCCCCAGCACCGCTCCGGTGGCCGGACCCGAGCAGCCGGTGTCTTTGCCCTTCAACACTCCAGAGTACCTGAAATCCACGTTTTCCAAGACGGACTCCATCACAACTGGAACGGTTTCCACTGTTAAGTAAGTCTTCCCCCTCCCACCCCACCTCACGTTCATCTCACCTCCACCTCAAAGGGCAGGGCAGGAAAATCCAGCAGCTCATTCCAGAAGGCCTCTCTCTGCTTGCCTTCTGGATTAGTGTGCAAAGGGATGGCTGAAGCCAGCTGCCAAGCGTTGAGCAAGACTACCGAGAGCCCTGGTGGGTTTTCGGATTTCTGGAGTTCTCTCTCTCTCTCCATATCAGCCCCAGAAATCCAAGGCAATTGCATTTGCAGGGCCCAGGCCTTTGCAAGATGAAAGCTGAAACCAGCTCTTGCAGTCTTGAGTCTTCTTGGGCATAACAACAAGAACAACAACAAAAATCTCACATAAGATGACTTGGAGCTTTTAACACTTATCCAAAAAAGGTCAAGAGAGGACCAACTTGAGAAATCCAGCAGCCGCAATGAGGCAACCAGCTTCATGATGGCAGCCAAAATGTTGCAAGGGGGTGGTGGGGTGAGGGGAAGCCAAGCATTGGTGACATAAAACTGAAGGCCAGGCCTGACATAGACAAGCCGGATTGGGGTACAGGGCAGGAGACAGGTAGGGTGTTTAGCCACATTGTTGAAAGCAAGCTTGGGATTCACTCAAGGAAAGTGGATCCATTCCTGCCCAATGTAATGCATGCGCTGCTCTTGGGGTAGGCTGGTGGCTGAAGGGTGGGCAATGTGATGCCCGTCAGCTGTTGCTGGGCTATGACTTGCGGGCCATTTTGTCTTGCTGGTTTTCAAGGGTGATGGGAGTTGTAGTCGAACTGCATCTGGAGGTCACCACCCTCTTACTGGAAGAAAAAACCCTGCTGGCTATCTATGAGCAGCAGAGTCTAGTCCATGAGGGAGAACGGGCCACTGCCCCCCCCCACCTCAGCCTACCTTCAGCCAATCCCCACCTGCCTTCCTCCTTACTCACAACCAGTTCAGGTGGTGTCTCTGCTTGTCATTGGCTACAGTGGGTCTCCCTGCCTCCTACCCTACCAATCCCAATATGCACCAGCCACCACTGTCTTATGAGTGGCCCCCATTGTCAGTGCCTTCTTCCCCAGGATCACTAGATTCTAGCAGAGCTAAGAAAGCTCATCCCACTTAATCTCAGTGGATCAGTCCCTTAAGGTCAATGTGAATTTGGAGGGTAAGTTGGGTCTTGCCCAGATTTCTTGCTGTGTGCCAAATGCAGAGACCCAAACACAGTGCAGCTGCTTTGCGTGCAGAAGGTCCCAGCTTTGATGTCAGAATCTCATGTTTTCATTTTATTTATAAATGGAACCGGGAGCAGGTGAAGGGCAAAGAAGTCTCTCCGCCTGAAACCCCGGAGCGCTGCCCACATTGCCAGCTGGCATTGTCCACAAGAATGAAGCATTTTGAACGTTGCACTCCAATCTTTAGGGATCTCACCTAGCTTAGGACTGATATTTTACCTCTTATATCCCATGACCATGGCAGGGAAGTGTCTGCTAGGGTACAAGTAACTATTCCAATTCCGATCCCGTTCCTGCACATAGTTTATTTCTGCTTCTCTTAACGTTCTGCACCGGCCCATAATTGGTGGTATGGAGTTTGGGAAGGGCCAGCCAAAGGGGCTGGAAAGAGAAGAAGAAAAATATGTGATGTTTTAAAAGCAGATGGCCAGGAGGAATTCAAAAGAGAACCCACTGCTGTCACCTGCTCAGTGAGGCAGCCAGCCGGCCCCATTGCGTGGCCCTTTCGGGTTTTACCTCGCACCCTCTTTTCAGGCAGGGGATCCACTTGGTTGTGGGCCAGGCCAATCAGGTGGCCACTTCACTGCACAGCCAGCTGTGAGACACCTTGAGGTGTGTTCCTTTTTAATCATGCCAATCAGCCCAGAGTTCATCAAGGACAGCCAGGTGTGTGGCTGCCAACTTACAGCACGTTTGGCTCCCCATCCCCCTTTCCTTTTTTTGCTCTTAATCACAATCCCAGCTCTGCTTCCTTCCTGCCTTTCGTCCTCTCGCACTCTCTCTTTCCCTCGTGGTTGGACGATGAACCTCAAGTGCGCTCTCTGCTCTGCCCGCAAGACTTCCTTGGGATGGGAGGTGGTGCGGGTGGTGGATGGGGAGGCGAGAGAAGCCGCAAAGGTTTTATGCTGAGCGTCTGACGCAGTTCCCTCTGTATGCTGTAGATTTGTGTGACCGTCCTCTTGAGAGCTTTGGGAAGCTGAGGGCATGTCACTCTGGTGTGAGAAGCAGGCAGCTCTTTCCTCTTTTTCTTTTCTACCTCACATGTAGAAGAGGCGTGTGGCTTTCCCATCTGCCCTTTGGGTGGCCTACCTGAGCAAGCTCAAAGTTGGGTGGGTTGTATTGTGTAGCAGGAGCCCCACAGTTCAAAGGGGTTTACTTTCTAAGAGTGGCAGAGTGGAGTCGTTATGACACACACACTACCTGTTCCCCCAGGTGTTTTCACCTGCCTCACTCACCTGCTGCACACAGTGGCTGCCAGAGTCCCAAGGCAGGCATGGCTGCTGCCTGCATTCCACAAAATAGGAGGTCCAAGGGGCAAGAAGCAGGACCGTTCAGCCAGGGGAACAGTAGCTCAGGATCCCTGTTTTAAAAGGTGCTGAGGCCCTGGAGATCTGCTACTAGTTGAGAGTATTAGCTCTAGGTCAGGGGTTGGCAAAAAAATTTAGCCGCGGGCTGGTCCACTATCCCTCAGACCTTGTGGCGGGCTGGAGAAGCGGCACCGGGGGGGGGGGGAGCTGGAAGAAGAGGTGAGGGAGGCAGGTAGTCCTCCTCCTCACCCTCCACCCCCAGCTGCTGTGCTTACCTTCCCTGGGGCTGCTGCCGCCACTTCCACCACCACTGCTGCTGCTGCTGCTGTTTCTCGTGGGTAGGCAGAGCAAGCTCATCCACTCCGCTCTGTAGCCCACAAGAGCACTAGGGCAGTGGCAGCAGCACAGGGAAGGTGATCGCCGCGAACGGGCTGGCTCCAGAGAGGGGCTGCTTAAAATGGCGCTTAGCCAGCTCAGCCCAGCCCCCTTCCTCCTCTAGGCAGGGCGGGGAGAAGCCAGGAGGAGGGAGGGAGGGGCGGCGGCACGGGGGGGGGGGTGGAATGGTGCCGGGGGGGATGGCACAGCCCAAACATACAGAATCCCCATGCCAATCCACGGACAGTCCGCAGGCCGGATCCTGAAGGCAATTGGGCCTGATCCAGCCCACGGGGCTTAGTTTGCTGACGCCTGGTCTAGGTGGACAAATGCAGTCTGACCTTTTCTAAGGCTGCTTCTTCTGTTCCTAACCTCTGAGCAACAGCTTTTTAAGATGGTGCACATTCTCCTGGGATTGGTGCCTAAGTTCGGTGCTTTGGCTCCCGAACCTTCCATCCAGAAAACCTCAGGGGCTCACCAGTGAATTGTTCAGCAAGTGAACAAACATGCCCTGTGTTGCATTTTTTAAAAAATATATAGGCGTCACACATGTTGTTTGTGAACCAGCCTTTCATACATTCATCCATTCCAGAAAAGAGAAGGCCATCTTTTTGAAAGAGGGGACTTATGGGAAGATAAATTACGAACTGGGGCTAAAGTAAGTGCAGCCAGGGACTAGGAGATGCACAGGCATCTCTCCTTAACAGCAGCCAGGAAGTACGAGACGCACACGTGCCTCTCTCCTGGGCATGCCATTGTCCTTGGATGTTAGGTGTTCCACGAGAGAGAGAGGGGGCTTGGAGTGTGTCCTGACACCACCTTGCGCTAACCATCTCTGCCCTCTGTGTGTTTCTTATTAGGAACGGATTAACCACTGACAAACCAGCTGTCACCGAAGATGTAAATATTTACCAGAAATATATTGCCAGGTAGGCTGATTTTTCCCGCCCCCAACCTTGGGTTTTTCTCGGGAACGGGACGGAGGGGGCTGTGGGACAGAGAACTGGGCAGGGGCGAGGGGTGGGGGGTCTCTGTCTGTCTGTCTGGGCGAAATGCAAAAAGCCAGTTGCGGGAACTGAGTCTTTCCATTTCTCTCTGACATCCACACTGACTTCCCCACCACCAACTTTCCTGCTGAAACCCCACCCTTTACAAAGCCTCCCCGCATTTCTTAGAGTAGAAAAATCAGCCATCTTGGCCTCCAGAGGCTTGGACCTTCGCTCTGTATAGGGATGAAGACATAGCTCAGTGGTTAGCTAGTGCTTTGCATGCAGAAGGTCCCAAACTCAATCTGTAGCATCTCCGGCTAAGGCTGGGGATGTCCCCTGGCTCAAACCCTAGAGAGTCACTGCCTATCAGTGTAAACAGCATGGAGCTAGATGGACAAATGTCCTGGCTCAATATAGGACAGCTTCTTATCTTCCTGTGTCTTAAGGTCTGTGGCTTAGCAGTAGAGCACCTGCTTTGTGTGCAGAAGGTCCCCGGCATTGCCAATTGGCCAGGAAGATCCTACTCTGCCTGTGGCCCTAGAGAGCTGCTGCCAGTTGCAGTACTGGGCTAAATGGGCAAGCTGTTTGACCTGTTATAAGGCAGCCTTCTGCAGTCTCTGTTTCTTGAGAGAGGCCTTTTCTATCCATTCATTTTTTCTATCTATTCATTGTGGGGCTTATCCAGAGTCTCCTGTGCAAGTTTTGTGTTGAAGGCCAAGGCTGTGGGTTCAGCATAATGAATTGTATCCCAGGTTAGTCCTGCTCTGAAATTAATGGGCATGACTAATTCAGATCCATTAACTTCAACGGGTCTACTCAGAGCAGGACTTGGTTGGATGCACAACCCAAAGGTTCCCCCTCCATTAGCACAGCACCGTGGGATGGATGTATTTGTCCTGCTTTGCTGTATTTGGCTGGCTGGCTGGATTTCTCAGTTGACATATTTTTATTATTTGGAGACGTTGCAATTAATTTGTCTAGGCAAATTAGCCGCCGTTTATTTTCATTCGCCTAGAGAGGCGGTAACGCTAGCGCAGTGGAACTGTAGAGGTTACGGCCACAGCCGTTTGGCATCATCTGCCTAAAGAGAGGGACCAGGGATGGAAACGTCAGGGAGCAGCTTGGAAGGAAGGCTGGCGTTGAGGCTGTGCTAAGGCCGCCCATCAAGAATCCATTAGGAGGAGCCCTGGTGAAACCCTGATGAAATGGTGGCAAAGGCTGCCAGGAAGGCTGCAGCCTTCATTGGGAGCAGGGAAGGGCCATAACTCACTGCTTTGCATGCATAAAGTCCCAGGCTCAGCCCCCAGGTAGGGCTAGGAGAGACTCCCTATCTGGAATCCTGGAGAGCCGTTGCTGCTTGTCAGTAGAGAGAGTTCTGAGCTAGATGGACCACTGGCTGGACTCCAGGACATAGGAAACTGCCTCATACTCTGTTCCTATGCCAATCTGCAAACCTGGGGCTGCAAGTGGCCCTACAGTTAATTTCATGTGGGTGTCAATAAGGAAAACAGGGTGGCAGTGAGAGAGGGAGAGAAAAGGGTGGCAGAGGGAGAGAAGGGAGTGGCAAAGAGAGGAAGTGGCAGAGAGAGAGAGATGAGGCAAAATAAAAAGGGGCTGGCATTGGATTCAGACCCCACCCACTGCCAGCATGTGGCCTCTAAGAATTTACCCCTAAGGGGGTGCAATCCTGAGCAGAAACAAAGATTGTATGTAATCTAGGAGGTGTGGAACCTGCCATGGTCCATAGGCCTCGCTGCGCTCTTCCAGGCTGGTTTTTTGTCATTGTTTTTATTCATTTATTTAATTTATATCCCAGCCTCCCTACCAAAGCATCCAAAAGTGGCTTATCAGCCTAGGAAACGGGTGGGAAGGAGGCAGATCTGCATTCCTAGATTCCTGGATGAAATTCAGGAGGTAGCAACTGTTCAAACACAATAGGAAAAGGCCCCTCCTGAATCAGTCCATTAGAGTCTCTAGTGACTAGTCTGTAGTAACTCAGGTGCACAGGTCATCATATAGTTAGCAGCGTGCTATAGCCATTTGTCTCTTCCTCCTTGAGCCACCATTTTGCATCTGGCCTCAGTTGGTGGGATCTCATTATTTTAGTAGAAAAACAAAGTTAGATGCCCTCTAAGCCTGAACTAAGGAACAAAATACCCAACTCTCTTTACTGCCTTTTTCATTTGCTGTGAGGTTTCTGGAGACAGATGATGCAGCTGGAAAAAGTCAACACTGGCTCTTAAGAGAGCCTCACTGTCCTCCCTGATCAAACAGGGTTTGCTGTTTTTTGAAACAAGATATACAAAAGCAAATCCCACAAAAATGCCTACAAGAGGCAAACCCCCCCCCCCCAAGAGTGGACATGTCACAAGGTATACTCCCGTCTTCCATTCCGACTTCAGGTTCTTGAAAATGTCTGTAGCCGTAAATGATTAACCCATCTGGATGTTGTTGGAACTCCAACTCCCATTAGCCCCTGCTAGCATGACCAGTAGCTAGGGGTGATGATGGGAATTGTAGTCTAGCAACATTAAAGGGCTAAAGGTTCCCTACCCTTGTCTTAGCAGACACTAACCAACAGGATTGGGTTGTAGCCATCTAAGTTCTACTCAGAGTAAACCCATTCAAATTAATGGAGTTAGTCATGTTTCGTAATTTCAGTTAGGTCTGCTCTGAGTAGGACGAACATTGGCTGCCACCCATTGTTTTCAGAATATAGCTGAAGCAAAGGTGGTTAGTTTCCATTACTTTCCCTCTTTAAAGATCAGAATTGGTTCTAATCCACGTTAGTGGCTTGAGAGTCATAAAATCAGAGGGATGTTTGTTGTCCCAGATGTACAGATCTGAAGCAAAAAGCCCACACACTTATACATAGGGGAACCCCACACACACACACACACACACACCGCTTTCTCATACTAATTTTTTTACTCCCCCTTCCTCTAAAATCCTTCTCCTCAGGGGCCTTAAATCACACAGTGGAGCCTGCATGGCTATAAGTTATAAGCTCATTAGTTATAAGCCTGTCTTTAGTCAAGATGAGGAGAGGGGAGGCCTCTCCTTTGTGGACCAAACTGGCAGGAGTTTTCTCCTTCTTTCCTTTCCTTTGTGCACGGAGGGGATGGTAAGATGGAGGTGGCGTGCTTCCTTCCCAGCCACCCACCTTGGGGTTAGTGAGGTTAGTGAGGTGGTAAAGTCAGCCAAAGAAACTACTCACCCGACAGTACAGGTTCCCTGTTGCAAGTAGCACCAGCTTGGTATTTATGTACAGTGGTACCTCAGGATGCGAACGGGATTTATTCCGGAGCCCCGTTCGCATCCTGAATAGAACATAAGACGTGACTGCGCGGGTCGCGTTTTGCTGCTTCCGTGCATGCACGTGACGTCATTTTGACCGTCTGCGCATGCGCAAGCGGCGAAACCCGGTAGTAACGCACTACGTTACTTCCGGGTCACCATGGAGCACAACCCGAAAATACTTATCCTGAAGCATATTTATCCCGAGGTATGACATACCAAGGTATGACATTGACTACCCCACTATAATCGGAGCCACAAATTTGGGCCCAGGGCTGAAATATGAATCTGTTAGGAATCTGCCGTTATTAACTGCTTATCACAAGTAGAGGTGGTGGCCATGAGCTTGGATGGTTTAAATAGTAATAAACAAGATCAATGGTTTGAGGCAAGATCTACCAATAGATAGCTAAACAGAAGCTGTCCATGTTCTTAGCTGGGCCGGCCCTAGCATTAGATGTTTTGAAAGGGCAGCAAATTGTTTGTTATTGAATTTATTATTGTTGCGCTTCCGCTGCTAGGGATGGGGAAATGTGCTTCTCTGCCTTAAGTGTCAAGACTACCTTGATTGCCCTTGGATACTCTTGAACCTTGATAGCAGAGGGATGCGGGTGGGCAGGGAGATTTGCTGCCACTGCTTCCAGCTGTACAATGCCTTTGACCAGCCTTGGCTGAGAGGCAGCTTATACTTTAGCTTATATATTTGCTGAACTCCATAGCTATATTCATTTATTTTTAATCATTTTATCTAACAAAAATTATATGCCACTTACTAGAACAAAAGACCTCTAAGCATCTTTTCCTTGGGCTGCTTTTCAACGGGGTATTTGTTTGTCCCTCAAACCAGTCAGTCAAGTAGTTGACATCTAGAATCACACATTCTAGGTTATGACAGCTCACCTGTTCTTGATAGCCAGACACTTGGCTTTAATTTACATGTGGGTGTTCTTTCTTGGGGGAAGGGCTGTTTTAAAGACCTAAATTAAAGGAGTAAAGGTAGAAAGAGGTTGTGTCTGCGCAGCACAATTAGCTTAATGAGTTCGTTAAGAGGCACTGCCGAAAGCTGCCCAGGGACGCTCCATCGCTGTGTGATCAAAACGGATCCTCTCTCTCAGCTAGTTCAGGGTTTCTTTGGGCTCCACACTTTACTCTGTATATTTGCATTTCTTTTTTCTGTGGATATAATAATAATAATAATAATAATAATAATAATAATAATAATAATAATAATAATAATATTTACATTGGCAGATGGTTCTTCTGAGGGCCTTGCTTAAATATCTGTTTACACGAGCTCCCCCTACATTGCTTGTAATGGGGGTGGCTGGTTGTTAGCTGATGGGATTCCCCCCCCCTTCCTCCCGTCATGCACATCATCGTTACAGAGTAATGAGTGTGTAAATGCTCGCTAAGCATGCTGACTTCTGTATTTATTATTTTTATTAGTATTTATTTATCTGGGTCTCTCTGAGCAGCCCTTGCCAGATCTGGCAAGTCAAGGGAAGGAAACAAAGTGCTTCTCTCGCACATCTGCTTGTGTCGGGGGCCGCACGCATCTGGGCATGAGCATAGTGCGCCAGGGTGTGTGGTCACCAGCTCCCCTAGTGACACTCCTTTCAATTTCACTTCCTCCCTGGCTCTCTCACCTCCACCTGTTTTCAAGGGATCCCTTCTCTCTGATTTGAGAGCTTATTTAAATTAACACTGGTCCGTTCCACATGTCCAGGCAAGCCAAATCACCTGCTGGAGGGGACCCACTTTGCTCCCCCTCGGTTCTTTGAGCTCAGCATGTTTGGCTTAGCACAGGGATGCAGAATCTTTGACCCCCCCCCCCAGGCATTTCTGAGCTACAACTCCCACCACCACCCCTGGCCATGCTTGCTGAGGCTGATGGGAGCTGAAATTCAGCAACATCTGGAGGGCCAAAGGTTCCCCACACCTGGCTTAGCGTGTCTCCCGCTCCTGGGATCACAGTTAAGCTCTCTGCTCCACAACCATGACCTGTAAGCATAGAACAGACCTTAAATATACTGGTTTAGCTGCCACACTGCACTAAAAGGACTGGGGAGGCGCAGAGCAACTGCTGTCTCCTCCCTGGGAGCCTGCGCATTTGTACAAAGCGTGGAATGCGAACACATCCACTGAATCGGCAGAGTTATAACAAATGTGCTCCAATGTTGAGGGACCACCTACCAAAAGCACATCACTGTACTTGCATTGGTTTCATTGGCTCTCTACCAGCGCCAAAGAATTTGGACGATTTTACTATAGCGGGGGTTCTCATCAAAAATCCCTAGTTTTCTCCATAGAATTGCATCTTCGATGAATCCTTGAAAAGAGGGAATACCTGCTAGACATTTCTGTAGCATAGGTAATGCCTTTCAAGGCTGTCCATAGAATTTTGGTAATTAATAGGTCAGTAATAGAGCATCCGAGCACAATTCAAACTGTTGGTGTTTACCTTTAAAGCCCTAAACGGCCTCGGCCCAGAATACCTGAAGGAGCGTCTCCACCCCAATCATTCTGCCTGGATGCTGAGGTCCAGCGTCAAGGGCCTTCTGGCGGTTCCCTCACTGCGAGAAGCAAAGTTACAGGGAACCAGGCAGAGGGCCTTCTCGGTAGTGGCGCCCACCCTGTGGAACGCCCTCCCATCAGATGTCAAAGAGATAAACAACTACTTGACATTTAGAAGACATCTGAAGGCAGCCCTGTTCAGGGAAGTTTTTAATGTGTGACATTTCAATGTATTTTTAATCTTTGTTGGAAGCCGCCCAGAGTGGCTGGGGAAACCCAGCCAGATGGGCGGGGTACAAATAATAAATTATTATATTATTATTATCTGCTTTGCATGTCCCAAATTGAGTCCACACTGGCATCTCTAAGGAAAGACCGAAACCCTGGAGAGCCTGAAACTGCCAGTCAGCATAAGGAATACTGAGCTATATGAACCCAATAGTCTGACTCGGTATAAAGTAGCTCCCGATGTCCTTGACACTATCACTAATATAGGAGAATCCTTACTTTGATGTTTCTGGCATGTGCTGAAGAGACCAGCCACTTTGGTGCATAGAGAAAATTTATCACAGACGCTCCGATTGTTATAGAAGAATACTGGAGAGTAAGGGGTTTCTTTGAAGTTTCCACAGCATGCCAAAGAAGCAGCCCAGTTCTGCCTAAATCTTAAAGTTCAGCTTGAAAGGCTGCTTGCCTCCTTGGCAGCACAGTGGCGGCATCATTGTAGATGGGGGGTTTCTTTCCCCATTTTATCCTTGGACCATCCCTGGCCAAGAGAGGGACTTGGCCAAAGCCATCCATGACTTGGTCTTACAGAGATTTGAATACAGATCTCCCCAGTCCAAGTCAGCCACTCTGAGCTGTAGCCAATACTAGCCCTACTCAGTAGACACATTGAAATTAATGAGCATGACTAACTTAGGTCCATTAATTTCAATGGATAGTAGACCTAGGGCTTTCCCAACATCCCTGCCTTATCTGTTGAGAAGCAGGAGTATGAGAGGGTATACCGTACACCCAACCTACAAAATCTCCCCTCACAACACACCTTGCTTCTTCTTTGCAGTGGGTTGGTCATTATGGCAAGGGGGGTGATTTTGTGATTGGAGGGAGACTTGTCATTCTGGATGCAGACGAAGAGTCTTGAATGCCTGTGTTCATGAATAAACAGGGTTGGGGCACATGGGGGCATGTGGAGGGCAATGAGTTTTACCATTCTGGCTGCATATATTTAGATATAGATATCAATATTCTTGATTTTAAAATGGTTGCTACCCTACTCTGAGCAGGAGCAATTTATAAATCAATCAAATCAAATCAATTATATTTTATTTTATTTTTGCACAGGAACCATGAATTTTCCCTTCTTCCTTTGATTTTCATTTATTTAATAATTTACCCCCTAATTCTCTATAAATATTTCTGAAAGCAGCTCTTATTACAAGGTCCTAATATGGAAGAGATCGAACATTAACCATCCATCAGTCGATGACAGGATGTCGCCCAAATGCCTCTTCTGCTCCTAAGATGGCAGGAAGGTTGCGGGGAGGCAGGCTTGCAGACATGGGTCTGCCACTTTGGCACACTTTAGGAGGATAGCAAAAAAATTTCAGGCCCCGCATGGCTCAAGGGACCTATCCTGGCTGAGACACAGGCCTTCCTGAGAGTCTGAGCTTTATCCCTGATGTGAGAGGCACACACCAGCTGTTTAACAGTGCAGGCTCAAACCCAGGACTTATGAGCACTGGTGGAGGAAGAGGAGTGGGGGGGGAGCGCACCGCCCCCGGCAGCGCGATCCCAGTAGGGTGCCATTGCGGCTGGGCCCCCACCCACTCCTCTTCCTCCACCAGTGCTCATAAGTGGCCCCCACCCACGCTGCTCTCCCCCCCCCCCCCCCCGGTGCCAGAGCATGAAGCTCCACCACTGCTTATGAGTCTGAGTTCTCAAAGGTGATAATGGCAGCCTGGCAGAAGTGCAGCAAGGTACCCAGCAGAACTGAATACTGGCCACTGTGAGAACAGGATGCTGGACCAGATGGACCTTTGGCCTGATCCAGCAGGCCAACGTTCTTAATGACTAGTGGTCACAGTGTAGAGTCTGATGAAGAAGGAGGTTGAGCCAACACCCAGACTCCTCAGGTACATGACTTTATAGTTTTTTCAGTGCACAGATGTACTTCATTCAACTCTTACCTCTTCCTTAAGAACAAGAGAGAGAGCTGCAGCCCCTGCTCTCCTTTGCTTCTGGGACCAGGGTTGTTGTTTTTTTACTGTATTTTTCCATGCATAAGACTATATTTTTTCCTAAATTTTTGAAGTTTAAGGGGGCGTCTTATACATGGATAGTGCATAGTGCATTTTTTGAGACCCAAAAAATAGGGGGTGTCTTATACACAGAAGAATACTGTATTTTCCCAAAATACCACGTGGTTGTAATAAAACCTCTAAGCGGTTTACCAAAACACAAAAACAAAAGCCAACCCCCACCCCACCCCCAATTTTATTACTAAAAGACCGTTAAAATCAAAAGAGATGATAACACACGTCAACATTCAACATGTCTAGACAGGCTGGCTTAAACAAACACATTTGAAGCAAGCACCAAAAAGAGCCCGCCAAAGTTGTCTGCTTGGTGTCAACAGGCAGGGAGTTCCAAAGTGCAGGTGCTGCCATGTTAGCAGGATTGGCTTCTTACAAACGGGGAACGAATATTGTGAGGCTTCTGTAATGGTGCCAGTTCCACCGATCAGAGTGGTTGAAGTGGGCATTGCATGGGGTCAGGCGATCCTGCAAGTATGACCATTTGGCCAGTAAGGAGGCTAAACTCTAATTAGGCTCTTATGTGGGTCCTTGACAGGGCCACTGAGGCCATGTAGCCACTGTGCATTCTTATGGCACCTTTGCTAGGATCCTTTCACTGCTCCGCTGACCTTTGAGAGAAGACCCATGCATTGCCAGTGCTCGCAGCACAGCCTGGCCATTCGCTCTGCAACCATTTTGTCTGCACAGGCAGCTTTTTGAAGCAAGTATTGTTTCCATATATTTGAAACGACAAGCCCGAGGAGCCCTTTGTGCCAATAGGGCATGATGAACATATCAATTTTCAAATGCCCAAAATGAGGGGTGCTAAAAAATTGTAGCATGACTTGGGACTTCAAAAGATATTTTGGTTCAGTTAATATAATTTAGTTTTGCTTGGCAAGTAAAATGTGTGTAAAATTGCACAGAATTCATACAAAAATGGTAGTATTATTTCTAGCATTGCCTGACATTTTCACAAGGTAAAATTAAAATTATTTTGTTTTCAGAAAGCAGTTTATGTAGACTTACCAAGCTAAATGTTGTCCAATCATGAAAATAATAGATTTGAATTTCACACACCCGAAAGCATATTTTTAAGGCCCCCTCGCTGAAGAAATTTGCAAAAACTAAGTTTCACCCCAGTAAAATGAAATGCCCTATTGTGTCAGTCGCCCTCCTGTGTGGATCAAATTGTGTTTGCGGTCTGCCTTTGGAAGTGGGGGGGGGGGGGCTTTGCGACGGTGTGCAAAATGAGCAGGTGTGCACTTGTGTGCAAGCTTTTCTGTTTTGAGGAGCTAAACAGATGCTGGCCTTTAAAAATTAATAAGTTTGAACTGTTTCAAGTGTCAGAAAGAGCAGAGGAGAAATATAACCCTTTAGCAACCTATTAACAACGGGAGCATCGACCAGGGAAAATTTCTTTGCCCTTGATCCCCCAGTTCTTCAGACCTCTTCCTCACCCCCAAACACACACGCTTCGACTCCTTGGCATGATGTGCCATTGCTGCTGATCCTGTTAAATTCGGGTATGAATGGATTTTTGCCTGCTAGCCACACTAACCTTCCCCATCTACCCCTTGACCATGGCAATATCTGGTGTAAAATGAGGCTTATCTGCCAGTGCAGTGCGTGGGTTTCCTCTTGGAGCAGGGTTGGGATCTTTCTGGCCAATGAAAGCAGGGCTTTCCCTATAAGTTAAATTTGCATCCTGCCTTTTTCAGCCCACCCAAAGCAGCTGATGATTTAAATCAGTGCTTTTTAAACTTGGGTCCCCATCTGTTGTTGGACTACAACTCCCATCATCCCTGACCACTGGTCCTACTAGCAAGGGACGATGGGAGTTGTAGTCCAAGAACAGCTGGGGACCCAGGTTTGAGAAGCAGTGATTAAAATGAGCAGTAGCTAAGAGTGAATATCAGCAGCTGAGTTATACCGTCCGAGTCAGGCCATGGGGCTATCTGGTTCAGTGCTGCCTGCACTGACTGGCAGCAGCTCTCCAGCATTTCAGACAAGAGGTGTACCTAGAGATGCCGCAGGGGGTTGAAACTGCTGCCAGCTGCACACCAAGCAGGATCCCTAGCATGTCCCTTCCCTTAAAACATAGGAAGCTGCTATATCCTGCATCAGCATTTTGCCCCATCTAGCTCATTGCTGACTATACTGCCTGGCAGGGACTCTCCAGGGCTTCAGGCAGAAAGTCTTTCCCAGCCCTACCTGAAGATGCCACTGGGGAATTAACCTGGGGCCTTCTAAGTGCCAAGCAGATTCTCTGCCACTGAGCTATGGGATTCCTTTCTTGGTGGAAATGGCCACATGAATTTGAACAGTGCTGTCTGGCAGTGCCTGTGAATCAGCAATTTGTGGGGCTCCCTGTCCTCCCTGCAGCTACTTCCTCTCGTGCCTTCCGTCAAGCAGAAATTCTTGCCACACTTCAGTTGGCGCCAGCGGTTGGCATGTCCTGTGGGGGTCGCTGTGTGGCGTGACGGATGGCTCTACTTCTTGGCAGAAGGCAGTCTCCTTAATTAGCTCTTCAGCTGCCCTCATATCCCCAGGGCACAGTGGTGGCGCACCACACTCGGAGTGGGCAAAAAACAAATATTTCCAAACAGGTCTGGCAGCCACCCCTGAATTAGACACGAGAGAAGAGGGTGAGATGAGGGTGGTGGCATGAGGAACCTGTGGCAGCAAGGCAAGGATTTCAGACCCCATCTGCACCATACATTTAATGCACTTGAGTCATGGCTTACCCCAAAGAGTTCTCAGCAAAGAACTGTAGTTGTTTAAGGGTGCTGAGAGATGTTAGGAGACCCCCATTCCCCTTCCAGAGCTAGATGTCAGAGTTCTCTGGGAAGAGGGAAGGTAAACGGTGTTTCCGTGCGCTGCTCTGGTTCGCCAGAAACGGCTTAATCATGCTGGCCACATGACCCAGAAGCTGTACGCTGGCTCCCTCGGGCAATAAAGCGAGATGAGCGCCACAACCCCAGAGTCGGTCAAGGCTGGACCTAATGGTCAGGGGTCCCTTTACCTTTTAACAACTCTCAGCACCCTTAAAAAATGATGTTTCTCAGGAGTTTTGGGGGGAAGCCATGACTGCTTCAAGTGGCATGGTGCTGTTGCATATGTCAGGTGCAAATGTGGCCTCAGTCTCTTATGGGAGAGCAAAGTAGGCAGAAAAGGAGCAGGAGTCAGGAGTGCAGAGGCAGGACCCAGAAGCACTTCTAGCAAGGCGGCTTCAGCAAATGTCAACAACCAGAGAGGCGAGTGTATAGATAGCTAAGGGGAATAGGGAAGGGCTCGTCAACCTTCTTAGGCCTAGGGGCACATTTGGTGCAAGTGCTGTGGGAAGAGAGAAAGTGCATGCACACGCTCACATACAATTTGCTTTTCCAAGGGATTTGGGTAAAAACTGGATCCAGTAGAATTAATCTGAGCAGCTGGTATGGCTCAAGTAGAGCATGAGACTTAATCTAAGGGTCGTGGCTTTGAGCCCCACATTGAGCAAAAATATCCCGGCATTTCAGGGCGTTGAAGTAGATTACCCTTGTGCTCCCTTCCAACTCTAACAATTCTATAATTCTGTGAGCCTTGAAGTACATATACAACAGAAAGAGGAAGTGGGAAAGAGTTTCACTCTTCCAACTTTCTCCTTCAGCTCTTTTCAAGGGAGAGAAGGGTAACCACTTTATACCACCAAGGAGACAATGGGTGGAGGAGGGCCCCAGAGGCTGGGGAAGATCCAGTGGTGCTTAATTTTTTTGTTTAATTGCTTAGTTTAATTGCTTCTGACAACTGGTTTAGGCTGCCTCTTCTGGACTGAGGAAATGACGTAGAAATGAGAGTGATGATCATTTGTTCAAGACTGATACCTCCTAAAGCTCTGCCACCCATGTGGATTGGTGGGGCACAGAGTTCTCGTATGGAATGTGGGGGTCTGATGGGCCAAAACAGCACCCTTAATGCCCTTAGCAGTGTTGGAAAGGAAATAGATAAGGCATATTGGAATGCCTGTTTCTTCACTATTTAGACTGCCATTAGCAGAAACCTTCTGGGAGTCGGGGCCCAATCCAGCCCAGATCAAACACAGGGGTTTATTAAGTCCTTTGGTGACAATGAGCAGGTGTTAAACATGTGCTTAACCCCCCACCCTGCCAATTGTAATGAAGGGTGCCTGTGGTCACGCCTCATATTTCTTACTATGGTGTCCTTGGAACAGAAAGAGGGAAGACCATAAATTGAATGTGCTGTTATTATCATCACATCTCCTGAGTGCAATCTAGATCTTTCCAATTAAGATGTGTTTCTGCCAGAGGTTTAACCTGAGTTTAAAACTTCCATGGGTTTTCTCCCTCTGGGGCTGTAGTTGTAGACAGTGGCAGAGTCATCCTCTCCCTTGCATCCTCAGTGCCCTGGCAGAGCGAGGGCTCCCTGGAGTTGCTTGGATCCAGACTTGAAAGGATTTAAAACCAGGTGAAGATGGTTGGTGATGCAGACTAGGTGGGGGAAAGAGCCTGTTTCGCAACCCTCGTGAATCCTTTGTGCCATTTTGGAATCTGAACAAAAAAGAACTTGGTTTACCCTTTGTTCCCAAGGCTAAAATTGCTATTTTGTTTTTGTTTTTCTAAAGTTCATCATCTCCACCACTGCTCAGGTTTCTCAATCACCTGCCTTGGCGTATTCCTGATTCCTTGCAGTTCTTTCTCCTCTCCTTCTTTCCTCCCCTGGGAGAGGCATGTCTGCTTCTGGCATCTGTCCCCTTTTCTGCAAACGCCGTGGCAAAGAAGCGATTTAAATTTTTTAGCAATGCCCCTCTCTTCTGTCAATTACGCCCCCCCCCTTTCCATCTCTTCAAGGCCTTCTGCCTCTGCAATTGACCACCTCTTCCTGTGTGCTTTGCAAATGCCATCTTCCCTGCTGCTGCTGCCACTCCTCTCTTTTTGCCATCTTCCACTCAAAAAAGCCTGTCCTTAACTCTCTCTCTCTTTCCTCTTTCCTGCCATTCCTCCCCTGGGCCGCAGCCTCGGTTTCCCCTTCAATTCATGGCTCCTCTTTGATGCCCGCCCCAAGAGGCTCTCGCAAGGAATATAGTGCCGTGTGGCATTTGGAACCTCAGAGCAGATGGCGATTTAGCTCTGGATGTTTCCCCATCGGAGTCCCCTTTCAAATTACTCCGCAATATGCTCAGTACAATGCACCCTCCTGGTTGCTGGTTTCTGCAAGCCCTTGTTGTGTTGCTGACTGTTATGCCTTTGCTCCCCGGCATATCATGGACTGCAGTAGTCCAGCCAAGCTTTCCTTATAGCAGACAGTCAGGCCTCTGTCTCTTGCTCTCTGGGGGAAGGGTCGTAGCTCAGTAACAGAGCGTGTGCTTTGCAAGCAGAAGGTCCCAGGTTTCAACCCAGGCAAGGCTGGGGTTGCACTCTGCCTGAAACCCTGGAGAGCTGTTGCCACTCAGTGTAGGCATTACTGAGTAAGATAAACCCAACAGTCGTGACACTGTGTATAATGAAGTTTTCTGAGTTCTGTTTCTTCCCTTTCTGCTGCCGCTGCCCCTTTCTCTGCTTCTCAAAACCAGAGTCGACAATTACCTATTTCATATAGCACATGCAGAAAAGCATTGGGGATGGGGAGCACAGAAAGCTGCTGAGTTGTACCAATGGTCTATGTAGCTCAGTAATGCCTACACTGACAGGCAGAGGCTCTCCAGGGTTTCAGGCAGGGAGTCTGTCCCATCCCTACCTGTGGATTGGACATAAGAAAAAGCCTCCTGGATCAGGGCAGTGGCCCACTTAGTCCAGCATCCTGTGTTCACCTTTGACCTTTTGCATATAAAGAGATGTGGCCCTTTGCAGGAACAGAGGAGGCAGGAGTCTCAACCTTACCTGGAGGTGCTTTTGGCAATTTAACCTGAGACCTTCTGCATGCCAAGCAGGCACTTTAACCACTGAGCTATGGCTGGGTTTAGCGTTCTAGCGGAGATGCTTGCTAGCCCCACAATTTAATTAACATGAGTGTGGATCTTCTACCCATTTCCTATAAACATTCTGTAGGTGCAAAGTGCTTCCGCGGAGAGAGCTGTTCACTGCAGGAAGCCAGCTTTAAAATTTTGCACCATTCAAGCCTCCAGATAGTGACTGAGGATACACACAGCCCAATATAGAAACCTTGCTGTGGTTTCTGCAACGTCGCACCTTGCCCAGACAGTGGCTACAGCTGAGTGCATTCTGTGGGTTTGCCATGCAAATGCAGAATCTACTGTTACAAAATCTCATATCCTGCTCTGTATGGTGGCAAGTCACATTTCCTAATGGGAAGCCCGCGTGTAGGACGTGAGAGTAGTTGCTCTCTCCTGCTGTCGATCCTGGTATTCTGGCCTGGTTCACGCATAATGCTAAGCCATGCTTTGCAAACTGTGGTTTAATTGGACCATCTGAACCCAGCACACAAACCACCCTTGGTAGCAAACCAGAGTTTGCTGTTGGTTTGTAAACCTTGTTCTGTGAACCCGGAGGGAGCATATAGACATAATGACTTCCCATTTCATGTCAGATACTCATGCAGGTAGCTCAACACATAACATAGCAGCACCGCATGCCAGGCTCCAAGAAGTGTGAACCCAACTTGAAATTAGCACCTGACTAACCAGGGAAGGCAGGGGCGGGGTTGAATTTATTTTCTTTGAAAAATGTTCTCATGATATTCACACTTCCCTTTTTCCTCTTTCTTTCTTTCTCTCTCTCTCTCTCTCTCTCTCTCTCTCTCTCTCTCACATTCAGGTTTTCCGGAAGCCAGCACTGCGGACACATTCACTGTGCATACCAATACCGAGAACATTATCACTGCCTTGACCCGGAGTGTAACTATCAGGTAAAAACCAAATGAAAATAAATCATGGGGGGGGGGGGGGATCCTTAAATAGTACGGTGGGGCAAAGTTCAATCCAGGCATTGAAACAGCAAGGGTTTGTTGGGGAGAGGGGAGGAGCTTTGTTTGAGTCTTTTGAGCGCCACACTGGCTGCAAGCTAAATAGACCAGTGGTCTGACTCAGCAAAGGGTAGCAACAGTTAGATCATCTGCTTGGGAAGGGCCAGAGCTCAGCGGCACAACACATTCAGAAGGTTCAGTCCCTGGCATCTACTGGCGATAAGATCTCAATAGTAGGTGATAGGGAAGGCCTCGTTCTGCTCAAGACCCTGGGAACCAACTGCCTGTCAGAGTAGACTGGCCTTCCCCCAACTTGGTGCCCTGCAGATGATCATTGCCCATGCAGTAGCCAATGTGCTCTGAGTCACAATAGCTGGCTGTAACATCGCCTCCTGCAGGAGCGATTTTCCCATTGGCACAAGGATCGTTTCACAAGTCTTGTATTATTAATACAGCATCTACGTGGTTGTGCACACGCAATACATTTGAAGCATGTTCGTTCATGCCAAAGAATCCTGGGAACCGTAGTTGGTTGCGGGCACTGGGAACTGTCGCTCTCTGTGGAGTAAAGTACCGTTTGAAGGATTCTTGGGACGAAGTGGGAGCGTGCTTGAAATGTGCTATAGATTCACAGTATGTATCCAGCCTGTGAAGCCACCCCAGATTTGTTTTCTACAAGGAACCTGGCACAGTAGATAGCTGTACCATGGAGATCAAAGCCTGCTGTGCCCCAGGAACACTTTGAGATTTGGATGGTGGATCACAGGATTCAGCCAGAGGAACTGAATCCTGGAATTTGTTCATGCAACCATGAGCGTCCCTGCAAATCATTTTTGAAGGTTCTGCACATGACAGTACCCTACCGATGACCAGCTGGTTAGATACAGCCGCTGCCCGTGGAGGATTAGAAGGATAAATACGTGTCAGAGGCACTCACAAAACCAGTCACTGTGCCCGCACATACAAATTGGGGTGTCTTCACCATATAACTCCCCCATAGGCCAGCAGAGGGGAGAAACCTTCACCCCTTCAGATGTTGCTGGACTCCAGCTCCCATCAGTCCCAGTCAGCGTGGCCAGGGGTTGGGGTTGGTGATGGGAGCTGTAGTCCAGCAACATCTGGAGGGCTAAAGGTTCTTCACCTCTGGCATCAGCTAATGGTCTGCAGACACACAACCTTTTTTTCCCTAAAGGGCACCTCAATCCCAGTGGCATCATCCTATAAGCAGGCAGCAATCAGCTTCCTGTGATAGCGCAAGACGAGTAGAAACCTTAAGCCAGCAGACACCATTTGAAGCACAGGCTTCCCCTGGCTTCCCCTGGAGGAGCTGCACCGTCAAGCAGGCGGGGGCGGGTGGCAAATCAGGCTCAGCCTAGCTGGCCAAGTGACGCCTCAGCAGCTACTGATGCAAAGCAACCATTGAGACGAGCGGCGGTCCTGAGATTGCGGTTTAGTTTCGGGAAGAGATGGCTGGATGCTGGGAGGAAGGGGCAGAAGCCAGGCTGCAATTGCTGGGAGAGGTGCCAGGGCAAGATTGTCAAGCCAGCTTCCCAGTCACATGCTGTGTTTGTTTACTCTGCACTTGAATCTGAGCGAGTGACGCCGCTGTTTCTGTGGTTAGAGCCTCCGCACGTGGTGGGCAGGAGGTGTGCAAGGGATTCCCAGGAACTGCCCGCAGCGGAATCTTGATTTCTGCCCTGGCACCCGCCAGGCTCGGAGGAACAACTTCAACCACAGCAAGGGAAACTGGCCCAGTCCTGGCCAAGCCCTGGGGGGCCCCGTGGGTTTCTATTGATTGAACCGGGGATGTGGGCAGTGACCATTCTGCACCAAAGAGGAGCCATCTGTCTGATGAGATGGGCCGTAAGGAAACAAGAGGGCCTTGAAGAAAAGGGGGGGGGGAGGCTCTTGCAACAGACCTTGGGAGCTGTCCAGGCTTGTGGGTGGAATCGCCTGATCCCACCAGGGAATAAAGCTTTAGGCTGAGTTTTTCCAAATGCAAATTACCCTGCAGGCGAGATATATATTTCTTATAATGAACGGCGCTCAGTAATAATTGGCCGCGAATTAACGGTGATTGGCAATGGAATTCCTGTAATATAACGCCTTGGGGAAATCAGCCCGTGGCTCTTCTTTGGCGTTCCTGTGTAAATCCCAAAATTTAATAAAAGCAACAGAAATAGATCAGGATTTATTTTTAGTATAGCAGGAAAATGGGTGGGAATTGGGGGAGGGGGAGATATTTTCCTATATGTGTCCAGAGGGTATTTTTCTTGGCATCTAGACAACCTACTCCATCCAACAGGCTAAACTGGGCTTGTAGCCTCCCTACCAGAGCTTGGAATAGGCGTCTCAAGGTGCTGGATACTTGGAAAGGGAAGGATTGTCTGCATATTGAAGTATTGCCAACCAGGTGTCTCTAAGAATGGAAACCTGCTTTCCTAAGCTGTAGGAAGGGATTTTAGCTCAGTGGCAGGGCATCTCCTTGCATGCAGAAGGTTCCTCATTCAATCTGCCTGAAAACCTGGAGAGCTGCTGCCAGTCAGTATGGACCAACGATCTGACTCGGTATAATAAGACAGCTTCCGATGTCCTGAGCTAGGCCAGTTTCATTCACAACACTTCAGTTGGTGCTTGCATTTTCCATTTCTCCCATTTCAAAATAAAGCCTCGTTTGGCTGGAATGCTGTTTGTTATAAATCCAACCTTCTTTTGTGGTGTTCACACATTGCCACCCTTTTGCCATTACTTATGAACACACTGTTAAAGCTACAAATGGCTTTAGAGTGCACAGTTGCTGAGCCCGTATGAAAGGGATTCTTCCTTCAAGGCCCTCCCCCAACTCATGTTGCCCCACCGCCTCAAGTAGTACTTAGCTTTCACAGTTTAATGTGGGACTGCCTCTTCCACACTTCCCAAACCAAGGTGTGAATGGAAAGACAGCTATCCTTCAAACGCTGCATTTCTCCAGATTTTGCTTACAAAAAAAGCTTATATTGGGTTGTACCCAGTCTCAGTCCTGCTCAGAATATACTCATTGGAATTAAAGGATATAAAACTGACTTGGGACTATTGATTTCTATGGGTTGGGTCTAACTTAGTTGGGTAAAAAGGTAAAGGGACCCCTGACCGTTAAGTCTAGTCGCAGACGACTCTGGGGTTGCGGTGCTCATCTTGCTTTACTGGCCGAGGGAGCCGGAGTTTGTCCGCAGACAGCTTCGGGGTCATGTGGCCAGCATGACTAAGCTGCTTCTGGCGAACCAGAACAGCGCACGGAAACGCCGTTTACCTTCCCGCTGGAGTGGTACCTATTTATCTACTTGCACTTTGATGTGCTTTTGAACCGCCGACCTTCTGATCGGCAAGCCCTAGGCTCTGTGGTTTAGACCACAGCACCACCCGCGTCCCACTTAGTTGGGTACAGCCCAATAAATCAATAAACTCTCATGGAAATTGGGCAACTCAAACTATGGACACTGAAGAAGAAAAAAGAGAAACTGAAATTGACAAAGATCTGCCCCTACCTCCCTGCTCCCAGCCCTGCCTCACCTCTTCTGCGTCTTCCTCTTGCCCCCCAGAGATTCACAAGCAAGCAAGATGTGATCCGGCATTACAACATGCACAAGAAGCGGGACAATTCCCTCCAGCACGGCTTCATGCGCTTCAGCCCGCTCGACGACTGCAGTGTTTACTATCACGGCTGCCACCTGAATGGGAAAAGCACACACTACCACTGCATGCAGGTAACGATGCTGGGCTTCTGCCTTCAAGTGGCACAGAGAGCGAAGGGACCCCCAGGGCTAGTATCTGCATGGATGTTTTAACAGAGCCACCATCCCTCACGCGTGGCATGCATTTCCAGGTTAGAGCTAGGCTGGGAGTGGGGCATGTGGTCCAGAGATTCCTTGGGAGGGGGGGCCTGTAGCTCAGGGGTAGAGCACCTGTATCATCCAAGGATCAATGCTTAGCCTCCCTTGGTAGGGCTGATGAGACCATGGAGAGCCACTGCCAGCCAGTGTAGACAGTACTGAGCTAGATGGACAAATGGTCTGGCTCAGTGGAAGGCCCCTTCCTATGATTCCTTGTGCAGAAGTCATCTTCCACCAGGGAGCAAACATGTTGCTATGAGGATTCATAATGGAATTCTTATCTTTAAAGATACTACTAGATCCTCCCATAGCTGCTTCGGGGAAGGCCTCTCAGCTTGCCTTGCCAGTTCATGGGATCAGGAGATCTAGAAGAGATTTCCCCAACCATAGTGCCCCAGATGTCATTGTTTACCCACACATTTGATGTCTGAAAGAGATTGGGTAGTGTCCAATGCTTGTCCTTCCCAGACTAGATACATTGGAATTAATGACTTGACTAACATGTGTCCACTAATTTCAGTGGGTCTACTCTTGAGTAGCACCTTGTTAGCCATGGCCTTCTATCTCTGGCAAGCCACAGTGGCCAAAACGATGTGATTGATTTTAATAGTTTTTGGAATGCTTTTGATTGCTGGTTTTTAAATAATGCTACAGATACGTTTGTTACCCTGGGCTCCTTTCGGGGAAATGGTGGGGTATTAATCAATAAAGAATATCTGTATGGCCACATGTTGCAGAAGGTGGACCGAGAAACCCCGTTTATAGGCACAGATTTCTGGGAGATCCCTGTTTCACCAGGAGGTTGATTTTGGGCAGAAATCTCTCTGTCTAGGCTCACCTATCAGAGTCAACCCAAAGATGAGTAAAAGGAGCATTTTTCTAAAGAGCTTTTTATTCAGATGAGTGCCATAGGCAACAATGGGAAACATTGCTTGATTCCGTCCATTCCTGCTCAAATTTTGACAAGAAGAGTCATAAACAGCTCCGCTGTGTACCCAGGACAGGCACATTTCCTGGGCGTGGGGGAAAGGCCAGAGTTTGGAGTGGAGAGCTGATATTTCCCCCTTACACACATCCGGGCAGATCCTTTGTAGGAGTGATGGAAGGGTCAAGCTCTGGGGGTCTCTCTCCGGGGTGCTCCTTCCTCAAGCCAGAGAGGCCATCAGAACTGCCGCATTCCTCTGTTGATATACAACCTCTCTGCGCAAGGCCTGCCCTTTAGCAATCGCGTTTGTCCCTTTGTAGCCAGCTGCTAAGCCAATCAAATATTAATAACAGCCCAGTGTCAAAAGAAAGAAGGGAAGAAAGGAAGCTGGCTCTCTCACTGCCAGGGAAAAAAGAGGTTTGCGAGAATTATGGCGCAGCCTGTCGCTGCGAGGGGGGTTTCCAAAGCCAGCCATTTTGCAACCACACCATCTCCAGAAGCCGTATGTCAAGGGTGGGGAAGCTGTGGCCTCCAGGTGGTGTTGGGCTCCCATCAGCCTCAGCCAGCATGCCCAGTGGTCAGGGAGATGATGGGCGCTTTAGGCCAACAACAATAGGAGCTGGCCTGTTGTTCTTCAGGCTCTCTTGCAGCCATGGAAATCAGGCTGTCAGGAGGGGAGCCATGGTATGGAGAGATCCCTCCATCACCCTAAAAGACTTTAAGCCTACCTGTGCAAGGGGGATTTAGCACTTGGGTGTACTCTCATTTCTACCAAGCACATGGGTTCTCAGGAGGAGCCCATCAACAGCTACCAGCCAGCCACGATGGCTATTCTCTGCCTCCACAATTGGAGGCGGTGTGCTTCTGAATACCAGTTGCTCCACAGGGGGGGAGAGGGCTCTGGTGTTCCAGTCCTGCTTGCAGGTTTCCCACAGACATCTGGTTCACCACTGTGAGAACAGGATTCTGGACTAGATGGGCCATTGGCCTGATCCAGGAGGCCCTTCTTATGGGTTTCTGTGGAAGCTCATGAGGTCCTCTCAGGGAGAAGGATCAGCACTGACCTGGAGGGCCACAGGAGGGTGTTGAGTTTGTTCTGCGCTGTCCTCTTACCCTGCAAAGGGTGGCCTGGCTTTGTCTTCCCCAGCCCAGGATAACACCGAAATGTTTCTGGACTCCCAATTCCCATCATCCATGACTCCTGCCTGCCTGGTTTGGGCTGATGGGAGTTGGGAGTCCAGCAATTTCTGGGAGGAAACTAAGCTGGCAAAGGCAGACCTAGCCCATGTGAGCAGAGAGCACAGTCCTACAATGGGATCCGCTGCCCCGCAGCAGAACCATTTGTGCAGAATGAGTTCTGTGGGAATGGGTAGAAAGGGTTGCCCGAAGCCAATGCCCATGTTAAGAAGAAAAGGCCTTGGAACAGGACGAGTTCCCAATTCGAGCAAATATCTCTTAAACAGCAGTATTTGCGCCTGGCCCTCTCCTCCCTCCCCCCCCACCTTTATGTCCATAATTGGCATGGACAAAATTCAGTTAGTTGTTTATACCAATGGACATTTTTCATGCTTTAGCACAAAGAGCCCCATTGCAAATTATTCATGAGGAGTTTTTTGTTTAATTTTGCCTTTTAACACCACGGCCGGGTCTGTCTTCTTTCAAGGTGTCACTGTGTAAAGAAGCCCATGTTCTATCGGGAATCGCTTCGGATCTCTCTCTCTCTCTCTCTCTCTCTCTCTCTCTCTCTCTCTCTCTCTCTCTCCCCTCCGCCCCCTACTTTTTCCCCCCTGGGTGTTTTCCAGATGTTTTGTTATTGCCTCTTTGAATCAACCCAAGCTGAACCGAACCAGGAGTATGGGGCTGGTGGGGGGGGGGGGAGACAGGAAGGGTGTTTTGATTTGCTTCATTTCTGAGATGGTGCAGGCGTTGGCACATGACACACAGAAGGTGGTGGGGAGGGCGAAAGCGCTCTTGGCGGGCACAGTGGCATTGTCAGATTCCACTGGAATTTTACTCAATATGGCAAATTAGCTCACTTTGCTCAGGAACAGCTGAGGGAGGAGGTAGGGTTTCAGCATTCCATTCCCAACACACACACATCACGCCTGTGAGTTTATAGCAAAGCAGATGACAAAGGGTGTTCGTTCCCCGTGGCCAACGTGATAGGGTAGCCAAGTCTCCTGCACTGGTCATTCACTGGCCATTCTCACCGTGGCTAACCAGACGCCCCAAGGGGAAGGCCACAGGCAGCGCTTGAGTGCAGCAACAACTCTTGTAATTTCCAGCAGCTGGGATTTAGAGGCATACTGCCTCCTGCACAACTATCACATGTGCCTGTCTCTGTTACATATTGCTGTTACGTCACCTTGGACTGTGGAAGCAGACCCACTTGCTGGAAGCTGACCAGGTTGATCCAGCAGCTGCCAGCCTGACCTTCCAACTTCTCTACCTTAAGTGGGATAGGCCATAATTTTAGGACTGTTTCCTCCTCTTCCCCACTTGCTATTTTGGGAGAGGGGCCTTGTAGCTAGAGCACGTCCTTTGTAGGAAGAAGGCCCCAGGTTCCACCCAAGTCATCTCCAGTTAAAAAGATTGCAGGTGATCCGGAAGACCTCACTCTGCCTGAGACCCTGGAGAGCTGCTGCCAGTCAGAGTAGGCAATACTGGCCTAGGCTGGTAAATAGCCTGGCACAATATAAGGCAGCTTCCCATGTCCTACTCTCTGTCACCCCCATGCCCTAAGTAAGTGTAGCTAGAACAAATATTTTGCTCTGCTGCCAGGCAGGAAATTTTCAGAAGTCATGGTATTTCTCCCAGGTGGAGATGCTCCTGTCCTTTATAAACTCTCTGCTCTCTCCCCAGCAACGTCTCTCAGGTGAGCTTATATGTCACTCTTTCTTTCATTTACCCAACCTTCACCCCGCCTCCTGATTGTTCCTTTGCACCAGGTGGGCTGTAACAAAGTCTATACCAGCACTTCCGACGTAATGACCCATGAGAACTTCCACAAGAAGAACACCCAGCTCATCAATGATGGATTCCAGCGGTTTCGGGCCACGGAGGACTGTGGCATGGTGGACTGCCAGTTCTACGGGCAGAAGACCACTCACTTCCATTGCAGGTGGGCTCTCTGCAAAAGGGGGAAAGAGTTCAGGTTACCCCGGGGGCATCACTCTGCTCTAGCCTGGTGCCCTTCAGGGCTACATGTTGAGCTACAGTTGCCATCATCCCTGACAGTTGGTCATGCTGACCAACGGTGATGGCAGCTCTTGTTTACAACAAACACAACCAAGAAAATCCTAAAGGACATGCTTGTCCAAAAAAAGACAGGTCTTACAGATCCTGCCCCATTAAAAGAGGCCACAACTACTTGAAACCTTTCAAGTTGAGGGCCAAAAGCTTGGGTAAAGAGGAAAGTTTCCGCTTGGTGCATAAATTAGATGAAGAAGGTGCTAGGCGAGCTTCCCTGCAAAAAGCATTCCACAAGTGGGGAGTCACCACTGAAAAGGACCATTCTCATGTTGCCACTTCTCTAGACCTTCCTCAGTGAGGACACACAGAGAAGAGCCTTAGATGACAGTTACAGGGTCCAAGTCAGTTCATGTGGAGAGAAGCAGTTGTTGAGGTACTTGGGTCCTGAGCCGCATATGGCTTTATAGGTCAAAACCAACACTTTGAATTGAGCCCAGAGTCTAACAACAACTGAACTGAATTGAGTTGGAGTCCAACAGCATCTGGAGGGCCACTGGTTCTTCATTCCTGATGTACACCACTTGAGGATGACCCATGGAGTAATATGAATATTCCTAGCTATTGCAGCTCAAACAAAAGCTTGTGGGTTGTCTCCAGCTAAGTCCTGCCCAGAGAAGACCCACTGAAATCAATAGAGCTCAGTTGGTCCTGTCCATTAACTTCAGTGGGTCTACTCTGAGTAGGACTAGCATTGGCTACAACCTAACCATTTCATTCTCCTGTCCCCAAGTGACAGAAATGTACGTGTGGATTTCTCTGAGGTTTTTGCCGGGACTCTGAAATTTAAAAAATAAATAAATCTAGGCATAAAGTACCAGAGACAGGAACATTTTGCAAAAAAAAATATTAATTCATGTAAAAAAACACAAATCATATACTAGAAAGTAGAGAACAAAGGAAAAGCCAAGAAAGAAAAGATGGTGGCGGGGAGGTGGATCCATTTACAAATCAGGAATCTCTCTTATACCAGGGCTTAGTTCAGACCTCCTTGTATTTGAGGAATATTACTTGAACCTGAAGGGTAGCTCCATGGCAGAGCATCTGCTTTGCATGCAGAAAGACCTGGTTCCAATCCCCAGAAGCATCACCAGGTAGGGCTGGGAATGTCTGCCGTCTGAAACCCTGGAGTGCCGCCACCTCTCTGCGCTGACAGTACTGATCTCACTGGTCTGATTCAGTATAAAGCATCTTCCCATGTTCCTGTGAGAGCAATGGTGAGCTTTGCTCCTTAACCCTGGTTGCTATCTGCATAGTTTGGCACAGTGGTTTCCAAAATGAAGCCAAGATCTGGGGTAGCGGGCGGAGATCAAACTCTTCTACTTAGTACTTCTGCTCAGATATAGGAATGCCTGCCCTGTTCTATGCCTGATCCTCCGCTCCCCCTGTCGCACCTCACAGGCGTCCTGGTTGCACTTTCACCTTCAAGAACAAGTGCGACATCGAGAAGCACAAGAGCTACCACATCAAGGACGACGCCTATGCCAAGGACGGCTTCAAAAAGTTCTACAAGTACGAGGAGTGCAAGTACGAAGGCTGCGTCTACAGCAAGGCCACCAACCACTTCCACTGCATCCGGCCCGGCTGCGGCTTCACCTTCACCTCCACCAGCCAGATGACCTCCCACAAGCGCAAGCACGAGCGCCGCCACATCCGCAGCTCGGGCGTGCTGGGCCTGCCCGCCTCCCTCCTGGGGGCCAAGGACAACGAGCAGGAGGAGTCCAGCAACGACGACCTCATTGACTTCTCCGCCATGAGCTCTAAGAACTCCAGCCTGAGTGCCTCCCCCACCAGTCAGCAGTCTTCCGTCTCCCTGATCGTCCCGGGAGCACCCTCCTCGGCGGCAGAGCTCTCGGCCTCGCAGGCCTCCAGCAAACCCAACAACATGCCGACGGCTTCCAAGATCCCCGGCCTACTCTCCCAAGCCCTCCCGAGCAATATCCCTTTGGCCCTGGCACTCTCCAACGCAGCACTTCCTGGAACGGCGGGCTCTTACTTCCCTATCCTCCCCAGCCGGGTCGCCACCCCGCTGCCCGCCAGCTCCGCCACCTTGATAGCCGCCAGCGCTTCCGGCACCAACCCAGCGCCGTCTGCCAGCTCCCCTTCCCAGGCCATCTCAGGTTCCAGCGAGGCAGCGGCCACCTCTTCCCCAACTCCGGCAGCATCCATCATGGAGAGGATCTCCGCCAGCAAAGGCCTGATTTCGCCAATGATGGCCAGGCTGGCTGCTGCAGCACTTAAGCCCTCGGTGGCTGTGGAGGCAGGTGAGTTTGTTGGCCCTCCTGGTTGAATGAGGGGGGTTATTTGTCCAGTCAGGATTTGGAAATCTCACACACATGGGGAAAGAAGGGACTCAGGTTGCTCCATCACACTGGAGAAAGGTGGGAAGCCTTTTTATTGTCAAAGATAACACACCCGCTTCTACAGCTCAGGAGACCTAGCATCTACGCAGCTATTCCCAGGTCCGTGCACTATGGAACAGTTGCAGCAATTGGGGACCACTCTCCCTCCACTAGTTTATGTACCTTCCTCCGATGGGCTGCACGCATGCAGCTAGAGACTATGTCTGCATGGAAGCTGCCTCTGATCATCCCTCTTCAATCCCCTCCTAGTTCTGGAAGCCAGTTGTCCAGGGGAGAGTGGAGAAGCACCTGGTCCTTCACTTGCCTGGCCTGCCTCTTTTTCCCTCTCTGAAGCTTCCCCTGCCTCTGATTCTTGCTTCCTGGCTGGTACAGGTCCCCACAGAGCACTGCCCCCTCTCTCGAGCCAGACTCCAGCCCCCTTCCCCCAATGCACACTCGTCAGTGTTCTGCCAGTCCCAGACACTTAAACACAAATATAGTTTGAGGCTTCTTCTTGAGATGTGCTTGTGGAAGGGGGCCCAGAACCTGTTTTGAACCTTGGTTCAAGGGAACAGGGAGGGAGATAACTTTTTGTTCTTTTACCTGTTTTCCAGATCAGCTGCCCAGATAGAAAGCAGGTTTGGTTTTGAAACACACACAGTGACTTTCCCAGTCTGCTGCTGTCCCAGCCTCAAAGCCCAGCTGCAGAGTTCCACCTTTTTAGTGGTTCATTAAGGACCTGTGACAGGGGAGAGATACAGCAATAACACAAAGCCTATTTGCAAAATAAATGGGTGGAGACGCTGTCATTCTTTGATGGTGGAATGCCAATCTGAGCTGACTGCACCATCATGGCTGACCTGTTCTAGGTCTTTGGGAGAAGCACATTGTGACTTGTCAGGGAGGTTTTGGAGGCAAACAGGGAGGGTTATATCTTTTCTGGGCAAGACAGTGACTTGCCCAAACTGCCCCAGCTGACTCTTTGGCTTGGCCCCCTTCTATTCCCGCACATCAACATGAACCCTGGATTGTTGCCAGCTCCTTGTAAGCATCTATTTCAGCCAACAGTTTCCTCTGTCCTCTGCTGCCATCCTTCTCTGGGGTAGTGGGGAGGAGAGGAGATCTTTACCCAGATTAGTTTCCCATTGATCCCTCTTTGGAACGGCAGCTGCCTCGGATGCTTTGACTTCCTGGATCTGAAGGAGCAAGCAGCTCTCCTTCAGCCATCTCGGGACTCCTTGAGAAGCAGGAGCAGCAGCCCGATCACTTCACAGCCAGATTAGGGGCTTTTACTGTGACTAATGGAGCCTTTCGCAGTGCTAGCCAAAGATGCATAGCTGGCCTGTTGCAGCTGTAGTCGGGGAAGCTTGGGTATCACGGGCCTGTTTTTAAGCCTGCTGCAAATGTGCAGGAGCCCAAATGGAGGGAATCAGACTTTCCTGGTCATACTGAAAGTTAGATTGCTGTTGCATTCTTCATCAAGATGACTTCTTTCCAGAGAGTGGAGAGAGACAGAGACAGGCAGAAATGGGGAAGGCTTTTCCAGCAGGAGATGAGTTTCTATTCACACTCCATCTGTATTTGAAATATGCACTCTGGCTTTGCTTTCGGGTTTCCCATTGGAACACCTGGTGGGCGACTGTGAGGACAAAATGTTGGGCCAGATAGAAAAGGTTAGGTGGAGGCCTGCAAAAGGAGGGCCAGTCCTCCCATTGGGCAGGAGCAGGCAGCTGCCTCGGGCAGCACATGCCTGGGAGGCAGGAGTGGGGAGGGAGAGCACAAAGCAAGGTGGTGAAAGACAGAGCTATATATATGTGCCACATGGCCTGTTCTGCCCCCTTAAGCCGGCCTGCCACTCTCAGGTGTGGTGAAAGACGCTGTTCTGTCATCATTGTTGAAGTCAGATTCAACTTGTCAGCTGGGGAGGCAGGAGATGCCGTTTTGTCCTTCTCGGGCACCAAAAGGCCAGTGCTGTGCAGAAAGTTGTCAGAAACCTTTTTTTTTTTTTTTAATCATTTATTTTTCCTGAAAGAGAGAGGTCATTGCGGGAACTATTTTTCCTCTTTTTAAAAAATAAAATGCCACTTGCTGTCTGTGAAGCAGTTCACCGTCAGCTGTAGTGCCTCCGGGTAGATTAATATTTTAGTCACTTGGGGATTGTGGATGAAAGCCCGGCGGACATCTTCCTGTCAGCAATTTCCCCCCCTGCCATCTTTTAATCCTTTTCTCTGCGTCTGCCTCATTCTTTTTTTATTTATTTAATGTGTTTTCGTAACTTTATGGGACGTTTGCCCTTACTTTTTTCTTCTTCTTTTGAGGCAATTTCATTATATATATTTTTTATAAATTAATTTTTCCAACGTAGTTTGGGGCAAGGAGTAGAGACCCAAAGGCCAGGCGGTGGCACTCTCTGGCTGGGACAAGGCAAGATGGCGGAAGAGGTCGTGCAGTTTGAACCAATCTGATTGGCTGTCAGTTTCGATAGACCTGACACCGCAGACGTTCCTTTTGGGCATGCTCAGTGAGGAGGCCGGAGCGCGGTCGCCAAGGCAACGTTGAGATTGGGGAATGGGAAGGGGGCTTGACTAGCAGTCTCAAGCTGCCACATTGCCTCAGCATTAACAGAGTCTTTAATAAACGCTTAAGAGGCAGCCCCGCAAATTAGTTATGACAGTTTGCGCAGAGCATCAGATCTCCCCCTCGCTCCTGCCGCCCTCCTCCTTTAAAGGGCCCGTAGCCTGGACAACTTTGACATAATTTTGCAATAATTATCACTTGGAAGAATTTCCGCGCCGGGGTGGACGTCAGAACCGATCACGTCAACCCGGCAATAAATGCTGACCAGCAGACTCAGGCCATTCCTTTTCTCTCCAACCTTACTGTTGCCGTTGTTGGGTTTTTTTAACTTTCTTGTGCATTATTTGATATTGTTTGATCGTTATTGTCAGTTGGCTTCCTTTATTTACTTATTTAAAACTTTATGGGTTTTCCTCCCCACTCCCTCCCTCCCTCCCTGCCTCCCTCCCTCCTCTCCTTCCTTCTCTCTAAAACACAGGGAATGGACAACCAACCACTCCTGGACGGTTTAACCCAGCTCAGATTAAGCAAGAGGCTACAGAGAATCCAGGCTCCGTGTCCACCGTGACCCAGGATTCCTTGCAGGAGCACAGCTTGGACCTGAGTGTGAAGGATCATGGGTAAGAGAGGGAGGCTCTGCAGCGACAGATTTGGGTGATGGGGAAGAACATGGCAATGTCCTAAAAGCTTGCTGCATTGAGCGTGGGTGGGGAAGAGGGCATCATCGGAAGCCTCTCACTCAGTCTGACTAAAGCGGTTAAGATAAATGTGGCCAGGCCTGCTGCTGGGAAGAAGGTCATCGGAGACGGCAGTCTGTGCAACAGTCCCATTTGTTCAGCTTTTCAGTGGCCCCCAGCCTGGCTCACGTACCCTTAAACTCCGCCTCACCCTTTTTAGCTGTGTGAGTGAATCCATCAGTTTTGCCTGGGTTGTATTGTGCAGGGCAACCAGCTCCCTCTGCTCCCATGAGCTTTCTTTAAGGCACTGTTTGCCAACCTGGTGCCCTCTCTTGTGCTTTGGACCACAACTCCGATCAGCTGTGCCAACTGGAGGGGCTGATGGGAGTTGTCACCCAAAACACTTGGAAGGTGGCAGGTTGGCCTAGTTGGCATCCAGACACCCTTCATTCATTTCCTTGGAGTGCTGTTATAACTCAGAACCAGGACGGGGTTGAGCGGTGAAGAGCAGGACAACAACTTGACAGTTGGACGTAAGAACTGTCACTCTCCCGCTTACATCTCAGCCAAGTCTTCAGGTGCTGGACTGGTTAGGCCAGTGAGCTTGACCCTGGCTGGCTGGAGAGAGTGGCTCCCACCTCGTCCGTCCTTCTCCAGCAGGTAGAATGTGAGGATGGGGACCCCAGTTTGAAAGGAGAATTAATTGCAGTCGTCGTCATTCCCCCCGCCCTCACCAATGCACATCTTAACTAAACCCTGTTGGTTTGTGTGTTCCAGTAATGAATCAAATGGCCACACAGTCTCGGCAAATTCATCTCTTTTATCCTCGCTTATGAATAAGGTAAGAGCCATCCATCAAGGGCCTTTCATTCCCCCCACCAAGAGAAATTAAAGCCACGGTGGCGAGGTGGGGAGGGAGGGGGAGACGCGTTTGTTTTTTAATGTTTTGCCTCTAATAAGATGAGTTTGTACCATTTAAATTTTGAGACCATTTTTCATCGGGTATAATTTCAGAGCCACTGCTTACGAATTAATTTAATGAACTGGCTGAAGAAATATATCGCAGCCTCTGACATCTTCTTCTCTCTCCCCCCCCCCCCTCCTATCCCTTTGGAAACGGGAGGCCTCTCAAAGGGGTTTGTTTTTTAATTTCCAAACCAGACAATTCCTCTTTTGTTTCCTGTTATTAATTCTATTTATTTACCATAAAAGTTTTCTGAGGGTGGAGGCAGGTGGTTGTTTTTCTGAGCGTAGGAAGGAGGGCAAGCGTGTGGGAGGACAGGATATACCTGAAGTTTTGAGCCAGAATCTTTGATTCCATGCTTCCAGCACCCTTGAATGCCACTGCTCTGGAATATTTTTTTTTTTTTAAGTGCATAATTCTTTTGTTAAGTTGGGGCAGGGGAGAATAATTATGCACCCAACAGATATATTTTTTCACCCTTTTACATGATAAATGCTACTTTGGCTAGATTAATTGTGCCCCCCGTAGCCAGCTGCATCTGCAGTCTGGGTATCCTCAAAGCCAGCCTTCGGTGTCCTGTTGCGTGATGAGATTTCGAGGCATCCCTGTTTTCTTCCCCTGAGCTCTGAGCGTGAGATCCAGCCAGGGCACAGAACCCCCCAGAAAGGACAATGTGACTTTGTCTGATGTTCTCTCTCTCTCTCTCTCTCTGTCTCTCTCTCTCCCTCTCTCTCTCTCTGCCTCTCTGCCTTCCCTTGTCCATCCATCCCAGAAAGGTTTTTATTTCCTTCTCTCATCAGGATTTCAGTTGTTCTTTTAGCACATTATCGAGCTGGACTATGCCACTGTGTATTTTCAGCTCTTCTTTAAATCTGTCAAAGCACCTGCTGATTTGGATTGTTAGAGGAGGGTTTTTTTTTTTTTTTTGTTCTTTAAAGAAGGAAACTCGCAGAATTTGGCGAGTTTTTTCTTTCTTTCATAAACTGTATATACCGTTATACAAACACACACACCAAAAAGCACTCAAAGCGGTTTTGTTTTGTTTACTGACTGTAGATAAAACCTGACTGTAGCCCCAGAGAGCACCAGGAACTCATTCTGCAGAAGTGGGCTCCAGAATCTGATCTTGAGCCCTCTTCAGATTTCTCCCAGCAGCTTAATACTGCTTCCCAAATAACTGACAACCAAGGAGAAGAATTCCCTTTTGTAGTGAGGGAACCATTCATTATTAGACCTTAAAACAAGGAGCATCACTGCTCTGGGAGCCGGTATAGAGAGGCAGGGACCTACTTAACAACTGCCAGGGGTCTCCTTCCCCAACCTAGTGGCCCGTGTGTTTGTGCTAGCTGAGGCTGATGGAAGTTGTACTCCAAAATGTCTCATTGTGGAAGGTTTCCCTAGCAAGTACACAGTTGTCATAGGATTTGGACCTGGGCTTCCTTTGCTCCACTTGACTCCACTCCCCAAGCCTGTTGTTTTCTGTTACTTTTTAGGATAAACCACAACTTATTTGTGGGATAATCTCAGACGAACTCAGGATTTATCTCCTAACATACTGCACCTTCTTTCTCCCCACAGATGTCTCAGACCAACCCCAACCTCGGCAACCTTCTTGGCTTGAAGGTGGAGGCTGACGGCAGCCCTCTGGGAGCTTCAGGTGATGCCACGCAATACCTGGGCAAGACAGTGAAGGCTCTTGTCCAGGAGAAACTCTCTGAGCCCTGGAAGATGTACCTGCGCAGGTGAGGGCAGGTTCTGAGCCAGGTTAGGTGGTGTAAAGGGGATTGGTATGATACCAACATTACCCACTTAAAAACCGTTCGGGAATTTTGTGGCACTCCCCGCTGAGGCTGGGCATCTCTGCTCCCTGTTGCATGTACCGAGCCTAGTAAAGATCTTCTTATTTCAGCAGACATTTGGAGGTGGTTGTAGTGAAGCGGTATATAAATTGTCAAAATAATTACATAAGGCTGCATGTGTTCCTGCAGCAGTTCAAGATGGCTGTCACCACCTCAGCCCTGTCTCTGTTGCATTTAGATGCTTGAGCAGCACAGGTTGCACAATGTCACAGCCACCATAAATCTAAATTATCATGAGTTCCAAGGCTGTAATCATTTACATTTTATTTTACCATATTTAACAATCAAGTGGCTCACAAATACAGCCAGAAGCGGTATCATTCATTCATTCATTCATTTAAAAAAAAGTTTATATGCCGCTGTACCATAAAAATGTATCACAGCTGTTTACAATGAACATGAAAACAAAAAACCAAGCAATAAAATCATAAAAAGTTTAAAACAAGTGAAAAGTAAAAAGAAATTAAAAAGGAGCCTCACCATTGATCGAGCTGGAATATAATGGTTCAGGCGATTTCTGCGGGATCTTGCTTTTAAAAAGTAAGGCACTACATAAAAACTAGGGAAAAACCAATATATCTGAAAGAGGAGTTGAAACAGATAAAATGAATTGCTATTAAAGCCTAAAATAGAACAGGCTTTTCCTGGTGTCTTCAAGAGAGTAAGGAAGGCGCCAAGTTAGTATATCTGTGGAGGGAACTGTGCAATGAAGGAGCCACCACTGAAGAGGCCTTTTTAGCTGTGGCCTGATTTATTAAGGTGTGGCGCCCAGTGAAGGATGTCAGCATACAATCTCAGTTGAGAGCTAGGTTCAGATGGGAGCAGGCAGCCCTCCTGATGCCCAGAAATGGGGGGGAGGGCAATTTATGGTGAGCCTGCAAACCTCCCCATGTTGTTAGACTCCAACTCCCATCAGCTAGAGTCAGCATAGCTGGTGGTCAAGAATGATGGGAATTAAGAGTCTGACAACATTGGGAGGGCCCCAGATTTCACATCCCTGCACGCTAGGCTCATGGGAGCTGGGAGCCCCATCCGGAAAGAAAGCTCCCTGCAGTGTCTCTGCATGAGTAGCTGCTCTGGCTTTTATTAAGACTGATGAAAACAGGGATGATGGGGCATCTGTGGCCCTTCCAACTTTTGTTAGGGCTGCAGCTCCCACCATCCAGCATGGCCAATGGTCAGGGATGAGGGAGTTGGAGTCCAACTACATCTGGAGCGATGCATATTCTTCATCCCTAGTTTATGGACTTAGCAATCAAAACCAGTGCTATGAATTGAGCCTGGGTCCTACTGTGTGCTCTATGCACTTCACTCCTTAGCAGGTCTCTCTCCCCTGAATCAGTGTTGTTGCCCCGATTCTTTCTGCAGGCTCCATTCCCCTGATGATTTCTCTGCCCTCGTTCTGGGGCTCCCAGCTCCTCCCAGACTAGCATAATTTGTAAATTTCATTAACTTGGCTGTTTACTCCCTTTTCCCAGATTACTAATCAAGACATTAAATAAATTCAGACCAAGCCGGTCTCTTTCCCGGCAGGACTCATTGCACGCACGCACTCACACCCAAAAAAACCTTAGCGGCAGTCATTTGTCATTCTCCTTTGTTTATGATCCTTCAGCCTGTTTGTGCCCCAGAAGCTGTTACTTGCACCCCAGCCAGTTTGAGAACATATGAGAGACGCTATCAAAATGCCTTTACTTAGGAGACGGATTCATTGCCTCCCTCCTTCCACTCAGTTTATAACTATGTTTTTCTGAAAAGTAATCCAGCTTGTCCAGAGAGAGGTTGCACTCTTCTAGAATCCCAAAGCGGTTCTCAGCATTCCTTTGATCTTCTAGGTGTTGAATATCTTTTCCGTAGAGATATGCTGCATTAATGAACACCTTGCCACCCCCCAAAACAATTCTTAGAAAAATCAGTACTTGTGGGGGCTGGTAGGGGGGGCCGTTGAAGCTCCCCCTCTCCAGATTTTCAAACCATCAACACGTCTGCTCTCTTCAGACAGTGCCAGATTTGATAGAGAAAGACATTTACAGATGTCTTTCATCCTGAAAGGCAAACTATCTAGCTATCTGTTAGTACTGGATAAACTAGCAAGAGCTTTCATTCAGATAAAAAAAGGACCATAGCATCAAACACTAATGTTGCTCTACTGAAAATGTCAATTTAAAGAAAAGAAAATATTTGCCTTGTACAACAGTAACGGTCCTTGAACTATTTTAAGCCATTTTGGTGTGGTGTGTTACCAATAATATTTGGAACACTTCAAACCCTTCTTTTCTTGAAATTGGTTCAAAGCAGTCAAAGACTCCACCTTTCCAAATGTGATAGAGAAGAGTGTATTAGAAGTGGCCTTTCTTTTCAAAGTGCCAGTGTCCACTGACTACATTTCAGTTATCTCATGAGTAAAAGAAACAGTTTCCTTCTTTCAGGATCTCCCCCTGCCCTAAAAAAGGACACCTTCATCAGTGTTATTTTCAATATGTAAATGTATTTAAATTCAACCGATTCAAAGCCAAACAGTTAATTAAAACATTGACTTTCCTATGGAATGATATCCTGATTTCCTCCTGCTCTAGTGAATTTTCCCCCTTTTGTCGCGCTTTATCTGTTTGATCAGCCAAGCCATTATGTTTAGGCGTGTGTAAGCTTGTGTCCTTGTCTCCCTGGTTCAAAGCCGACTGAGAAGTCTAGCTAAGCAAACGTAACTGGTAGCTGTGGAAGAGCCCTTTTTGGCAGGTATGCCTTGCTCCCAATATGTGGGAAAGCATCAAAGAGGCCACCAGCTTTTGCTGGTTCAGTCCCCACCATCTCCAGCTAGGGTTGGAAAAGGCACCTGATTGAAGCTCTGGAGGGTCATAGAATCAAGAGAGTTGGAAGGGACCCTGAGGATCATATAGTCCAACCCCCTGCAATGTAGTAATATGCAGCTGTCCCTTACGGGGATCAAACCTGCAACCTTGGCATTACAGACAGCACTGAGGTGGATGGACCAGCGGTCTGGCTCAGAATAAGGTATATATATATGTGTCTCATTTTGACAGATTTGGTACCAAGGACTTCTGCGATGCTCAGTGTGACTTTCTTCATAAAGTGCATTTCCACTGTGTGGTGGAAGAATGTGGAGCCCTCTTCAGCACCTTGGATGGAGCCATCAAGCACGCCAAGTAAGGGGATGAGCCAAGACACAATGAATTCCAATGCAAACACACACAATACTTACAATTGCTCTCGATTAAAAGGCTGGAGGGGCAACCCCTGGGGTTACAGGAGCTGTGTGTGGCCTTGGCAGGATTCAGAAAGATGGTCCTGAGTGAACACAGTTGTTGACCCACACAGTTCACCTGCCCTGATTTGAGATTTCATGGGTGGAAGTAATTGTGCTGGCCTTCCTTTTGCTATCTGGAACTTCGTTTTGGTTGGGAACATGGCACACTTCCTCCCTTTGCCTGGTGAGTGCAGCACACTGGCTAAGAGTCCTGAGCTGTTCATCAGTTTGAATCTCGCCTCTGACACAGTAATCATAACTGTGGTTAAGCTCAGTTAGTTTGAAGCAGGCGACAGTGTCAGTTTGGAACAAACAACAAATTGCAGTTAATCTAAACCAGAAGGTGGAAACGCCTGAATTCCTCCTTGCCAACTGCGCTGGAGGAGATGAGGGGGCTAAGTGAGTGGACTCAAGGTTCATCTAGGGGAACCTTTGACTTTCTAGATGCTGCTGCACTCCAACGCCCATCAGCCCATCCAATGATCACGGATGATGGTTGCTGGAATCCAGCAACATCTGGAGAACTGAAGGTTCTCCCATGCCTGTTCTAAACTGCTTTAGAACGGCTTCTGAAGGCAGCTGCCGTGTTTTGTCTTTGGGTTTCACATGGCTCAGGATGTTGGGACATAAATAAAAAGGGTGATTTAAGATACCTTGGAGGCCAGGAATCACCAGCACCACCTCCAGAAAGAAATAAAAGAGTTATCTATTACTAAAAATAGTTTTAAAAGCAGGCATAACTTGGATGTTTTTGTTTTTTTAAAAAAGGGGGCTGATAATAAAGGAGGAAGGATGGAAGAGTGAAAAGGTTGCTTACCTTTGTCCAAATGGAAACAAAGAACTTTGGGCTGTGTTGAACTAAGTTGCACTCGGAGGAGACCCATTGAAATTAATGAAATGAAGTTATGCTCCTTAGCATCACTGGGTCTACTCTGAGTAGGACTGGGCTTGCATACAACCCTTTTTATCTACTCAGAGGTAATGGCTTCCACACTTTGGAAACATGGGTGTGGTGCACTAATCAGAATGGGAGGTGAGGTGTGGGCTTCAAAGCAATTTTCATGTATAAAGTGTACGAGCCTAATGTTAACTGCTTTCTCCCCTCTTGCCATAGTTTCCACTTCCGAACAGATGGCGGAGCTGTGAAAGGAAGCTCTGAATTCTCTTTCCCAACCGTTGCTGAGACCAAGACTTCCTTAGCCCCTTCGTCACCCTCAGCTTCTTCTTCCGCTGCGCTGGCCAACACCTCTGCCCCGGATGTGCCCACCCCGAGCTCGGTGACTGTGCCCTCCACTCCCACCCTCCTGGCCTGGAAACAACTGGCTTCCACCATCTCTCAGATCCCCACATCAGTGCCTAACCTGGCCACGTCCCCCTTGACGACGACTTCCCTCGAGAACGCCAAGCCTCAGGTCAAACCTGGCTTCCTCCAGTTCCAGGAGAAGTGAGTGACTTCAGTTAAAGGGGGAAATGGAGGGCTGGGGGAGGCAAACCATTTTCCCCAAGAGCAGTTTTCTCCCAAAGATCATATCCTTGCTGCTCCCCTTACACAACCATAATCCCAGCTCTGCTGCCTCTCGTTTAAAGCCAGGATACTTCTGGGTCTCCACAGGTAGCAATGACACTACAGTGGTACCTTGAGTTACAAACACCTCAGGTTATAGACTCTGCTAACCCAGAAGTAGTACCTCGGGTTAAGAACTTTGCCTCAGGATGAGAACAGAAATTGCATGGCGGCAGCACAGCAGCAGCAGGAGGCCCCATTTGCCAAAGTGGTACCTCAGGTTAAGAACAGTTTCAGGTAAAGAACGGACCTCCAGAATGAATTAAGTTCATAACCAGAGGTACCACAGATAAATAGGAAGCTGTTTTGTCCCAATGGATCCATCTAGCTTAGTAAAATCTACTCGGACTGGCAGTAGCTCTCCAAGGTCTCAGGCCAAGTGGGATCTTTCCTGCCACTTGCTCGCCTGAACCTTTTTGCTTGAGTTCCCAGGGATTGAACCTGGGACCTTCTGCATACAAAGCAGGTGTACGACCACTGAACTAGTTGACCAGCCCCTTGAAGGACATCTACCTGACATTCAGAAGACATGTGAAGGCAGCCCTGTTCAGGGAAGTTTCTAATATGTGACATTTTAGTGTATCTTTCATCTTTGTTGGAAGCCGCCCAGAGTGGCTGGGGAAACCCAGCCAGATGGGCGGGGTACAAATAATATATTATTATTATTATTATTATTATTATTATTATTATTATTATTATTATTATTATTATTATTATTGAAGGGAAGAGATTTGAAAGGCCAGGACGGAGCATCTTAGTCATCTTAGTCACGGGGGTCGGGGGACCCTGGTTTCTAATAGCGATGATGCAATTAGAAGGGAGTTCAGGGAATGCTGTCCAGAAACTTATTCTTCCTCTTTCTAATAAAAATTCCCCAGTGATCCATGCCTGGCAACAGATTGCAAGTATGCCAACAAATTCCACTTCCACTGTCTGTTTGGGAACTGCAAGTACGTGTGCAAAACCTCCGGAAAGGCCGAGTCCCACTGCCTCGACCACATCAACCCCAACAACAACCTTGTGAATGTGCGAGACCAGTTTGCTTATTACTCCCTGCAATGTCTCTGTCCTAACCAGGTAAGGGTGAAAGGCTGGGAGGTGATGGGACAACAGCGGGTGGGGGAGCAGGCAGGAACTTGGAGCCCACTGGTGTCATGCTCTGACTACACCCATTGAAATGAATAAGCATGTCTGACTTAGGTCCGTTAACTTCAGAAGGTCTACTCTGAGTAAAATTTTGCTGGTTGCATCCCAGAGAAGCAGAATGGGGTCGATGCCCCGTTGTGTGTGCCACCCACCAAATTACAACTGCACTGCAGGCTTAGCCTAGTTTAGCTCTCATGCCACATCCTCCAGCTAAGGGCTCGTCCACACTTCTGCTTGTCCCATTCTTTCTAGGCATGGTCCAAGCAATTTTGCGATTGCCCTGCTGCTTTTCCCTGGAAAAACCCATTGTTTACAGCTGAATTAGAACAAACAGCAATCTGCAGAAAACACAATCCAAACGGATAAATACGTGCATTTCATAAGGGTCAGAGAGAAAAAATTCTACTGGGACATTCCTACCACCAGATCTCACGCTAACTTGGTTGGGTTTTGTTCTGAGTCAGGGTTGCTGTGTTGTATGCTGACCTTGCTTGCCCTCATCTTCTCCTTCCAGCACTGTGAGTTCCGAATGCGAGGGCATTACCACTGTCTTCGCCCTGGCTGCTTTTTTGTGACCAACATCACCACCAAACTCCCCTGGCACGTGAAGAAGCACGAGAAGGCAGAGCGCAGAGCAGCCAACGGCTTCAAGTACTTCACCAAGAGGGAAGAGTGCGGCAGGCTAGGTAAGTCTCTCTCCTCTGGTGTAACATAGTGTTGGGGCAGGATCTTTCACCAGTTGACAACAGCAAAAAGTCTGACACTGGATCTAAAACTCACAAGGAAGTGTGCATATAATTGCACTCAGTCACTCTTGGTCATTTCCTCCATAAAGAGTGTTTTTTCCACCAGGTTATCTTCCTTCTCCTTTGATAACGGATTCTGTTCCCTTTCCCCCAAGCAGTGGGAAGTTCCCAGCCACCTTTGCAGGATCTGTTTCCTGTAGAGGAAAGAAAGTGGGAAACTAGTGACCTCTCTCTCTAAAAAAAAAATAATATGTTTACTTACAAATCTTCAGGTTGATTTTTGTAAGGGTGCAGTGGCAAGCATACAGGTCGTTAGTGCCTGGGAAGAGCCCCTTCTTACTAGCCATTTTATTTTATATCACACCTCAAAATGGTATGATTGTCCACCACACATGGAGAGCCAGTGTGGTGTAGTGGTTAAGAGCGGTAGTCTCGTAATCTGGGGAACCGGGTTCGCGTCTCCGCTCCTCCACATGCAGCTGCTGGGTGACCTTGGGCCAGTCACACTTCTTTGAAGTCTCTCAGCCCCACTCACCTCACAGAGTGTTTGTTGTGGGGGAGGAAGGGAAAGGAGATTTTTAGCCGCTTTGAGACTCCTTAAAGAGAGTGAAAGGCGGGATATCAAATCCAAACTCCTCTTCTTCTTGTCCCAACATCCCTGTGAGGTAGGGTAGACGTCATGGCTGAGTGAGGATTTAAAGGTAGGTTTCCCCACCTCCTTGTCCAGCTCTCCAATTGCTACAACTGCACCATCTCCCTAGCCTTTCATACAACCAGAACTGAGTGCACTTCTATTCCAAGCCAAATCGCCTACTTTCTGTGTGGGTAGGCAGACAAACAGGTTTGGAAAAGTTCCTTTGATCAGTGGGTCCTGCCCTGGGTAGTTAAGAATGCAAGTGGGGAAGGCAACCCACAGCTGTTTCTAACAGATACAACCCCAGTGGCAACTCCCCAGCAAGGCGAGATGTCTCTGCTCACCCTGGTTGCAGGAGAAGAGTCACGGGGAGCAAACACCTGCTCTGCTCACCTTAGAAATTTGAGTGTGACAGAAGAACCCTGAAATCTCCCAGTAGTCCTTTTTGCACGATACCCCTTGGCTTGAGCAGTACATTTTTTGATACTCCTTGCCAGATCTGCCTAGCAAAAGCCAAAGGGTAAATATTTCCCAATGGTGGTAGTGGCAGCGTAAGGGGGAGAATCCTCCCCTTCTCTCTTCTGGCATCTACAGTCGCTTCGGCGCTGGAGGCAAGCACATTGCCTCTTTCGATGCCAACCATCCAGGCACATCAAAGCGCCTGATAGGCGGCAGGGGTGTGTGTGGTTGGCAGATCCGCTTGCCAGACTTATTAGGGCCATGCCAAAAACAATTACGAAATTGTAAACACCTCCCCCTCCTTTCCTCCAGCTGCTACGGCAAACAAAAGTGAACCCTCCTGGGCTAAACCCACACATGGTTGGCCCCTTCTGCAGACTATGAGCAGAGGCACCCAGCACTCAGCCCCACTGGCTCAGCTGCTGAACTGCAACCAGAAGGGGTTGTGCCAATAGGGGTGCAACCAGTTCTAAGTTGCTTATTTATCTGCAAAATTCAACAGCCATCCCATATAGAAACCAGCTTTCTGCCCTCAGTAAGCCAAATGACAGGACCAGTTTTTTGGGCACCAGTGATAGCTGGGACCTGGGTGTTTCCACCTCTTAGTTTAACTGGTGCTGAGGTCTAGCAGGGTCATAGGTGTGTGTGGAAGTGGTGGAGACCCTTTTCAGAAGGCCTACAATGGGGATGGCCCTCCAGGTGTTTGTTGCTGGACTCCAGCTCCCATCAGCCCCAGCCAGCATGGCCAATGGTCAGGGATGGCTGTATGTGTTGTGTGTGGACACAGGTTCTAAATCCCTGTCTGAACAGCCAATAACACCCACCCACCTCAAACCAGCCAACTTGCTGGCTTTGCAGTCAAAGATTCCATGCAGGACTGGCCTAGACTGAACACATGCATGTGGCGGCTCTAGTCTCAGAAAGAGATTCTGGAGGCTTCTTGTTTGACACATAGTTTTTTGTAAGCAGCAGGGGCTTCTTCAGGCAGCCACCTTTCCTCTTCGCAGATGGTCCAAGGAGGTGGGGAGATAAATTTGGCTTCTAAGCCATTATTTGTAGGCAGGGGAAGAGTCTCCTTTGGCTTTTGAAACTGGCAACCCCCTCTTTTCTCCACCAGCTGTACCTGCACCTCTCACCCCAGAGAAGTGTTTAGCCCCATGTTGTCTGGGGCACCATGTATTCGCTGGAGTCCTGGAGGACAAACAAGCCATGGCCTTCTTTGTGTCCCTGGCTGCCTCCCCGCTGCCCCCCTGAACACAACCGATTCTATTGATGGGGATAAAAATAGCCAATATGCGCGCACACACACACACGACAAAACAAAACAGCCAACGTTCAAAGCGAGAGCAAGAGAGAGATCTCTTCCTATTCGGTTGTGGGTTTTTGTGGGTTTTTTACTTCATAAAGAATTCATGTTGGAGAGGCAGCGAGGCCTGTGGTAACCTGGGCAACGGCAAACAACACCGTCAGTCTGCCCCTTACCTGGGTCTTGGCTTACGAATGTCAAGCGGCTTGGCGGTTGCCGCTGTTTGCTCAACCAGTGCTGTTCCAGGGGATGGCTGGGGCCAGACAAAGCCGCCCGATGATACATGACACTCGGCTGCCCCAGCAACGGGCAAGCCTTCACCTGCCTGCGGCCGATACAGTTTCAGTCCTGCCAGCACTGTTTGTTCTTCTTCCTGAAAGGAGAACAGGGTGGCGGGTTGATAGAGACAGAACAGGGGGGCGCTGGGTGATTGGGGGGGGGGGGTTCTACAGGGTGAGAGAATAATATTTAAACAAATACCAAACTTGGCAGAGACATAAAACAGTGCCACTTTCTTAAGAACATACAGTTTGCTCAATTCACTGGCTGAATTTGGCAAGGAGCAGACGTTGTGGTGGGGGACATTTATGGATGCGCTGAGGAAGAAAAGAGGTTCTTCATGATGTGTTTGGATTTGTGTGCACAATATTGTTGGTGAACATGGACTGTTCGTGATGCTTTTCAAACATGCAAAGTGATGCACCCAAATATTCCTCAAACAAGGCCAAGAGCCTGGTTCAGTTCGATAGTTGTGAGCTTCTGGGCAAGCAGAACAATGTTTTTTTCTAAACTGGTGTTGAACAGACTGAGCTCTGGCACCATCCTCTGAATCATCACTATCACTTGCCTACTGGCCATGCTACCTCTGGGGCCGATGGGAGTTGGAGTCCAACATTACAGCCAGAGGGCCACCCTCATCTAAACCCCCAAAGAAAAAGGAGAAATCAGGACTGCCATCCCGTTAAAGGAATCTTACCAAGTTACTCAGTTAATTGATTAAACTTACACAAATCTGTTCTGAAACAAACGAAACAAAATGTGTTTCTTTTGCTTTTGTTAATGCACAAGGCATTAACTTAGGAGATGCAGATCCCCTTCTGCCAGCTGCAATTTTCATAACTACTTGCATTTAAAAACTGGGCTTCAAAAAAATGTTGTCCAATTAATTTGGACACATTTTTAGTCTATCAACATGGTTTTTAATGGATTGATCTAGCCAATTAATAAATTAAATGCTGCAGCCTTACTTAGTTAATTACATAGAAAAATTAGGACACCAAAAGGGCTTCACATACATTATCTCACTCATCTTTCCCCCAGATGTTGCTGGAATACATCTCCCATCCTCTCTGGCCATTGGCTGTGCTGCTTGCTGGGGCTGATGGGAGTTGGAGTGCCACCACCACCTATGAGGACAAAGGTTCCCCATTATTACTCTAGAGCCATGTAGCCCTTCTCTCTCCTTGTTCGTTTGAGACTTCTCCCACCACCGCCTTTGGCAAAGCAGAAGGGATTCAACCAGCACTCACGTTGAGTGGCCCTAAAAACCTTTAGGTGACACGAGACCTCCTCCACACTGACCCCCTTGCCAGGCAGGCTTTGTGCCATGTGCACTGATTGGACTAGGTGAGGAAAGTAGGGGAAGGACATCCTTCCATCTTAATCAGATGTGGGGAAACTCTGGCTGCCAGATGTTGCTGGCCTACAGCTCTCACCATCCCTGACCATTAGCCATGCTTGCTGGGAGTTGTAGTTAGTTCAGCAACATCTGGAGTGTCACCGGTTCCTTATACCTGATTTAAGTCTTGGATTCTAAGACAATTAATAAAGTAACCCCCCCCGCCCTCTTACCTGTGTCAGAAGCCTATGCTACTAGTTTAAAACAAGTTCTTTTTCCTGACCCCTCTTCAGCAAGAGAATCCTTTCTGCCTTGTTCTCCCACATTAGGAAGTATTTAACACACAAGTCTGGGGATGCGGAAGAGCCAGCAGTCAGTCCCAATTGCTGCACTCTCTCAGAGATCAAATAGGACAGCAGCCATTGCCAAGCCCCCTGCCCGGAGCACAGCTGCTCCACTCCTGGCCACTGTTAACTTACGAGGTTTGCATCTGTTTTGCATTCCCTCTCTCCCAGGTTGCAAGTACAACCAAGTGAACAGCCATTTCCATTGCATCCGTGAAGGCTGCCAGTTCTCCTTCCTCCTGAAGCATCAGATGACATCCCATGCCAGGAAGCACATGAGGAGGATGCTGGGGAAGAACTTCGACCGTGTTCCCACTCAGGTGACTCCTCCTGCAGGGTGGCTATAAATATGCTTAGAAACCACTAAGCTATGGCACTTCCCCACGTAAGAAGTTGCTATATCATGTCAGACTATTCAGCTCAGAACTGACTGGCAGCAGCTCTTTGGGCAGGAGCTTTTTCCAGGCCCACCTGAAGTTAACAGGAATTAGGATCTTCTACATGCCAGGCAGATGCTTTCCCGCTGAGCTACAGCCCTTCCCCAAGACCTATGTGAATTGTCCAGGACAAGATGTGAAAGCAGAATCTTCAAAATTCCTCATGGCTCCTGATCTTTGCTCTAAAATCTGCATTCACATTCAGTTCTACCATTGTATTACTTCTGCAAATATTCAAAAAGCATTCCAGTTATATTAGAAAACGTGACATTAGAATCACCCCCCTATATTATCCCCCTTTGCTCTTATTTTAAAACAACTGCATTGGTTGCCAGTTTGTTCCCAGGGCCAGCTGAAAGTGTTCTCGCTTGTGTTAAAAGTCTTAAATGACTCAGGCCCCAAATGTCTGAGAAACCACTTCCTTCCCTACAGTTGAGCAGAGGGGGCCCTTTTAGTCATTCCATTGCCCTCAGAAACTTGGCAGGGGGTTGCCACCCCTAAGTTGTAGACTTTCCTGCCCACAGAGGTGCATATTGCACTGGCACTACACAGATTTCAGCAAATGCTGTGAACACTCTGCCCTGGCCTTTGATAACCGAGGTGTCTGTTTTCAGGACCCACCCTGTTCCTGTAACTTTCCTCTGTTTTAACAGTTTTTAATTCTGAAATTTAAAGTGCTGTAACCCACCCCAGGACCTGCTGGTGAAGGGCAGGTGGCAAATGTAGTAGTAGTGGTAGTAGTAATGTAATGCAGAATCAAAAGATCCCCTCCCCCCAGCACATCTTAATGCACATGCTGCCTCTGCCATAGTCGCAGCTGCTAAATTCAGCAAGTTCAACACAGCCCAATGCTGATGCCAAGATTAACACTCCCAGGCCCAGGCTCTGGTGGCATCCTCTGCATATATACACAGAATTCACAATGCCAGCATTAACACCCTTTAGGCAGGTGATGTATATGATGCCAGCCTGATTGTGCTAGCCAACATGACCTAGCACCAAACAGATGTCCACTTGGAACCCAACTACTGTTATTGGTGTAGAAGTCAAACACACCCCTCCCAATATCGCGTTTCTCGCTGCAGGTTATTGGACACACTCCAAGGAACGAAAACCTCCCCCAAGTCAGCAGCATGGCTCCCAGCCCAGCCTCATCAGGGACTCCTGCTTCCTTCCAGGGACCCCAAAGCATGATGGATACCGAGACAGATGAGTACATTGACTACACAGGATGCAGTCCTGGTGGCATCTCCTCTGAGTCCTCCAATATGGACCGCAGCTGCTCCAGCACGCCAGTGGGCAACGAAAGCACTTCAGCCGGTAAGTGACACTGGGAGGAAACGGTTTATTGCTTTGCTTCTGAGCAGCCTAAAAGTTGCATCCCTTGGGTGCTCTCTCGCCCAAGCTGTGCCAAATTCTCCTCCTGCCATGCGGGATCTCCTCTCCGCCTGTGACACAGCAAGAGACATCACTGTGTCATCTAAGAGAGCCCCTTTGACATCACCATTCCTGGTTTGTGAGAGTATTTTTATTCTGATCCAGAATGGGCTGTGCAGCTCATACCTTGCTAAAATAATGCCTGATGGAAATAAAGATATTAGTACTTGCTCACTTAAAATCTCCCCACCACCATCCCAGTGATCAAACAAATTGAACTTTACACAGTTGCCCTTTGGGGAGATTATTAAACTGTGATCCAGGTTTTGGGGGGAAATTCTAGCACCTGTCACCAATGTAAGCAAGAGTGCCAGAGCTTGGGGTTATCGGGGGGACACGTCAGTGTGGTTGGCTGGCACACCCCACAATTTCATCAAGGAGCATTAACCTAAAAAGATGCCTCAGAGTGTCCCCATAATAGCCATTTTTAAAAGTAACTGTTCCCCACACCACAGTTCAAGTTGATGGCCTTTGCTTGGGGCAGCCTGCTGGGGCTGGTGGAAATGCACTACTAAAAAACACTGGTCCATATCAGGGCAGCAAGTAAATGCTAATCACAACCACTCCACAAACAGGGCAGAGCATAGAAACTCATAGCACTAAGGAAGCAGCCATACTCCTCTTTAAATTGCACCACTGCTCATCACACCTCTCCAGGATGACTGTGCTTGACTGTAGCCAGCCTGCCACAAACCAGATGGGGAGGGCTGGCGGTAAAACTGCAGTCCCTCTTGATACTCACAGGGACCTCTGCCACCTCTTGCTCTTCCCTGTTGGTCTCTGGGTATGCTCACTCCATCACTGCTGTCCATCACACTCTCCATCTCCTCTGTCAGTGGTTCCATTCTTGTACGTGTGAACGTGCTCTCCATTTTCATTGTACTGCTTACACTCTTGGGTTCTCATTTTGGTTCTATTTCTTTTCTTTTCCTTCTGTTCTGTTTTTCCCCCCTGCTATTTTTTTCTTTCTTTCCACATTTCTCCAGGCTGCCTGGCTGCTGCTGCTGCTCCTCCTCCTGCTGCTGGTGATGACGTTACCCAAAATGCACCACAACCACCACCTCTGCCTCCATCTTTCTCACAAGCCCTGCTCAGGTCTCCCCTTCCTTCCCTCCCGTATCTCTTCTCTCCATCTTGTGTCTCATACTCTCTGCTAAGTGCCACTCTGGGATCCAGCAGGGGCCTTGTCTTGCCCACCGCCAGCTCAACAGGGTTTTCACCCATCATTGCCGCCCCAACTCCAGTCAAAAGCGATGTTCCTCTAGTGCAGGATGCGGCAGGTAAAACCATTCTACACTTTCTCTCATGCTTTTGCAGCCCCACCCACCACATCCTACCCAAAAGGCTCCACCCCTCTGTCCTTCCACTAAAGTCCTAGCGAAGACAAACTGATGCTCAAAATGACACCTACAGTTATTGGATTGCCATTTTTTAATATATAAAAATCAATTTACAGAAGACCAATTTTTGATTGCAATAGTAGGTAAGACGAGGGGAGGTTAACCTACAGGCCACAGAGAAATCCACCTCAGCACAAAAAGTGATTTCTTTAAAAAAGGAACATTTGTTCATATTTTTTAATTGTGTGTGTGTGTGTGTGTGTGTTTCTAATTACTGATTGATCCTCTGCCCCTCTGATCACAAACGGTTTCCTGTGCCGCCCAATGCGAGCGGCTAATAGCAAAGGGGTTTTATGACAGTTAAATAACCACTTTGATATGCAGCCCCCAAAGACTTGATGGTGGGTCAGTGTGGCCTTTGGCCCTTAAAAGCTTAGCCACTCTTGGACTAGGCAACTAGTCTCATTTTCAGAAATGATTTGCACATGAACAGGTGTTTAGCACGCTACCTGAATGTACTCATCAACTCCCACCACAGCAGCAACCTCAAGACTCAAATCTGGCTCACCCAATCACCATCTCTCTACAGTCATGGTGGCCCAAGTAGGGTACAGAGCCTAGAAATCTGAAATGTTTATTCAGCCCTGGTTAAGAATGCTGCCAGCTCCTAAACATTGGGTGCTGTCCCATGAGAATTTGACCCGAGTGATGTGGTCTCCTAAATTTATCCCTTGTGAAAACCCCTTTTCACTCTTTGGGTTGGGCATAAATATTCTTTCCTATGCAAACTGTTTGTAAGGGACAGGCTTCCCAATGTGCTGCTCTTGCCCAGGAGACTACACAGCCCATTCTGGACTTGCCCCTTACCACTTCTGGGAGGAGCAAGATGGGGTCAGTGCAGGCTGAAGGTCTGTGTATTCATGGCCCAGGAAAGTTGTTGGAGCAACATTAGATGCATGTGGTTGTTGGTTTTATAGGCATAATTAGTTCATTTTATTGTGTTTCATTTAAGTCACCCTTACTTACTAGCTTGTTCCTAAAAAATGCAAGGAGAGAAATCTCATAAAGCAGCGCTGGGGAACTTGTGTCACTGGACTCCAGTTCCCATCACCCCCAGGCAACATGGTCAGGGATTATGGGAATTGGAATCCGACAGCATCTGGAGGGCTGCAGATTCTCCATGTCTGATTTTGAGTGAATGAAACAGTAAACTTATATCAGATGACAGACGAGTTGCTCATTGCTCTCCATGTCACATGCAAGTTCCAGGTAAAACATCTTTTAAAAAAGAGAGAGAGAGGGAATAGTGTTGAGCCCGTGCTTTATTAACATGGTCTGGTCCTGGCTTGCGGCTACTGCTCCTTTGATGTAGTGAGAGTACAAATATTTAGGTACGAGAGTGGAGTCACAAAGCACTCTCTCACAGATAAAGTGCCAAAGGAACAAAGGCAGAGCAGGTAAAAAAAAGGTGTAATGACCAGAAGTACAAGGCCTTCCTTTCTCCATCTCTTAAGTCTATTCATCTCTTGCCAAACCACTTCAAGGGAATGAAAAGATTGGCTTTGCAGTGGCCAGGCTTTGGGGATGAGGTGGATGGAATGAGTTTGCCTGAAGGAGCCTACGTACAGTATTGCCATTCCTCTCACTGCCTAGAAACCATAAAGATCAAGAAACACTGGGCAAACACTGCTTGTCTGAACCCCCACCCCAATTAGCTAGGCAGGAAAGAGAAGTGGGTCTGATGCAGAGTCCTGTTCTAAAATCCCCTCTGCCCATTTCATTTCCCCAGGGAACACCATCACCATGCCAACTGCCGCAGGGGCCAAGAAGCGCTTCTGGATCATTGAGGACATGTCCCCATTTGGCAAGCGGCGCAAAACGGCCTCCTCCCGCAAGATGCTGGACGAAGGAATGATGCTGGAGGGCTTCCGGCGCTACGACCTCTACGAAGACTGCAAGGATGCCAGCTGCCAGTTCTCACTGAAGGTCACCCACTACCACTGCACAAGGGAAAACTGCGGCTACAAGTTTTGCGGCCGCACCCACATGTACAAGCATGCCCAGCACCACGACCGCGTCGACAACCTGGTGCTGGACGACTTCAAGCGCTTCAAGTCCTCCCTGAGCTGCAACTTCCCCGACTGCCAGTTCTCGGGAAACAGCACGCACTTCCACTGCCTGCGCTGCGGCTTCCGCTGCACCGACAGCACCAAGGTGACGGCCCACCGCAAGCACCACGGCAAGCAGGACGTCATCAGCGCCGCAGGCTTCTGCCAGTTCAGCTCCAGCGTGGACTGCGAGGTGCCCGACTGCAAGTACAAACTCAAGTGCTCCCACTTCCACTGCACCTACCCCGGCTGCAAGCACACGGTGGTGGGCATGTCGCAGATGGACTCGCACAAGCGCAAGCATGAGAAACAGGAGCGCGGAGAGCTGCCGGCCATCTCTCCGGGCCCCGAGGCCCTCCCGCCCTCCACTCTGGAGTACGATGCGCAGAACTCTTCCGTCAACCTTGACAGCTCGCTCAACCTCGGCACTGACACAAACAGCTCCCTCTTCTTCCTGCAGAACGCAGCGGGCGTGGGCCTCAACGACTCCTTGGACCTCAGCCAGAAATTGCCAGAGGCTGCGGGCGCTGCCCCTTCCCCCGCCGGGGAGGGTGGGGTCCCCGTGGAGAGCGAGCGGCTTCCAGCCAGCTGTGGCAACGTGGAGGACGACTCCTCCCACGACGAGGAGGAGGATGAGGAGGAAATGAATGAGGAAGACGAGGAGGAGGAAGATGACGACGATGATGACGATGACGATGAGGAAGATCTGAACACAGACTCTGAAGAGTCACTTCCTGACCCCCAGGCCATGCCTGCAAAGGACGTTGGGGAACTGGGGGAGGCTGCTTCTCCTTCTGCAGTCCACAGCGATGCTTCCAGACCTCCAGGCGAGCAAGCCCCCGCCCCTGAGGCCTCCCCTTAACTTATAGACAGCAGCAGCAGGGTTTTTTGATCTTTAAAAAAAACAAGAAACTGAATTAAATGAGAGGACCCCGCTATGTGAGGCAAGAACAAACGCTGGAACGACAAGCAGCAAAGAGAAACACACACACACCCAACTCCACCCCAGGAAGTGCACAAGATAACGAGGAAGCCGCTTAATCCTTGGACCATGCAAAAAATAAAAAGGAAAGAAGCCTTGTGCCCATGGGAAGGGCAGGGGGAGGCGGAGGGACCCATCTGTTGGGACGCACATGTTTACAGGGTGGCAGACGGCAAATCTTTTTACTAATATGCAGATGGGTTGGGCCATGGAGAAGTGACCCTCCTTCTCCTGGATGGATGTGCTAACCATAAGGGCAAATGTCTCCCCTGCCACTTCCCCCAAAATCTCCCCTTGTTGGTTTGGAGGGGGGGAGTGGAGTTGTTTCTTTTCCTCTTTAACTTCTATTTTATTTTCCTGTTTTCATTTTGTCCTTTAACACTCCTCCCATTCTCAGGGAGAGGGGGCAGCTAGCATCCGATGGTGAATATTAGGGGGTGATAATAATATATTATTTACAAAAATGAGGATTTGGTTCCTTTAAGCCACAAAAGCGAAGTTATTCGCCATTAGGCATAATTGGGGTTGGGGGAGGGCATCAGTCATACTTCTATTTTTCTCTCTCCTCTCTTCTCCAACATCAAATAAACAGGAGAAATGGGGGTCTCAGGCAGCTTGGGTTGGGTTGGGAAATGGGGTATTTATTGTCAGTTTTTTAAAAAAAATAAAAGAGAAAGAGAAGCATTAATGAACTGAACGGGGCTGGGAATATGCGGATACTTCTCTGATCCTCTTTGTTATTAAAGAATAATAATAATATTAATCTTTTTTTTTTAAGGAAGAAAGAACTTATTTATATTGTGACACTCCCACACCTGAGTGGGGAGTGTTCCTTTTCTGGTGGGGCTCTGACCGGTGGCAGCAAGTACGGGGTACGGCACTGAAAAGAACCCTTGGTTGTGAAAGGGAGGCTTGGATTTAACCAGAGCCAATCCAAACACCGCTGCCTTGCGGAGAGGGGGTGCCAACTGCTTCTTTTCCAGACTGCAGGGCCACCCCCAACAAGTAGGGTAGAGACCCAGGAGCTCAGGATACCCCTCCGCCTCGCTGCTAATGAAAGAAGAGGAGGTGGAGGATGCACGTACCTCATGAAGAGTAGGCAGGCCCAAGTAGTACTGGGGGATGGCTTAGCTACAGGAAGGAAGCAGAGGTGTTACCCTTCTCTACCATTGTTCCCCCCCCTTCACCCCATTTAAGCATGCTTTATGAAGGCTGAAAGAGGGCATGCGTCTTTTAGTGGGAAAAAGTTGGGGGAGGATAAATATTAGCTACTACAACCCATCCCATCAAGCCACACATAGGGCTCTTACCTTAAGATTCTCAGGCAGAGAGGGTGATGCTCTTCTGAATCCCAGGACAGAAATGTTTCCTGTCCCTTTGCCCTTTGTGGAGCTGTGGAAAGGAAGAGGCCACTTGAATTTGTTGCTCCACAATTAAAGCAGCTGCACAGCAAACTCATTTGGCATACAAATAATCTAATGTCCCTTGCCTACCTGTCCTGCACTCCCCCAAGTCACCAGATAAGGCATATCCTAAAAGGGGGGAGGGCATGTTTTTTTTTAAAAAAAAGAAGGAAACAGGCACCCACAATGGCTCTGCAGATAGGTCTTTTGCTTCCAATACATTTGGTGGTTTTGAGTCGTTAAAAGCTAATGAAACCAACCACACACAACAACCCTTGTGTCTAACAGACATGCCATTTTAGTGCAAAAAAAAAAAAAAGGCTGAGAGCTTTATTAGTCTTAGTTTTTGAATCCCTCTCAAACAATCACACCCAAAACAACTTGACAGTTCAACAGTAAGAATGTGGTCCATGGACACTTTTTAAAGTTTCTTAAAATATTAACAGTAAGGGAAAGGAGGAGGAAAACTAAGAGTGGCAAAGAAAAGGATAAAGGATATGTCCAGGAAAAAAAGATAGCTGTACAGTATTTTTGCCCCTGTAAAGGTTACGAATAGATATAGAGATATATAGAAATATATAGAACAGAGAGAAAGGAGCCATACCAAGATAATACTCTGTGAGTATCCAGTGAAGAATGCTACCCTGAGGAACAGACCCTTCAACATCCTATTTGGTTGCTCACCAACAATTATCTCCTTCACACACAAGTGTGGACACTAATTCCCACCACCTCCAGCTAGCCAAAAAACCTGTTGGGGGGGGGCAAAAGCTACAGAAAGGGGGTCTTCCCTAACATCATTTTCCTACTCTCAGTATAGAGTATCAAGTGATTCTGAATTTGAATTTCAGCCAAACAGACATTTTAAAAGAGACACAAAAAAAGCCCTGTCATTTAATGAAACACACTTCATGCACTCTCTCTTATCCACAGACACACCATTCTCTCTTATCCACAGACACACTCCAATTTGGTTTGTAGTAATATGCATAGGATTTTTTTTATTTGTTCTTAATTTTATTTTGGGAGGTTGGGGACAATTGTTTCCTCAAGAACCATCTCAGCCTCCTATGACTCTTCCCACAGCTTTAAAAGAAAAAGCTTGAACCTCATTAATGACTGTTTCTGGATTTTTATAAAACAAATGTAATTAATTATTAGCCATTTCAAACGTATGGGCAGTCAGGTTATAAATATTTTTTTTTTCTAAAAAAGAAACCTCACCAAGAGCCTACCTTTTCCTGGTAGTTTTGACTTGGCAAAGGTGCTCCTTGGAACATCTAATTAGATGGTAGCAAGTCTCCACACCACTGACTCCTCTGCTTTTTTAAATTCCAGGATGGGGCAGGTTATGGTCTCATAGTGTGACCATAGGTCACATCAACAGATGCACATCAAAATTACCTAAGAGAACAGGCACAATGAGGTCTTACTCTTCCCTGTCCTCTCAGTCTCTTGAAAGGACCTGAGTTTGGTGAGCGTGGTAGTGAGGTATTTATGTTTAAGAAGTTTGGGCAAACTCTCAGCACATTCTTATCCCCCTCTAGTTCTCACCACTTAGGTGTCTCGCTAAAAGGTGCTACAGAAAACTCCTGCTTGCGCTCAAGGTTTTGGAAACCTGTGATACACTGCAGGGTGAGAGGCAATGGATAAGCCCTATGTTTTATGTTTCTATACATTTTGGGGTCTTTTTTAATACAAGCAGGCAGTTACGACCCTCTGGTGGTGGCAGGGTAGTAAAATGGCCTCCCCTGGGTTTCTGGTCCATTGGTGTTGGCCATAGAAGCCAGTGGTTACTAGTGGGCAAGAAAGGAAGGGGTGGGAAGAGAAGAATTTGCAGAACAGGTACAGTTTACATTAGCCAGTTATGCACCTCTTCCTATGTAGCTGTTTGGATCTGACTGGAATGGTTATTCCCCACTGAGAATCACCCAGTAACCAGTTTCCCCATTGTTTCGACCACCTTCAGTTCCAACAAAAAGCCTGCCAAGTTGAACTAGTTTTAACACCTAATGACTGGTCCCTCTATACTTCCCCAGTATCACAACCTTCTCCACCTCCTTCTCTGCCTAAAACAAAAAGAATGAAAAAACAGGTCTTTATATTTATATATATGTTAAATGTTTATCAACTGCATCCTGATGGACATATGGACATCCTGATTCAGGAAGAAGCACTTCAGTGTCCCCAGGTGTTAAGAGGAGGACATTTAAGAATGAGCTTAAAAGTTCAGAGCAAGCATAAACCTTTGGATGGACCCTAAGCGTGTCATTTTACAGAGCAGGAGAGGCCACCAGTTAGCAACAAAGCAAGATTATTCAACCTTTCCCCCCACACAACATAACCTTTCCTGATTCTGTGTCCTCTCATCCCACTCACAGTAGGCAAATTTGGACATGGTAAAATTTAGCATGGCTGAAAGTACAGGGCTGGTAAATGCGTCCTCTGTTCCCGCTGCCCCTGGGCAGGCTCACATTCATGTCCTGTATCCCATGGAAATTTAGTAGTCCCAAGCTAAGTGATGGTGGTGCTGATGATGTGCGGAGAAGATGAGGTTTAGGCAGCCAGTTTGCGCCTCTCCAGGACGACAGCTGGTGGCCATAGATTTAAAAGGCATATTATGCTTTGACAGCTATTGCTGAAATGGAGCCAGCAGAATATAGAACTTGGTGGCTTTAAGGGGACCATGTTTTTGGGGGGGATGTGTCAAGAACAAGAGAGAGAGTTTTAAAAACCAAACCTCTGAAACCCTAAGTGTAGATCCTTTCATTACTGCTTTGTCGTTGAAAAAGGGGGGGGAGGGAGGAACCTAGCCACCAAATAAATACATAAATTATTATAAAGTTCACCTGTATTGAAAGAGAACTGTATTTCAATATAGAAAAGGAAATGGTGTTTGTTTTTTAATGGCCCTAGATTTTAAAAGGAAAACACATACACAAACATACACACACAGAAGAACAGGAAGACAAAAATATGAGGGAGAAATTCTAGCCTTTTGTAAAATCCATATTGCACACTAGGACTATAAGCCATTGCTAGCTCATTTTGAATTTTAAAATGTGTACTTTCTTTTGTTGTTGTTTTTATTTTATTTTATTTCTTTCTGTGTGGGAGGGGTGGGGAGGGAGAAAAAGAAGAAGTGATGCTTGAACTACCAATGCTCTTTTTAATGTTTTATAAATATGTATGTGTATATATATAAATATAAATATAATATGTATGCACATATATATATATATGTGTGTGTATATATCTATATGTATATACCTATATATATAGATATATAGCTATATATAGGTTTTGAGACAAAAAATAATAATGCAGAAAGTGAAAAAAAAATCCTAACAGGACGGTGTGCTCTGATTTTACTTGAATTTGGTCTTCTCAGCACCTACGTTATTAAGAACTGAATATTTTTCCACTTGAATTTAGTGCTATTAGAAATTTAATATATGTGTTTTATTTATTTGATTTTTTTTTTTTTGCATGACTGATGCAAGGTTTGACATTTTCACTCAATAAAAACTGGAAAAAACCAAACAAACAAAAAGCCAACCAATCACAGCTTTCTGTTGATTTGTAGCATTGCACTGACTTTTAACTAGCATCTTTAAAAGTCCTACTTTTTAATTATTTATTTAACATATTTAGTTAATAACACTTCTTGAGCTCAGACATGTTTCGTCTCTCTGCTCCAAGAGCAAAGCCTAGGTAATTTCTGGCATTGTAGAAAGCTACATGCTGCCCAGGTTAAGCCAGTCATTGGGGTCTGGAAAACCAAATTATACTCCCCATATGCAGAAAAAAATAGCTTCATTAAACCCCAGACTAACAGACCCCACAATTCTCCTGATGATGACACTAGAAACACAATGGAGTCTGAGCTCAACCCCTATGTCCCTCCCTCCCACCCTGCAACCCAAACATTCTAAAAACTGAGCCAAAGAAGAACTCTTGGGGCTGTAACACTGCCTTTGCAGGTCAGGTATGCATAGCAGCTCAAAAAGAGTTACAAAATGTACAGATACGAGGTGTGGCATTCCAAAGCCTAAAGATATCCATACCATTAAGGGCTATCTAGCGCCTTTGGTTAAATGCCCAGTGATGCAACAATCATCTAAACCAGGAATGGGGAACCATTTTCAGTTCAAGGACAACTTCTGCCTTTCTGGGCAACCTTCCAAGGGCCACATGCCAGGGTCACTGGGGCCAGAGGCAAAAGTGAGGAAAACAGCACATGTGGATTTTGCCTTTGTACCATAAGTTAGTTTCACACACACTGAGGCACCCCTCTCTATCCTCCATCCAGACAACCAAGAGGCATTATAAGAGTTAAGGACACATTCCAGTGAGCCAAAAAAACAAAAACCACCAACCACTCAAAAGAGGGCACAAAGCAGGGTCAGTGAGCGATGTGGCTAGGGAGAGTCCTAAGGGACAAGGTAAAGAGGCCTATAGGACCACACTGATCTAAACAACAGTCAAATTTATTTTTTAAAAAAGACTTGCAAATTACTTTGAGGTTGGTGTGTAGAATGGCTAAATGTACTGTGTGTTGTGAATAACACGTCACACTGAGTTCAAATCACTACTCAGCCATGGAATTCACTAGATGACCTTGCAGAAGTCTGCCTCCCGCTTAGGCTCACCTAATTCAGAAGATTATTAAGATAAAAGAAAGAGACCATGCACTCTGCCTGGAGCTCAGTAATCCCACATTTTGCAGGCAGAGGAACGGAGGCTGGGAACAGGACTTTCTGGTCATAACCAAGCTTGGATTCAAATGAAGTTTCACTGCGGCCTGATAGATAGATGCCTTTGTCACCTTCACCCATGAAGACAAAAGTATGAGCAGCTTCTGTGTTTATATTGATTCTTAATTAACTCCAAAAACACATGGGAGATCATGGGCCTACCAGCGACTCCTCAAATGAGCCCAGGATCAGTTTCAGGCTGCTTCCCTGGTGGTACTGGGCCCCAATGTTCTAATTCTCCATTTCCCCAGAAACTACTGTGCCCCTACTCCAAAATCATCCAATGAGTTACACATAACAGGAAGGAATTTTTTTTGTTTTGACTATGGCAGACCAACACGGCTACCCATCTGTAACAACAGTGCTGTTCCACCTCTAGGCCCACTTTTAAACACAACAAGGGATCTTTGTTTTAATTTGTGAAATGTGTTCCTGTTTCTTAGGATGTATCGACACTGCTGACAGACTGGTTATAAGTGATCTTTCTCCTTAGCCAATGATAGGGTTCCAGGGGTGCCAAAATCTCTGGCAGGCAGCTCTTTGCACCCACGCTGAAAAAATAATCAGGATTCATTGGGAGAGAGTAAATCATGACAGTTGTTAAGTCATCACACACACACACACACACCTAGTATAGCTCTATTTTACTCTCTTCTTCCTGCCTTTTCTTTAAAAGCATAAAAATGTACATTCTAGTGCCACTGGTGTGACCCATTGTAAGCTGATCCCAACTTACTAGTAGTACACAAATGGAATAAAACATATGAAGCACAGCCCAATTTTGTGTATACCTTGGCAAAGTATGACAGCAGCAAAATTGACCAACACACAAACCTACCTTCCCATGATCTAAGGGGTGGGTCAGGTGAACTGAGCACCGGAATGTGAGGGGCTAACTTTTATGATTGAGCCTCTTCTGCAAAGGCTTAGCCACCTTCACCCTCTTTGTTGAAATCTGGGTTGGAGAGAAGCAAGATCCATGACGCTGCAGTGCTTCCAAGTTCTGGGCAGCCACAAACTCTGCATGCTGACTCCTAAACAAGAAGAAGACAGGACATAAGAAGAGCTCTGCTGGTTCAGACCAAAAGGCCCATCTAGTGCAATATCTTATTCCCCACAGTGGCCAATCAGACACCTCCAGGAAGCACACACAGGTCATGAAGACAAGAGCTGGTCTAAAGCAGAATGGTCTGTTTAGTTCTTGCAGGCAATACCTGCTGACATCACCCTTCAGGAAATGGTCTGATTTCTTTTTAAAGCCATATAAGCTAGTGGACACAGACACACACCTTATTCATTATTTCTTTAAGTGATTTATATTCTGCCTTTCAACTATAGTTCTCAAAGTGGCTAACAACATTCATAAATACAGATCTTGGAGCCAGGGGTCCTGTTGCTTACCCTCCACCCCACCCCTCACACGTTGCTTACAGGATACTTTGGGTGGTATCCAACTAAGTCCTACTCAGAGTAGATCCATAAAAATTAGTGGGCTTAAGTTATCAGTGTCTTAGTTTCAATGAGTCAACACTTTAGTAGGGCTAGCATTCGATACAACCTCTTTCTGAAAGCTGGCCTAAATTTGCATCTGTTCAAATAAATTAGCATATGCAAATTTCTATTTTCTAAGGATCTAGCAACAGACCTGGGGACAGCATATTCCACAAGTTAACAATGTGCTTTGTGAACAACTATACCATTCTGTCTGTCCTGAATATACTACTGATCAATTTGATTGGGTGGCCCTGAGTTTCTGGCATAAGAGAGAGGGAGACCAAACCTAGTCGGAGCAGGCCTTTGAGAGCCGTTCATTAGTAAGCTTAGTCCTCATAATAGTTTGCAGTCAACGTGTGGGGATGAGGTTAGACTCCCAAGTCCCATCAGCCTCAGCCACCACAGCTAATGGTGAGGGATAGAATAATAGAATTGCAGAGTTGGAAGGTACCCTGAGGGCCATCTAGTCCAACCCCTTAAGAAGAAATATAGCTGACACAGGTACAGTCCCTCTTTCTTTTAGAAACACAAACTCCTGGGTTGGTAACAAAGCTTTGGTTATTATTAAGGTATAAGAAAACAACATCAGTACTAACTTAAAATACACTATGGTGCTTTTGGGGAGTGTGTGTAATTTAATCTACACCATATCCAGCCAGCAGCAGGCCTTTAAGCTTTGCTAAGAATTCATCCCCAGCTACTGAAATAGAAGCCCAACTTTTCATAATGGATCAGTTCAAACATAATGTCCAACCATGGTTTATCAATACATAAACAAGCTTCAGGCTCACACTCTCCTTCCCTTCCTGCATTCCAACCCCTTCCACGACTTCCAAGTTGTTCACAAATGAGGCAAAAACCCTGCAACACCTAGTATGTTTGCAGCAAACCAGACCTGAAAACTGGTTGTGGAAAGTGCCACAATGTCCAATTCTGGTTTGCAAGCAAATTTTTGTTTGTACACTATTTGGATGCATTGATAAACTTGCTTGACAGCAATTAGGGGTGTCAAAAAGGAAGATGGGGTGCATATGTCCAAAGCTTACTCAAAGAACACCAAACCGTGTTCTGGCATCATGCCCAAACCGTAGGTAATGCCTATATTTTAAAATAGGCTGGGGAGACAGGAACACATTACGTAAGCTGTTTTTCTCTTAGAAATGTGCCATATGCTCCTAGAAACACTACACATTACTCTCCTCCTGAGTGCTTAAAATGCACACCACATCTCTGGCCAAATCAACCCTTGCTACCTATAGAAAGAGCAGAGTGCAGAAGAGCCCATAGCAAAGAATCTGCTGGCCTCTCTGCACTGCCAAAAGGATCTGGAATCAGTGGCATAATCTGTGCCAAACTGAGTCTTTGCAAGCATTCCCCCCCCCCCTTGGTATCAAAGTGGGATTATGGCTCTTCTCTCTTTCAAAGACACCCCCCCCACACCCGGTTACTCTGCTGCCGCTCCCAGCCATCTTGTTCTTCAGATGTCATTATCTGAGCACACTCCTAATCCAACCTCGGAGCAGCACAGAGTTTTGTTCTTGCTGGAGCCATGCCTATAGCGGATGCAAAAATTTTACATTAATGCTTTCTGAGCAGAAAAGATGTGCACAAACCCCCACACACAAACAATCCGCAGCTTGCAGGGCTCCCGTTGGGACTTGCTCAGTTCTCTTTGTAGGGCTCCCACTTCTCTTCAATAAAAGAGTGACTAATTTATGAGAGAAAAGGCAAATTCAACAAATTAACGCACAGCCTGCAGGCTGGAACTGGTCTTGCCAAGAGCCTGGGCCCTGCTTCACAGTGGTTGCATGGTGTGCCACACACCTCGGGAGCTGTGCAGGAGGCGAGGAAGGGTCTGAACCAATGCAAGTTGACCTTTGTGTCGTTTCACAGTTGAAAGGGGCTTAGCATACCCTCTAACATTTATCCAATGAAAATAGGGACATCCCATTCCATAATGATAATTTTATTCTTTATACCCCACACATCTTATTGGGTTGTCCCAGCTACTCTGGGCAGCTTCCAGCATATATAAAAACCTAATAAAACATTTTAATTTTTTTTTAAAAAAAACCTTCCCTATACAGGATTGCCTCCAGACGACTAGGGGGTTGGATAATTCCATACCCTCCAATATTTCTCCAATGAAAATAGGGACATCCTAAGGAAAAATGGGACGCAGGTGGCGCTGTGGGTTAAACCACAGAGCCTAGGACTTGCTGATCAGAAGGTCGGTGGTTCGAATCCCCGCGACGGGGTGAACTCCCGTTGCACGGACACTGCTCCTGCCAACCTAGCAGTTCAAAAGCACGTCAAAGTGCAAGTAGATAAATAGGTACTGCTCCGGCGGGAAGGTAAACAGCGTTTCCGTGCGCTGCTCTGGTTCGCCAGAAGTGGCTTAGTCAGGCTGGCCACATGACCCGGAAGCTGTATGCTGGCTCCCTCGGCCAATAAAGCAAGATGAACGCCGCAACTCCAGAGTTGGTCACGACTGGACCTAATGGTCAGGGGTCCCTTTACCTTTTAAGGAAAAATGGGACATTCCGGGATCAAATCAGAAACCGGGACGGTTTCTCTAAATCAGGGACGTCCCTGGAAAATAGGGACACTTGGAGGGTCTGGGCTTAGCTGCCTGTGAAGACTGCAAGTTGTAGCTGCTGGTGGGCAGGCCTGAGGCTTATAAAGCCTGCAGGGGCCTTCATTATTATATTCTACATTTTCAGCTTCCAAGTTTATAGCAGGAAAAGAGTGCAAGCATGACTCTTTCCAGTTTAGTTGCTTGCTCCTCCCCCCCCCCCCCCCGTTTAGTTGCTTGCTAAGGACTAGCTAGCTCATATGCAATGCTAAACAAGGGATGGAGGAACCTGTGGCCAAAGAGTGTTATGCCTTGTTACATTTGTACCCTGCTTTTCTCATACCGTGGAACCCATGGTGGCGGACGTGTGGTTCCCAGGTGGCCACCCATCTAGACTCAGGTTTTCTTAGCTGCAGGAAGGTGGTTGTTACCCTCACCAATAGTCAGCAGGGATGGGAACTGGAGTCTCAACAACTGCTAGAGGGCACCATGCTGAGGAGAGATGCTAATGAAGAATGACAAATGAATCGTGTTTAATGACATTTCACAGCCCCATTCGCAAACTACAAATATGAAGGGGGTGGATTTGGGCCAGTTTTGTGGGGAGGCACAAAATTCACTGCTGCTGTGCCAGAGCTACTCCCAGTGGCTATTATTTTCCTTTCCCAAAGTTCCCATATAAGTAATGAATATGTCATAATGTAGTGTTAGTCCCACCACATGGTCTTCTGGGAATGCATATGGTGGCTTTGGGGAGCAACCCCTACCCAGCTTTAGACTCCTCCGCCCTCAAAGGTTGATGGGTCAGCCTCTTGTTTCATCACGGTAAAAGTAAAGGGACCCCTGACCGTTAGGTCCAGTCGCAGACGACTGGGGTTGCGGCACTCATCTCGCTTTACTGGCAGAGGGAGCCAACGTTTGTCCACTGACAGTTTTTCTGGGTCATGCAGCCAGCATGACTAAGCCACTTCTGGCGAAACCAGAGCAACACACGGAAAAGCCGTTTACCTTCCTGCCAGTGTGGTACCTATTTATCTACCTGCACTTTGATGTGCTTTCAAACTGCTAGGTTGGCAGGAGCTGGGACCGAGCAACGGGAGCTCACATGATCTTTTGCATGGATGGTACCACTGGACAGACATCCATTAATACTTCAAAGTCTGCACAGGTTTTCTCTCTTCTTGGCAAAAACATCATGCTCTAAAAAAGTCCTGAATAGGATGCGTGGTCAGGCCAGGCCGGCTCCTGGTTATCAAAGCAGCTGCCGCTGCGGCACAAAAAATCCAGATGGGCTCTCTCCACCCCTTGGTCCCCCATGGCAGCGCTGGCGCTTCTTCACTCCTCCCCGCTCTCCGGAGCCCACCATGACCCGGGCAGCCCTAGTGCCCCAGGAGGGTGGCTGTCTTGGAGGAAGGACAGTCCAAACTGTAAGGTGAAGTTCACGACAGCATGCACTGCTCACAGAAAAGCTGTTTCTCAGAAGGCTGCCTTACCATGCGTGCTGTATTCCAGAGCATGCTGCAGTTGGGCCAGTGTGCTCCCTTGAGCCCCAAACTGCAGAAGCCCCAAAGAGAGAGACACGCTCATTGGGGAAATGGCGAGGTTCGTTCCATGGTTGAGCTCTGCCCAGCATTGGTAGAGTGTGATGGCAAACTCCGTGCTCAGGTTCTGTGGTTCATGGTGTCAGTATAAAAGCTGCCCTGCCCCTACTCTCCCTCCAGGCCTTCAAATATTATGTCATTTAAATGGAAAAGAAGAGAAGGCTAGCAATTATAACTGTTTTAGGGACTTTCTTATAAAGTATACCCTAAACATATCCTTGGAAATAGACATTACCTTCATGTTTTCCTTGGCATTTCTTCCTCCTGCCATCTTCCTCCAGGTCAGGATGGCAGGAGGTCTGCAGAGCGTACAGGAAAAACAAAGAGCCACATGGGATATGTTTATTTTCTGAACATCAAAATAGGCCTCAAACAGTTACAGAGAGACCTTTCCTAAGAATCCATTGGGACTGCTATTTCTCTGGAAGCAACATCTATACACTGAAGGGTTTTACCTTTGCAGTCTTCTGAAAGAGGGGTCCGGAAGGTGAGGCGGAGGGAGAGGTGGTGGGCGAGGGGGAGGTCGCTGGGAAAGGAGAAATTTTATTTTTTCTTCCCAGACGGGAAAAGACTTTTCTCAGCCTTGAAAGTCCAGAAAAGAAAGAGAAATGGGACTCATAGTTAGTACTCTCTAATGCCTCTAAGATCAAGAGGAAATCACTATCATCACAGAATGCAGATGCTGAGAGAAATCCTACTTACGGTACATGTCTATCTTCTTCCTGTAACAAACGCAAAATGATCTAGCCATAGGAGTTCACCAGGCCTTTTAGCACTTTGGTGACCAGTGAGCCAGCAGAGGGAGGTGTCACAGTGGCTTCTATAAATCTGGGGCTGTCCCTGGAAAATAGGGAAACTTGGCACTTGAGGTGCCCAGATGGGAGACCACCAGGGACCCCATGATATGGTGCTTAGAATTATACAGACAAAAAGTACTATGTAAACAAATACATATATAGACAAAAAAAGTCCTGAATAGTATGGCACCCTACTTTTCTGGGGTAGGTGGGTAGGTGGGTGCTTTGAGTAAAAGTTCCACTTCCTCATAAACACATTTGTTGATGTCTTACCAGGCGCTCTGGTCAAGCAGGTTATTGAAACAATACAAAAACCTACCCAAAAGTAAAAGCAAGAAAAGTGTGAACACAGAATTAATACATCTTTCATAGCACCTTCAGCTCCCCAGGGGGTGAGAGGGCATTGCCCACTGCTGGTCTAAACAATGGCAGCCTTCCATCCCACCACAATGGCAGGCAAGATTTTGAAAGGGTTATAAAGAGATCTAATTCAAAGCTATTTTCTCCCAAGACTCAAAACAGGGTATCCACAATATAAAAATACTGCTCCAGAATCCTAGTAACCCCCTCATCTTAATCAAAAAACAATGGGAGCATGACATAGACTGTGAAATAAACCCTACCCAATGGAATAAACTGTGGTCTAAATCCATCTCCCCTTGAAACTTACCTATAGATGGTACCTAACACCACAGAAGTCGGCACTGATATATCAAGGAACCTCACCAAAATGCTGGAGAGGTTGTACCTCTACAGGCACATACCTCCATGTGTGGTGGGGATTGCCCCCAAATCCAACTCTTTTGGACATCAGTCCTACAAGAAATATGTGAAATAACTAAACAGGTATTAGAGGCCACCCCAGAACTGGCCCTATAGAATATTTTCCAAGACAATAACACACACTCACATTACAGAGAGCTTATAACCCAGGAGCATCATAGCTAGACACTGGAGGGACCTGTCAGGAGTGAACATGTACCACTGGTACCAAACTGTATGGGAAACAGCCTTACTAGAAAACTTAAGCAACAAACTAAAGAACGGGGACAAACAAAAGTGGACACCTTCACCCCAGTGTGGCTCCCCTTTATTACACACACAGCCCAACAAGACAACAAGAACCCACCAAAAACATACAAATCGATATGGCTAACTTGACCCAACAACCCCGTACCCTCACACACACAAACAAAACTCACTGCAGTCAACCGAAGGCAACCAAACATATTCTGGGGCCCCAACCTCTCTCACTGCCAATGAAGACAAATAAATAGAAAGAGAATCTACCCATGTGATGCTTACACAAAAACCTTGCACATACACTATGTAAAAGAATGAAAGTTTACTACTCCCTTTCTCCCCCCCCCTTTTCTCTCCCCTTCTCTCTTCTCCCCCAGCCTTATACTGTATACAACATTAAAGTCTCACATCAAATATAATTGATCTGTAGAAATGACTTTATGATCTGAAAACAGAAACGATGTATGTACTTTTGTAACCCAAGAAAATCTTTAATAAAAACAATTTTTAAAAAGGACTCAAAATAGGTCCACCAACGGAACACCGAATCGTTGGCTTTGTAACCAAGGTTAGTCAGAAAACACCCACTGAATGAATGGAATGGACCTACATTTTTTACGCCCGTTTATTTCAGTGGGTCGGCTCAGAGTATAATTAACATTGGATGCCAACTCTCTGGGTCATATCAGACTAATTTTTACTCACAACAGACCCACGGAAATTGATTAACCTGAGTTAGTTGTGGCCATTAATTTCAATGAGTTGAGCTAAAAAAAACCCATTGTGTGCCTTGAGAATGGGCAGTGTGGACCCAATCTATTCCAATGACTTAAATAGGCAAAACCCACCAGGGTCCATATATAATAATCAGCAGAGCTGTGAACATGAACATAACTATGATTTTAGGGAACTGTACAAAGATGTTTTGCAGGAAGGGGTACAAGTAGACACTACCATTTCACAAGCCCCTAATTTCTTTCCCCTCTCAAGCTTGTATGGGAGTCGGAGAAGGTTGACCCAGTCCAGAGTCAGGTAGCAAAAGGGTGTTGAAGCCCAAAACACAGTTCAGTCAGAAAACTTAACAAAGAGCTAAATTTGATATGTCCCAGCATCCTAATATATGTTTTGTGACACGCCCTATCATATTGTTCATGACCAAGGGATTGCCACCCTCAAGATCTACAATATTTTAATCCAATCAAAACAGTGCTGAATGTATCATAACCCCAGATGACCAGAAATTAAAAAGAGTGTCCTGGTGATGTACGACATAGGCAGGGCCGGATTTAGGTTTGATGAGGCCCTAAGCTACTGAAGGTAATGGGGCCCTTTATATGTCCAACTGTCCTTTGTCAACAACAAATTGTCACTGTTTTTTGTGTTGAATATATGATAGTTTATGGACCTTTTTCCTTTTGGGGGGGGGCCCAAGAGAGTGGGGCCCTAAGCTGTAGCTTGTTTAGCTTATACGTAAATCCGGCACTGGGCATAGGGTAGGTAAAGGTGAAGGTAAAGGTACCCCTGCCTGTACGGGCCAGTCGTGACCGACTCTGGGGTTGCGCGCCCATCTCGCTTAAGAGGCCGGGGGCCAGCGCTGTCCGAGGACACTTCCGGGTCACGTGGCCAGCGTGACGAAGCTGCTCTGGCGAGCCAGCACCAGCGCAGCACACGGAAACGCCGTTTACCTTCCCACTATAAAGCGGTACCTATTTATCTACTTGTACTTAAGGGTGCTTTTGAACTGCTAGGTGGGCAGGAGCTGGGACCGAACGACGGGAGCTCACCCCGCCACGGGGATTCGAACCACCGACCATACGATTGGCAAGTCCTAGGCGCTGCAGTTTTACCCACAGCGCCACCCGCGTGGCATAGGGTAGACCAAAGCTTAATTCTGACTAGGGCTGTCAGCCAATTTAAAAATACAGCAGTTGATTAATCAGATTAATATTAGATAAGTAGTCAATTAACAAATTTGGGTTTAAGAGCAAAACCCAATAGGTGAAGACAGCAACAGTCTTTCCATTTTCAGAAGGATTCAATCATGTGTCACAGAAAAATATGAGTGGACTTAGAAGAGGCACCACTTTCTGCATGATAGCGTTCTCCAACACTGTGCCCTCCAGATGATTTGGACAACAACTCCCATCAGCCCCAGCCAGCACAGTGGCTGAGGCTGATGGGGATTTCATTCCAAAGCAGGCATAGGCAAACTCAGCCCTCCAGATGTTTTGGGACTACAGCTCCCATCATCCCTGACCACTGGTCCTGTTAGCTAGGGATGATGGGAGTTGTAGTCCCAAAACATCTGGAGGGCCGAGTATGCCTATCATCTGGAGGGCCGAGTATGCCTATGCCTGTTCCAAAGTATCTGGAGGGCACCATGTTGACAAAGGCCAATGTAAGAGAAAGAAAGGGGAATGCCTCAAGAAAATAAGCTGGCAAGCACCATCTTAAGTACCTTATAATTAGAGGCACTTTTTTAGTTGATTAAAAGGGACTTTTTGGAGGGAAATTAATGAACCTTACTGATTAAGACCACAGTCCTTTGCACATTTATGTGGAAGTCTAACCACATTCTGTGGGACTTGCTTCTGAATAAACCTGCACAGGATTCCACTGCAAATCAATTAAACATTGCACCACTAATTATAAGCTATCATTTTGGAAAGCGCAGGAAGAGGGGGGTGTTAGGGGAGGAAATCCGAGCCTTAAAATTAACCTGGCACCATACATTTCCACGATGTAGTCACTGCATCTCAGTCCTCCATCAATGCCCTAACACTTCCACGTTTCTGGCTCTTCTCTGAAATTTGGATGGGTGTGTGGGAGAGAATTACACCATATAGAAACATTTTCTCCCTGCTCCTTTGTTTTTGCTAGGAATCTTTCACTTCTGTTTCATGTCAGCAATCTGCCTGAGCCAAGAGACAAGTACAGGGACGCAGAAGCTCATATAGAGCAGGGTGGCTCCCAGCCACACCTTAAAGGTGCACAGTGCCCTAGCTAGCACCCTGAGAGGCGCTCCTCAACGCCTTCCTTGGCACAGCCATCCTTTTGGCACCGGCTGGGACTCCTACACTCAAACTGAGGCAAATGCAAGGGTTTTGCAATTTCTTGGGGAAAAGTGAGAGGCAGGCTGCCTGCGGGCTTCAGACAAAAAGAGTTTTTTTGAGATCTTGTTCTGCTCTTAGCTAGGAAAACAGCTGCACTGCACAATCAAGAGTGTGGGGGTGGGGAATAAAGGAAAAAATGCCGACATCTTCCACTTTGAAGAGAGCCACTCCTAGAAAACATTTAATTTATAATACAAGGTCTGGAAGATTTCATGTTGCTACTGAAGTTTCCCAAACTTGGGATGGGGGGGGGGAGGGAATTCCACCTCCTGGATTAAAATTGGAGGCCCTACTTACACAAATATCCTACTTTTATATCCCATCTTTCCTCCCAGCTGCTCAAATAAACATTTCCCCCCTTATCCTCACAACTACCCTGTGAGGTAGATTAGGCTGAGAGATGCTGGCTGGCCCAAGGTGACCCAGGAAGGTTTATGACCTAGTGTGGATCTGAATCCTATCTACCCACTGGTCCTAATCCAACACTAGCCACTACACCACACTCTCAACTCACCCCCCCCCCAAAAAAATATACATTTGGAAGAAGGCCTACCAGTCATTTAAAAGAGACTAACCTTCTGTGTGTGTCCATAGGAGCCCCTTGTTATAAAACCACCTGCCTGTGGGAGAAGGTCATTTTAATTAGGTCTGTATTGAGAACACCTGAACCATTACTTTCCAACACAGGAGGCAGTGGAGGCTGCCTCTAATCTGTGAGGTGATGTTTCCCAAATAGTACCGTATTTACTTGAGTCTAAGTGCCATTGAATCGAATGTGTACCTCAATTTTCAGAACCCTGAAATCCCCAAAAAGTGCTGTTGAATGTAAATGTGCCATCAAATCTAATGTGCACCTTAATTTTCGCAATGTAATTTGGCCAAAAAAGGTGAACATTAGATTCGAGTACATACAGTATATTTTTCTTTGGGAAACATTCCAATATTGGGTGTGTGCTGTTTTAATAATAAATATTATTTAAGAAATACAAATCAAATTGGGCAGCAGGAATGTATTGAATACTAGATAAATCTAAAATCAAAGTTTAAAGTATTATCATTTTCCAGGTGACTACTCGTAGGAAGCATACAGTTCTTCAGACATGCTCCAATTAGTATGTTAACAGTTTCCAAGTGCCTTTATTTGCTCACACAAGCCACTTAAAAATCTAAATAATGTCCAGGTAAGTGTATGCTACTGAGCTGAAACGTCTTAATATCTACACGCATTCCAATAAAAATAATTTACAAGGGTTGCATCCAATGCTGGTCCTACTCAGAGTAGACCTTGTGAAGTTAATGGTCATGCCTAACACAGGCCCATTCATGTCACAGGGTCTGCTATGAGTAGGACCTCGGTTGGATACAACCCCAAAACATTGGATTTGCTTGAATTAAACCACATTAGCAGTGCAATCAGATACATGCCTACCTGGTTTATTCCCAGGCAAACTGATACAGGATTTCATCTTAAGTGCGTTTCACTGATTCCCTCCCCGCACCCCGCTCCTCCTCCGAATCAAATATTTAAACTGAACTGCTTTTGTCTACTGGGGATCCAATTTTTAATGCCTGTTCCAGTATTTTAACAAAACCTTGGGGGGCTACCTGTGGGTCTCCCTTTCTCAATAATGCCCACCTTCTCCTTGTCCGCTGCTGCCTCTGCCCGCTTGGTTGCCTCTCCCTTTGGACCCAATCCCTTCTGCGAGAAGGGAGCAAGGCATGTGGAAGTCACTAACACCTCCTTGCTGAATCTGAAAGAGGGAAGGAACAGCCAATCACAGCAGCAGCAGAGGTCAGAAGGACCCAGGAACTTGCAGAGCGGCCATGGCATGTGCCTGATAATGAGAACTACCCACCACGACATACCGTACCTGATCTACTTACAGAAAATTAAAATCAGCTTTTCCAGCTGCTGGATCCAGGAAATTCTGCGGAGCTACGAGACGGCAGTGGGCTGGTATCTTCCCCATCCATTCCTTCTGCCCCTCGCCAGTTCAACTGCCCTCCCTGTGATTGGAAGAGTCTACAATCTGCACTATGAGGTCATCAACCATCATGGAGAGACAGGCATACCATCAATCCAGCACTAATATTTTGCCCATTTTGTGCTGGGGTTTAATTATAAGGTACTTTGGGAACAGTTAACTGGGAAAGGAGTGTATAAATGGCAATAAATGACTATGCTGCAAAACAAAAGATCCATGAGCTATTTACCCATCCAAACAAGGACCAACAACCCCACACTTGCTTAGCCAGGGATTCTATACCACAAATCCCATGACTGGTGTGTTAGGCCCCACTGTTGGGATAGCTTTACTATAAAGTAAACAGAAGTAGCAATGGGGACCATGTTAATCTTACAAAAATATCAGAAATACTTTTTTTTTTAAATAACCAAAGCTGGTTGAACTTAAATACTTTATTCAGCCTAGGTGTGTAGGCTGTTCCACAATGTTCCACAAATCACACTTAATGTAGTTTAAATGTTAAATAGAAACTATTTAATATATATAATATATTATATATATTAAATAATAATAATAATAATAATAATAATAATAATAATAATAATAATAATAATAATTCCCCACCCTTCACCCTAAGGTCTCAAGGTGGGTTGCAACAATTAAAACACAATGTTAAAAACAGATTAAAACAATTTAAAATCTCAGAAATAAGGTGGGTCCTAAAAATTAGAGCACTCTCTCTAGGCCATTAGATTTTTTTTTTTTCTAATGCAAAAGAATTCCAATACAAATTAATTGACCCTTATTTAATCCCCCCCCTCCCCAAAATCCCACATCATGGGTAGGTAGGTGGATAGATAGCTGTGATTCCTGGGGATAATCTCCTGGGGAAAAAGAGTTAATTACAACTTTGGAACTTACCAAATTTGAGTCATATTGTGAATCCAACAATTATGTTACTAATTCATTTTATGAAGCAATATGTTTAGAATTGTGCCACAGAGGAAAAACATATATTAATATAGTAGTGGGAAATATTTCATCTTATGTCACTGATTATGATGAATTTCATAAACTGGCTTGGGACCCTAAAGTCAAAAGGTGGGGTAAATATTTTTTTTTAAATGGAATAAAACAAAATTAAGCGCACAAGTTCTGGAAACACAGATCAGAAAGCGAGTACTATTTCCTAACAATTGCAGTTGTTCTCTCCAGCACTGTAAATACTGGAGGCTCAGCTGAGTCTTTTTGTCACCTAAACCCCAGTGGGGCTGGTCGTGGCTGGAAACAGGAAGCTTTCTGTACATGCTCTAAAGCAATCTTTCTTGTTCAACTATTCAACTAGAAATAGTTGAACATTTGATAGATAAGGCAAAGATATGGACAATGTTATAACATGCAGAGAATAATATGTGCAAAGAAATCAGAGAGGGGAGCTGAGGGAAGTCCTTGGTGGGGGGGAAGTGGAAGGGATAGCCGGGGGGGAATAATGTAATTGATTATTTGGATTGATAATTTGGTATGTTGAAATTGCTTAATAAAAAAATATTAAAATAAAGCACTCTTTCTTGGAATTCAAAATAAGCATAGAAACCATCAATTTCACTCACACACACACACCTTTTGGAAGAGTTTAGCTAGCTACTTATTTTGGAAGAGAGGAGAAGCAGCTTATTTCCTGTAAGGAGATTTCAAACACACTGTGTGTGTGTACACACACACACATACATACATATATATGTACACCTGAGAGCCCGAGCTGGGAATGAAGAATCCCAAGGCCATGCAATTGTCCTTGAATCCAAGACTGCAAGACTGAACAAGGACGGCTTTCCCCCACTTTTTGGCAGGGACTTTTTTTAAACAAACAAACTGAAGAAACGCTGAGGATTTAAGTAAACAGCAGAAGATTTATCTGACAGGCCAGCTAAGGAGTCTCTCTTCCCTCTCCCCACCCCCCTTCACAGACATGGCTGAGAGTTCACATTGCCCAACTTCTCCAAAAGCAGCACCTCATCAATATACTCCTCCCAATGAGAGACACCCTGTCCAAATGCAACAGACAAAACCCCCCTCCCAAAAAGAAGGCTGCTATTTTCTTGAAGGTGGCAAAGCGTGGGGGGGGGGGGAGCAAATTTGCTTGTCCATAAAATGACCCTTCACCCATCCCCCATTCCTGATCTCCAGATTTCTGTAGTTACTAGAATAAAACATTTTCACATGCAAAAAAATGGGCCGTAAATTGGATTTAAAAGAAAGAAAGAAAAAGACTGGTGTACTGAGCAGGCTTCCTTTAAAGTTCAGTCCTATGGATTTGGATGGGAGTTTCCATCAGAGAAAATGCATTTAGGACAGGTTTGCCTGGCCCCTCACATTCAGAAGAGGTTAAAGCCATTTCCTACATGACCAATCATTTCAGAGCAAATTGAAACGGACACTGTCCTCCTCTACTGACCCCCCGTGAACAGACACTGGACATCAATAAATACTTCTTTTAAAAGTTTAAAAAACAGAGTGATGCCAGTAATAAATTTGCATAACCTTCTTAAACCGTGTTAAGATTTCCTCAGAAAGTTACCTCAGAAAGGAAAACTCAAAGGGTTTTCCCAGAGGAAAAGGGAGTTCTTTATTACACAAGGATTGAGAGCTTTGCCTCTCCTTCACCCAAATGCACTTCTATGGACTTTATTTAACTTTAAACTCTTTTCTTAGAAGAAGCATGGGTTCTCCTCAGGACTCCATGCAGTTCTCTCAAATCACCTCATGAGGCAGCAAGCAAGAGAACCTCCAATTTTAGCACACGTGACACCGTCTTGAGTAATCATCCAAAGGACTACTTAATGCTCTTCAAACTTCTTTGTGTAAAGAAAGACCCTGACAGAAAAATCATAATGTACCAACTTATGAAAATATAGATAATGAAATATAGTCTCAGTTTTCAGCATCTTGATTAATAACCCTCCATTGTTGTTGTTTAGTCTTGTCTGACTCTTCGTGACCCCATGGACCAGAGCACGCCAGGCACTCCTGTCTTCCACTGCCTCCCGCAGTTTGGTCAAACTCATGCTGGTAGCTTCAAGAACACTATCCAACCATCTCGTCCTCTGTCGTCCCCTTCTCCTTGTGCCCTCCATCTTTTCCAACATCAGGGCCTTTTCCAGGGAGTCTTCTCTTCTCATGAGGTGGCCAAAGTCTTGGAGCCTCAGCTTCAGGATCTGTCCTTCCAGTGAGCACTCAGGGCTGATTTCCTTAAGAATGGATCGGTTTGATCTTCTTGCAGTCCATGGGACTCTCAAGAGTCTCCTCCAGCACCAGAATTCAAAAGCATCAAGTCTTCGGCAATCAGCCTTCTTTATGGTCCAGCTCTCACTTCCATACATCACTACTGGGAAAACCATAGCTTTAACTATATGGACCTTTGTTGGCAAGATGATGTCTCTGCTTTTTAAGATGCTGTCTAGGTTTGTCATCACTTTTCTCTTCAATGCTTCTGTCATGTGAGGAGAGCTTTTACTCTCCCCAAAATCATACCCGCTTATGAAAAATATATATCCATTAACTTTTAACTAATTTATCCACATAGACTATTTAATGAGGGATATATGTTTGTGACTGAACCTCCAAATGTTCCTGAAGGGTGAAACTCTATAAAGAAGCGGGGGGGGGGGGGGGTTTGAGAAAAGAGAAAGAGGGAGATATTATCTCAAAAGTGCTGCTTATTACCCACAACCCTGCAAAGTGTGAGTGTGTGTGTAGATTGCTTGTCCCAAAAGACAAGCTGCAAAACTACAAAAATAAAAGTGGGTTGCTGAGAGTTGGAGAAATCTCCTTTTCTAGAAAGGCCCGCTTCGTGCTCACTTCTGCCCCATTTCAAATATTTTTACCTTATTTGGATAAAATATATTATTTTTCTAATGGAAGGAAAGCTTCCCCCTCCGCTCTAAAGAGTTGGTTTTCCCCCTTCAGTCCAGCTGCCTGCCTTTATTAGGTTAATGTTTGCTCCCTTTAGTGGGGGATGAGATTGTATTGGTGGTGTGTTCCCCTCAGCTGAGAAGCACAGCTAATCACACACAATTCAGGATTCCCATTACACAAGCAATTGCCCCTTGCTTGTCCTGTTTAATTTTGTTTCCGAGTTGCTTCCCCCTGCTAATTATTGTTTTTTTCCTGCCAGGGTCCAAGCCCAGGTTTTGTGGCAACAACAGTGGGCCATTTGATACTCTCCTCCCCGCCCCCACCCCGGTCACAGCAGCAGTGTTGTCAGGCAGAAAATCAACAGGTGCAGCGCTGCTCCACCAACTTGGGGCACTTCGCCTCTCAGGCAGGGATGGCCAAGATGGTGCCCTCCAGATAGTGATTAGAGTGTCAGGCTAAGGCCTGGGACATTAGCTACTCCAGGTCTGTCAGGAAGCGATGCTCATTTTGAGAAGCTCAAGCAGGGCTGGTCCACCCATGAGGCAAGGTGAAACAACTGACTCAGGCAGCAGGATCCCAGGATTCTTTGCAGGAAGCCACAACCATTTAAAGTGGTATAATACTGCTTTAAATGGATGGTGCGGATGTGGCCTGGTTTTTTATATGAACCATGGAGAACAGGCCAGGCTTCACGGCACATAAAACTCTTCACTGGTGTTGGTAACACACCCAACATCTGCCTGCAGCCCAGTTCAGCCTTGGTAGAAATAAGCTCCTGGCTGGTTGTAGAAATTGGCTGTCAACATGTTTCGTAAGATCTTAGGAAGCAGCCTTATACAGAGTCAGACCATTGGCAGTGGCTGCCCAGGTTTTCAGACAGGGACATGGCCAGCTGTACACGGAGATGCCGGATTCTGCATGCAAAGCGGAGGCTTGACCCCTAAGCTACAGCCCTTTCCGTGAGGAATTGACCTGCTGTGTAGCTAGTATGTGAGAGCTTGTGAATTATGTTTCTTCGTCAATCATCAATTAAGAAGAAACAAGTGCCTGAGAGGGCTACTGCAACACAACCCTAGTTTCTGCAGAGCCAGTGTGGGGAAAATCCTAATCAATTGAATCATGCAGCTGAATCCCATATGGAAAAACCATCAGATAGGAGTGGTATTTATTATCGTTGGACATCACAGCATGTTTTTAAAAGTATTAAATAAGAAAAACAGCATGAAGTAGTATCGCCTCTTAGAATATTTCTTCTTCTTTTGCAAAGCCCCAAATCCAGTACTTATATTCCATTTGCTTTTGAAAAGAAATCTAGTAGCTAGGCCTGTTTGAGGAGCTAAACTTAAAAAAAGAAATCAGAAGCCGCTGAAGGCAGAGGGCCTAATAAACTCGCAAGGTACTCAGTACATATTTATCATGAAGAACCTCATGTATTCCAAAGCGTGATTTAAGAAACCTAAACTATTGTAACCTACTGAGGGAGTGAAATATTGAAGAACTCTTGATCATACATGCTGAAAGAGCTATCAGTGATGTTGGGAGGCACAAGATAGCCTTTCAGTAGCCACAAGAGGCTACTTTGCTCTTCAAAGTACCGGTAGTTTACACAAACATGTAGGTGGGTGCTCTTGAACTGAGTAACCATCTCTCAATCTAGCCTACCTCTAAAGGTTGTTTTGAGGATAAAATAGGAGGGGGAGGACAAAACCTTGCATGCTGCCTTAAGTTCATTAGAGGAAAGGCAGGATATAACAAATAAATGATAAATGTAACAAATAATGCACAAAATAAGATAAATATAGCAGCAACAAACCTTAATCTTTTTTTAAAAAAAATTCAAGCATCATAATTAAAGCCCCCAAACCTTACCAGACCAAGGCTGTCCATTCTGTAGTGTTAGAAAAGGTGCTTTCCCCCCTCTGGAACCAGAACAGAAAGTTTGCTGATCCCTGACCTATAGGCTCACAAGGAAGGATGGCTAGCAACTACAGGCCAGGCCTTTGAGCCTTTTAAAGCTTAAAGAAACAGGCCCAACTGGGAAGAATCTATATAGGTGCATGAGTCACAGCTACTCCTTGCTGATCAGGTCATATAGAATAATTCAGAAGTCCACACAAGTAGGCTTCACTCATCACTCAGATGTTGAACATACGTTTTATGAAGAGAAGGTCTGGGGTATAATCCCATGGGGAACCTGCAGCCCTCGGGATATGATTAGACTACAACTCTGATCAGGCCCAGCCACCACAGACAATGGGATAGTGGGAGGTGCAGTCCAGCAATATCAGGAGGGCCGCAGGTTCTCTGGGAACACTGGACATAAGAACATTAAGAAGACCCACCTGCTGTGTCTTGTCCAGCATCCTGTTCACATAGCAGCCAAACAGATGCTGATGAGAAGTTCAGAAGCGAGACCTGAGTGATTTCAGGCACCTGAACATAGGCACTGTGGCTAGTAGCCATCCATGGAATTGTCTAAACCTCTTGGTGGCTATTACAACTTCATGTGGCAGCAAGTTCCATAGGTTTCGCTACACAGTGTGAAGGACTTTCTTTTGTGTGTCCTGAATTTCCAAGCATTCAGCACAATTAGATGTCGCCGAGTTCTAGTGTTATGGGGGATGATGACGTTTCCTCTGTCCACTTTTTACATACCTACCCATAGTTCTATACACCTCTATCATGTCTCCTTCTACTTACCTTTTCTCTAAACTAAAAAGGCCCAAATGCCATAACCTTTTCTCATGGAGGAAGATGTTCCACCCCTTCATCAGATAGTGTGGCATGTTAAGGCAGCTCCCTACCCTCCCATTACAATTAACCATCTTGGGACCCTCATGGGAAATTTTCCCAAGATGGAGAAATTGAAAGGTCCTCAGCCCCTAGTCAATTTTTTACCTGCTATTAACTAATTCACCCCAGGTAAGCGAACCAGAGACTGAGGAGAGTTCAGAGGCTCCTTTCCCAAGATAACTATGAGATGTGGTCACTAATTGGAATTTGTATGTATAAAAGCAATGCTTTTTTTTTCTTTAAAAATGTTTAGGGGCATTCTCATTTTGATTCAAGAAAATCACCATTTTATAGTTCAAATCCAGAAAAATAAATACAGTAAATGGACAAAAATAAAAAGATTCACAAAATGTTTAAGGGTGTGCGTAGTACCCCCAGAAAAAACCCCACTGTATTTGTATTAAAGGCTTTCAACCAAGGAAGTAAGAACCAAAGTCTTTCTCCTTAAAAAATAAAATTAAAAATCCCTGTTTAAATGGTTCTTTGGTACCTACTATCCAGTGGGAACAGTAGGAGCAAAATTATCCTGTTTGTATTGTAAACCTCGTAAGTCACCCTTTTCAAATACTTCCCCAACATAATTTTCCACATTCTCCAAGTGACTGCCGTTGTCCAGGCAGCTATTTTCAAATCCTTCTATGTATATAAAGTGGGCACTGACGGGACAATGCATTTTCATCATGAGACCTTCTTTGCGTTCTGGTCCTGTTGTTTCCATCTGACAAAAGATTCTTGGCTTGTGAGAGACAAAGCAGGGCAGGCGGGGGGAATCTTCTGAGGAAAGCTTTTACTTTCAAACACCCTTCAAAATTTGCCTTGTTTTAGCTAAATGTAATGTTCTTCATGAGCGTTAAAAGGAGAGAGAGAGAGAGAGAGAGAGAGAGAGAGAGAGAGAGAGAGAGAGACAGACTCCTGGGAAAGATATTCGTCCATTTAAGGAATGAGAAATCACTGCATTCAATAACAGGTCTAAATACAGTCATGGAAAGGTCCCTTCTCTCGCCCCATAAGCATGAAAATGTCACCGTGTACCAGACGCAGTGGGGGAAAGATCCAGGAATCACTCATTTCTTTTAAAGAGGGCAAATAATTCTGCTAAGTGAGGACACTGCTAAATTTACGTGTGCCGTACACTAAACTTTTGAAGTGCTCCCGGGCCACAAAGGAAGTAGCTTCACCATACCAAGGAATAACACAAATTGTCCCTGATGCTCCTTGCCTCTGGAGAGATGCAGTGCTGCGTGTCTTGTGCACTCATGGTAATTAAAATTCCACACCAGGGATTTTGGGAAGGGACCACAACTGAGTGGCAGAGGCAGACAGGCTTTGCAATGCGGTCAGTCCCGGGCATTTCCAGGTAGGGCTAGCAATATCCCTTGTTTGAAAACCCTGAAGGACTGCTGCCAACCAGTGTAGACAATACTGAGCTAGACAGACCAATGCTTTGAATGGGTATAAGGCTTTTTCCTGTGTTCCTGTGATTTAAGGAATAGCTCAGTGATAGAGAGCACATATATATGCCATGCAGAAGGTCCCAGGTTCAATCCCTGGCATCTCCAGTTGGACCCTTATATGCCTGAGACCCTCAGAGAGTGACTGCCAGTCAGAACAGACGATCCTGGGCTGGACAGACAAATACTCTGATCTGCTATGACAGTTTCCTAAAATTCCTAATTTTGTAGCTGTATGCATTATTCAAATCCAATTAATTTGCAATACTGTTCTCTATGGCTTTATGGCTTTATTTTTTTTTAAGTTTTCCCCTACAATTTATTGTTAGGTTCATTAGTTGCGAAAAGGAACAATACCTAGCACAGGAACCTTAGTCCTCCACCCAATGAGAATCTTATTTGTCACCCCCTCTGGCCTGTGAGATTTCAGCAGGCGTCTGTGCCAATATTTTCAAGGTCATTTTCAGTGATGTAAGCACTAGAAACTTGTTGCTTTGTTAGCAGTCGTAACCACTGGCAGACCTATCCTCCATGGGCTTGCCTAATTCAGTATGGAGCCATCTAAGCTTGCGACCTTAGCCTCACACCTTGTGGAAACGAGTTCCGTAGGCTAATTGTGTGAACATAAATAAATGTTCCCATAACAAAACAGGAGCACCAATTCTTCTTTAGAAGAGTACAAAAACTGCCTGGAACCTCCTCACACTAATCAAAATGAGGTTAAATCACTTGAACAGTTAAAAACAAAAGTCAACTGTTTGGACCGTGGAACACAGTTGCAAAAAGCGCATTTTCAGAGGCGATAATAGCTCCATGTCCCTTGTCTGAGCTGCTCCCTAAGTGAAGAGTGTGGAGCTAATTGTGGTTTGGACATGAAATATGTTTACTTTTAAAGATATTTAACAGCAACGAACTACACTCCTTCTCCGACTTTTCTTTTTTCCTAAAGAGGATTCGGTTCTGGAATCCATCCTACCTCTGTTCCCAGCTGAAAACAGGCAGGCGATTTCCAAAAAGGAAGAAAAATAAACTACAGCCATAGCAGCAAAGCGCCCGGCGTTAAATAGTGGTAACTCATATTTATTACAATTATATACAATCATATTTTATAGTTGGATTCTATACATGATCACACGGACAAGCACATTTTTTTCGGTTTTGCCTCTTGGTGAGGATGAGGAGGCAGTGAGAGACCCGAGAGATGTTAGTTAACAGGAATCAAGGCTCTTTTAAATATCTATCTATCTATTTTTCCTCTCTTTCTTTGAATGAAAAAGTGAACAGAGACCGGACATCGCTGGACCATTTACTCCACCCAATAAGGCAGGGATGTGGGTTGAGGACCTTCATAGCCCTCCGTGATGTTTTTGGGCTTCAGTTCCCATCAGCCCCTGTAGCAGCAGCCAGTGGTCAGGGGAGGATGATGGGAATTGTAGTCCAGTGCAGTTGTACTCTTTCCCATCCCTGCAGTAAGGCAAAAGTGAGGCGGGCAAGAGGGATGGGGGGTGGTTGCGGGGAGGAAGGGTGACACAGGTGCAAGGAACAGGCCTCCACACAAAGATCGTGAACTCTGCCTGGCAGATCTGAGGGGCAAAGTGCCTCCTTGTTTCCTTTGTTCAGGCCCAATGACTTGGAATAGGCATGGAGAACCTCTGGACCTCCAGGTGTTGCTCAGCTCTTATGCTGGCTGGGGCTGACAGGGGCCTGGCATTCAACAACACCTGGAAGGCCACAGCTGCCCCATCCACTGTTTAAACCGGTCTTCATAAAAGTCAGAGCAGCTACTCATGCAGAGACATGACAGGGAGCTTCCTTTCTGGACAGAGCTTCCAGCTACCAGGAATGGGAAACCTTTGGCCCTCCAGATGTTGCTAAAAGCCAACTCCCATTGTCCCAGACCATTGCCCATGCTTGCTGGGGCTAATGGGAGTCGTAGTTCAGGAATGTCAGGAGAACTCCCCGAAATTGACTTAGAAGAACTGAGCAGTCAATGGTCACACCAAGGACTTAAATTGGAACTGGGAAGGAGACAGAAGGGGAACTGGGCTCGATACCTTTTCCTTCTTCAGGGAAAATCATGAGCTTGCTTTAGGCATTTAACAGCAAAGAGAAATGAGGACTCATGAAGAAAGGGAGAAAAAGAGGAGTAAAGGATGAGAGAGAGAGGAAGGGGGAGCAGCAGTGCTAAACCTCAGGCACAGGGCAATTTTTGGATGGGGCAGGAGATGTTAAGAAACTGGGCCAACAACCCAAGCCTTCACAGAATTGCTCCCTCTAATGTAGCAAATCACTCTGCCAGCAAACATGCCACACTATTGTTCCCAAGACACTTGTCTCCCATTCTAGTCCTACTCAGTGGAGACCCATGGGAATTAATAGGCATAATTAACTTAGGCCCATTAATTTCTGTGGGCCTACTCTTAGTAGAACTTAGCTCACAACCCTAGGAAAAAGAGGGAGTTAGGGGGTCTTCAGAAGACAACCGCTTTGTTCAGAAATGAAATGGAAGCAAGAGAATCTGGGAACCCCACAAAAAACATTTGCGTTTCATAAAAGGTGGGGATGTCTTTTCAATCTGAAACTGAACTAGGGGGTGGGGAGGAAATAAGTCACCAGAGGGAGAGAGACAGATGTCACACCGGTGGCTCTGGGGAGTCGCTCAGAAGGCAGTAGCCCCCACTCTTTGTTTGCAAAGGGGATGTTAGTTGAGTTAGATGGTTGCCGGAGAGGAAGAGAGTTTAGGAACAGACAGGATGGAACCTGAGGTCCATCGTTTGATATTTGGATTTGTGTTATGTTGTCAGCAAGGAGGCCCATTTCTCTGGCTGCGGTGTGAGCCAAGTGGCAACCAAGCCCCTTTTGGAGGTGCAATGTGAGGGAAGAGTGGCTTGTAGCGTGAAATAAAGGGGAGCCACTGGAAAGCGGAACTGGCGGGTGAGGGGCTGCTCAGACCTTGGCCCACAGGCCGCTTGGTTTGCAAGATGGTCACAACGCTACTTGTGTTGAATCACAGAGGCGAGACGGGGAGAAATCACTGGGCAGGGAGAGAGGCCCGAGGAACAGAGCACGGCCAAGAGGTACGGAGGGTGAGGGTGAGCAGGTGCCACCCCTCCCCAGCCGCACTAGTCAATTTCGTTCTCATTGCTGGCTCCCTCGGGCCTCCGTAGCTTTTCGACTTGCTCGTTGATTTGCCCATCACCTCCTCGCCGGTCCTCCGTCTGGACGTCCACACATTCTTCCTCGTCTACATGGCTGACATCGTCGTCTTCGTCCTCTTCCTCTTCCTCCTCCCCCTCCTCGTCGCCTTGGCCCTCCCGCTTCTCCTCCTCCCCTTGGACCTCCATCCGGACCTGCCCCTTGAGGTCGATCAGCGCCTCACCCCCTTCCTCAGGGCCCAGCAGGTGGCAGCTGACCTTGGGCCCTTCGGGGCTGTGGTTCTCCTTCACGGGCGAGGAGGAGTTGGACTCGTTGCTGACAGGGGAGATGTCACTGCTGGTGTTGTGGTTGTTGGTTACGGGGTTGGAGGGCGAGGAGGGCTTCACCGGGATCTGCCAGGATGGGATTTTAGGCGCAGATGGAGAGGGAGGGAACTGCCTCCTGGGAGGAAGGGAAGAAACGAAACAAGAGCAGCTTAGATCCAGCTCCGTGACCTGCTGAATTGCTCCTTGCTCATAAAGGACCTAAGAAGAGCTCCTGTTCTCACAGCGGCCAACCAGATGCACCAATGGGAAACTCAAAAGCAGGAGGAGGTCACAAGAGCACTCTCTCCTTCTGTAGTGATTCTTACCTTTGTACAGTAGGCCACCTTCCAGTCATGCAAACGCCAGAGGTTCTGCAAACACACAAACCCCTCTCTCTATCCCCCATTCAGGCAAGCAAGAGGCATTATCAGAGTTCAATGATGTGTTCCAGCCAGGCATAAATACTCAAGAAGTGTGCACAGCAGGGCCAGTGAGGAAGCATGGCCTAGAGAGAGGGGGTGCCAGAGGCCTGGGTGCCAGATAGAGAGGCCTGGAGAGGTTGCATTTGTCCCATGGGTATGAGATCACCCCCCACACCTGCATTCAGGAATCCCCAACAGGCTTCCATGGCCAGCTGTTAACCCAGAACACAGTGTTAGTCACTATTGTAGGCTAGGAACTGATTCTAAGACATCCCCTAAGTAGTGTCAGGGACATGTAGGGATTTCCAGAGGGGGAATGAAAATGGGAGGACGTCTGACCCTCTTGGCAAAGCCTTTGCCCCTTAGCCATGGAAGAAACCCTGTATCGGAAGCGTCCGCCACCTTCTCTGCATGCAAACGAGCAAACGCTCCGCATTACTCACCAGTATCGTAAATGCTATCAAGAAATTCAATTTGGAGGCTTTTCTCCTTGGCTGCGGTGTCACGGCCTCTTGCTTTGCTGCAAAGGGGCGGGCGGGGGGGGGGGGGCTTGAGCTGGCTGGTTCTGTTTATTTATTTTAAGAAATATATTTTCCAAAAGCACTTATCTCCACAGCTGCATTAATACACACATATACACACACACCCCAATGGCGACAATGAATTTCCTGTTAATGATGAGATGTCCCTTTGCGGACACACAGACAAGAGCACGGGTGTCCTTGTTCGGCTCACCTAGCAATCGCTGGCAGTAACAGAGCACTGGAGTTCTGCATGAGAAATAGGTTTAGGACAGGGAGGAAATCCCAGGCCCGGAGGCAAAATGTGGCCCTCCAGTCCTCTCCGTTTGGCCCTTGGTACCCTCCCCAAGCCACACCCCTCTTCTTAGCCACACCCCACACTGGCTGTGCTTTGTACGCTCCTTGAGTGTCTCTGCTTGGCTGGAAATGTGTCCTTGAACAGTGAAAATGCCTCTTGCTTGCCTGCTTGGAGGACACAGAGTGGTGTGTGAGTGTGTATGTACAAACCAACCTACTGCACGAAGGTACAGCCATTGCTCTGCCCACTTTCACCTCTAGCCCTGCCCACCACTGGCATGTGGCCCCTGGAAAGTTGCTCAGAAGGGAATGTGGCCCTTGGGCTGAACAAGAATCTCCATCTCTGCTTTAGACATACAGTGCATCACCCCACATATCCCAATTGTTGTTTTTTTAAGAACCAGTGACAGCTGTGAGGGGGAGGAGGCAGACTCTGAAGATGCTAGATTCAATAGCCAGCTCCTAAAGTCCAGCTCACTCCCTGAACAGAGAAGGGCCTGGGACCAGCTATGCCTGGTAGGGCAGCTTCAATTATTATTGGACTGGGAAGGTATGACTGCAAGAGTTCAGACACTGGCATCTGGATTACTGCAATTCACTCTGTGGGGCTGCCCTTGCCCTGGAAACCACAGCTAGTACAGAATGCTGCAGCATAGGAGCGAGAACCCTCCTCTGCTCCTACTAAGTCCTGCTCAGAGTAGACCTACTAGGTGGCATTGAACTAGGTTTTATTCCGAGCAGACCCACTGAAATTAATGGACCTCACTTCATGTTCCGTATTTTCAATGGATCTACTCACTGAAATTAACAGGCCTAAGATAGTCGCTCGTGTCCATTAATTTCAATGGGTATACTTTGAGCAGGACTAGCACTGGATGCAACCCCTGGATGCAACAGGCCTAAGAAAGTCACTCGTGTCCATTAATTTCAATGGGTATAGTTTGAGCAGGTCTAGCACTGGATGCAACCCCTACAATTTGTTAATCTGTTGGTAAATCACTTAGAGACTGTTTTGGTATCAAGCAGTATATAAGCACAGGGAAAAAGAAAGACAGGTTTGCAGAGAGGCCCAGTGGGTCTGTGGGTTGCATTATTGAGAAATTGGCCCCTTAGAACTTCCTCCAAGAGGGGAAGAGTGTTATTGTGTTTGAATCCTGCTTGCGTGTTTCCTACAGGCACTGGGATGGCCACTGAGAGAGAAGAGGATGCTGGACTCAGATGGGCCATTAGCCCGTTCCTGCAGCCAGTCTCTTCGTAGGTTCTTGTGGTTCTGTATTATTGCATACCTGTTTAGAAGCAGCCCTTTTAACGAATAAATCTCCGACTTCAGCTCGTTGATATTCTGAGATTCCAGGATCCAGTTAGTGGACGTCGTGGCCTAGGATGCAAAGAGGAAGTCTTGGTCAAAGGCAGATGAACTCAGACATGGACTCCCCTCAAGAGAAAGTATCCCAAGAACACAGGCTCTCAAAAGCATTTCCGAGGACGGCGTTGTTTGTCTTTCAAAGAAATCATAAAGGTTGCAGGCAGATGTTTCCGCCACAACAGCTAGGCATTAAGGGGCAGCACATGAGGATTGCCCTGCCTAGATTTTCTTTTAAAATAAACAATTTTTATTGAAGGCCAAAGAGGGAGTGAAATGAGACAGTGCAACTCCGGTGAGCATAATGGATGTAGGAATTTGTGCATGGAATTACCTTGAGCTCTCCAACCACAGGACTTTTGCACCAGGATCTGCCTGGTGGACTTTAAAAAATAATAATAAATTGGGGGGGGGGGGTGTTTTTAAGATATACCCTGCAAGCCTGCCTGCCCGCCCTTAACTAACCCCACAGTGTTCTGACTCATAGTTTTCTAACCATAGCAACAACAGTAAAGGGCTTTTTGCAGGGTGGAGAGTTAGTATCCCTGACCGTGCAATAACTCTGGCATAACTGTAACCAGTTGTCACAAGTGGTTGCAGTGCAAGGCTCAGGGGTGAAGGAGGCAACAGGCTCCGCCCATAAGCCACCATTTTGCCACTGAGGAACCTGGGGACCTTTTGCATGCAAAGCAGATGCTCTACCAATGAGCTACAACCCTTCGCTTAAGACATGGCAACATACAATAAGCTGTTTTATACTGGATTGGATTGGGTCAGAAAACTGATCCACCTATCTCAGTACTGTCTGCATTGACTGGAACCAGCTCTCCAGGGCCTCAAATCAGGGACATCCCATGGAGATTGAATCAGGGACATCCCATGGAGATTGGAGGGCAACACCCAGCCCTATCTGGAGAATGAACCTGGGGCCTTCTGCATGCAAGACAGGTGCTTCGCCACTAAGCCAAAGCCGTCCCTTCATCCTTGGGCTTCACGCTGTTGTTTTGTTTTAAGTGGTGATCCAGAAACCCTGAAGTCCATCCATGCCAGGTGTAATCCTTGGATGGGCTATCTAAGTCTCAGCTCACATCATCTTGCTTGGAAACGGCTCCCAGCTGCTGCTGCTGCTGCTGCTGCTTTGGCAGCAACCATTGCAGCCCCCCCCCCCAGCCTGCCTTTCTGGCAGCGACAGGCTCAGCTCCATAGTAGCTGACAACCCAGGCACAGATGTGTTCCCCAGGGAGGCTGCCACTCCCTGAGCCTCTGAGGCAGTGGGGAATCCACAAGCCACCGTTTTTGGCTCTCTCTCTCTCTCTCGAAGCCCTTTGAAAACTGCAGAAGCACATTAAAGGAGCAGAGAGTGGTTTCCACTTGCTGGCCTGTGCAAAAGGGATTCGGATTTCCAAAACACATATGGTGCCAGATGCTGCAGGATTTAAGAAATAAAAACCTGACATCTGGGGCTTTTTAAGCCAGCCTCTTTTAAACAGCCACAACAACAAAAAACAAAAACAAAAACCCCAGAAACAAAAAGTGGTAGAAAATTCAAGCCTACACACACACAGATGAATGTAGCAGGCTTTTCTTTTTTCCTTTTAATTACTTAAAGCCCTTCTTTTTCATTTTTTACAGCATGTCAGCAGGAGTCTGAAAAGCCGACATAAAAACTTAAAGAGCACAGCTGAAAAAACTATGGTTGAGGTTTTTGTTGTTTTTAACTGCTAAAGTTTAGGGAAGACTTCCACAACCTGGCACCTTCTAGACGTTGGACTGCAACTCCCAAATGCAGCCAGCATGCCCAATGGTCAGGGAGGATGATGGGAACTATAGCCCAACGACATCCACCTAAACTTTGGAACTCCCTGCCTATTGATGTACACCGTACACTTTTCAGTGCCTGCTTGAAACATTTATGTTTAGGCAAATCCTATCTGGACACACAGAATGCTGACATGTTCTTTTCATCCCTACTGCCAATTGGTTTTTAAATAATTTTTAAATAAGTGCTTTCAACTGTCTTTTGTTGACTAATATTTTTTTTAAAAAAATGTAAAGCACTTTAAGGTTTTGTTGCAATCTAGTATATGAATGCTATGAAATGCCAAAAAAATGCGCGCACACACACACACACACATTATTTTGTATAAACAGCAGCAAGTGTCACTATTTTCAGAGGAGGGCTTTAGAAAGAAGAAAGAAGAAAGAGGGAGGAGGAGGAGGAATCTTGAAAGACTCCCCATCCCAACAAGCTCATTTTCTCCCCTTAAAGTGTAACATATGCTCTTGATCTTAACACTTCTCAGACTCAGAAGAGAGAGTCTCCCAATTTCCTGGCTGGCTCCAGGCCACCAGCAAGACCTTCTGTCTCCCCAAAGGAAAAATGAGTGAATGGGGGCTTGGGAGGCTGGATTCCCTTTCTCCTGGTACCAAATTATTTAGGACAGTATTTGTGCCCTCCAGATGTTTCTGCCAACTCACTGCAGCCTGTGTGGCCAAAGGCCAGGGATGAGGGGAATTGTAGTCCAGCAAGATCTGGTGGATCAGAGATTCCACATGCCTGGACTAAAGGCTCCTGGGAGCTGGGAACACTAAGCAGAAGGGAGGCTGCCCGCTGCGTCTCTGCATGAATGCCTGCTCTGGCTTTTAGTAAGCCTGATTTAAAACACAGATGCGCTACATTGATCGTGCTCCCCAGCAACTGCTGGTGGGCTTAACTCCCCTTCACATACCTGTCAAATCCTTCTTTAAAAAAAAAAAAAGCCACCGCAGCATATTTCATGAATTGCTTTTGCAAGCTGTTTGAGGACCCGTTTTTGCAGTTATCGAAAGGGTACAGGGTGATGAGAGATACCTTGGAGGAAGCCAGTTCTTGGGTGAGCTCCTGGATTTTCTGCTGCTGTTGGATTAGAAGTTCCTGGACAGAAGCTAAAGTTGTCTGAAGTTGAGTCACTGTTTTAAAAGAGGAAGGAAACAGAGGGGGAAATGAGATCGCAACCAAAAAAAAAAGTGTTCTGATGTCCAACTACAAGATGCCTCCGTTCTTTCTACGTCTAATTTATCAGTGGCTTTTGCTTGCCCGAACCGCTTATAATTTATCAACGCCATGGGTAATCTACCTGCACTGTTATCTAACCTCCCCTATTTCTACTTTATCTTCCCTTTGTATAGGTGTCTATAAGCCCACAGTATATCTATCCAAAACCTCTCCCTTCTAATTATATCAGTTTATGATTTGCACTGTCTCCCTGAACTCGCGCAGCCTCGGTGTCATTTATCTACCTCTGAACTGCGCGGGGGGAAGCTCTCCTTCGCGCTTGAGGTCTGTATATGGTTTGGAAGAGGACAACACTTCTGGAATAAGCGGCAGCAGCAAAGAAGGAACAGATGCCCAAATCACATCCGCAAAATACACTGAATGGGACTGAACAAGGAACCTCCTGCATGTAAGACAGGTGTTCTACCGCTGAGCTACAGCCCTTCCCCTATTGGGAGATTGGGAAAACAACATAGAATCATAGAACTGTAGGGTTAGAAGGGGTCCCGTGGGTCATCTAGTCCAACCCCCTGTAATGCAGGAATCTCAACATGTGTTCTTCAATTCAATTTGAAACCCTGCTTAGCTTTGCAAAAATGTGCTAGCGGTTTTATTGCTGGGCAATTCAAAAGTAGCAGTTATCCTCCTCCCGCTTTAGAAGATGCTCCTGTGCTCTGCATCTATGCACTTACAACAGCACATGAATCAAATAATTATGCACGGAATGGAGAAAGCAGAGAAAAGTTTTTTTCTCATAGCACTAGGGCGCATGGACATCCAATGAATATGATGGTTGGAAAAGTCAGGACAAACCAAAAAAAAAGGACTCCACACAGTGTAGCGATCCTGGAGGAGGCAATAGCGGCCAACAGCTTGGATGTCTTTAGGAGGGGATTGGACAAATTCATGGAGGCTACTAGCTGTAATGGCTATGCTCTGCCTCCAGCGTCAGAGGCAGTAATTCTGCTGAATACCAGTTGCTGGAAGCCGCAGGAGGGGAGAGCGCTCTTGTGCTTGAGTCCTGCTTAGCGGGCTTCCTATTGAGGCACCTGGCTGGCCACTGTGAGAACAGGATGCTGCACAAGATCCTGGCCATTGGCCTGATCCAGCAGGGTTGTTCTTATGTTCTAGGCAAAGGGCCAGTTAAAAGTCATTTACGTGAATATAGCGGATGGGGAAAAGATTCCTTCTCTGGATACATTCTCCCCACCACCCCCGTCTCCAGGAAAGAAAACTCAGTTGTGGCAGGGAGGGGGACTGATTAACACTGCTCAGAGGTTCCCCCCAACCCCCCTTTGTTCAAATTATAAACCAGTAAACAGGTTCATAAAAAAAAGAGGGAGAGAGAGAGGAGAGAGAGATTTCACTAGTGTGACAGGTAACAGCTAATCTAGGTCATCCGTCGGGGCAGTGTGTAATGAAGAATAGCCCTATGGAGTCAATAACAGAGAAGGTTGCCAGGGTCAGGGGACGAGGCGTAATTACAGACTCTCTTGACCCTGCCTTGAGTACTCAGAAGGAAAAAATGTGGAGGGGAAGGGGTGGCAGCAGAGCAGGTGCCCCCACCCGTCCCCCAAAAGAAAAAGGAGGGGGCAGGAGGGAAAAAAACCCAAAGAAAACCCTCAGAGAAGCAGAAATTAAAAATGAACTTTACAGCCCCTTCGAAAGGCTGTCATTTTATTCCCCTTATTAATATTCTGAGGTTGGGAGCCTTTCCGTAAAAACATAATTAATTGAGGCCGCGCCGACAGTAAACAAGCAATTTCAAATTAAACCGAAATGACGGCGGCTTCATTTGCAAATGTGAACAGATTTCTCAGAGCAGATAAATGAAGTCACCACATAAAGTGGAGATGGAGGAGAAGGTTGGGGAAAGGAGGGAAGACTGGGGGTGGGGGGCGAGAAGAAAGGAGACGTGGGGGGGGGAGGGACGTGGGGAGCAGGGGCTTTGAGGGGCAGGGACTGATGGAATCATTAATCTTCACCTGTCTGCGTCACGCTGCCACTCATCTCAGAGATGCTCGATTCGATCCTCTGCAGTTGCTTCCTGTCTTCTTTGCCGCCCATGATCAACGGCAGCAGGTATTTCTGCACCAAAACAGCAGAGAGCCAAGTGTGTTGACAGGAGGAAAGGAAACGGGGGTACATTTGTGCTTGGCTCAAGCACCCTGAAATCTGAACCACACATTCCTTGCCAAACATCAATCAGTGCCTGGTGGTGTGCTACACATAGAATGGCCCAGTGTCCAATCAGGTTCAATTAAGATATCACACTAAACTGGGTTTTGCACTTCCAACTGTAGAGGCAAACTATGGACTGCTTCAGACCTAATTGAAGCACCCTGAGAACCATGTATTCCTTGCAAGACTTCAATCAGCACCAGATAGGTTGCTGGATGCTGGATATATAGAACTGCCTAGCCTCCAATGGGACTTGATTCAGATATCACAGCAAACTATGATTTGCATTTTCAAACTTACAAGCAAACTATGAGTTGGTTGAGACCTAATGTTAGCCAAGCCTTCGCCAATTTGATACCTTCCAGATGTTCTGGGTCTCATATCCCATATTAGGCTGGCTGGGGATGTTGTTCCAAAATATACATGGCTGTATCAAATACTAGTTCAACTCAGGGCAAGCCAAGTGAAATTACTCACTTTGGTCTATTTATTTCAATGAGTCTACTTTGATTTAGTTGGGTAAAACACCAGATTGAGATGGCAGAGTTAAACTGTAGCTTGGTGTAATGAGAGTGAGTCTACCTCCCCTCCCAAGCTTAGGTACTCCTCCCTCCTCTGCAAGGGGGAGTTTGGTTTAGCATGACATCCAAATGCAGACCCTGGCTCACAGACGCTGGTTGACTGTACTCCCATTTTTTCTGAGGCACAGCTATGACTGTAACCAAAGTTTGCCAAGTCAGACCTTGAGCTAAACCATCATTAGCGCAAGCTATGGTTTACAAACCCACTTCAAACCATGGTTTGCAATTCTGATTTGCTGGCACATCACAAACCATAGCATTATTAAAGTTCAAGCCAGGGATATACACTTGCAGTGTGAAGAAGGGCAAATGGCGGGTATGAGCTGGGGAAACCTCCAAGGGCCGGAAAGGGAAGCTGGAGGGCCGCATCCAGCCTGTTCCCTATGTGAGGCACATAGGGACTCACAAATAGGAATTCCCTCTCATTCTGCCTCCAGTACTTTGGAGCAGGCCATGGGGGCAGGACTGGTGAGAAAGGCATTTTAGGACCTGAGACCTTGCAGGTATAGTTTGAAATCATCATCATCATCTCTGTCCCAAAGGGAATTTCAGATTTGCTGTACTCCAGAACAGAAATATTAATCTTCCACCTCTGGGGGGAAATATTAGATAGAGAAAGACAAAGCCTAGCATCTGCCTCTAATCTTTGCTTTAAAGAGGAAAAATAAATAAATAAATATTGTCTATCTGGGGAGAGAGAAATGTTTAAAGGTACTTTTTAAAGAGAGTTTACTATGCTTAAAAAAAAAAAAAAACCCCACAAGATTGAAGTGCCTGGGGGTGGGGGAATATGTTCTCCACTTGATCTACAATGTTAATGATACAGATGTCTGGCATCAGCCTCGTTTACGTATTTGCATATCTGTTAGCACTTCACAAATGAAAGTGAGGGGACACCCTTGTAATGCCCAGGTTAGCTCTGGCACAATGGGAGTCACTGCTAAAATCTGTGAGCCATTACCTCTACCCCACTTCCCACTCCTGCCTCTTTTACATGAGGCTAAAGTCCTATTTTACCTGTTTGTATATTTAACAAGTAGGACTTGCAAGGAAAGACTATTGCAATGTGTTCTCACCTCCTAAAAGGAAGGATCCTGCTCCAGGATCCAGCCAGGCATGCTTTCCTCCAGTGGACCATTCTGCACACAAACCCCAATCGGCCCTAATCTTCCCCTTTTCCTTTTCAAACAACTCACAATGTTCTGTGAGCTAATACTGCATTTTCTGATTGTCATATATAAAGAGACCTGGTGGATGCTTTTGGTAAAATCCTGGTGGAAAAACATGCAGCGACCACACACAGTGTGATCTCTTGAAATGGCTTTTCATGCACAGTACGATCTAAAATAATTAATTCTTCTGTTTTTGTTTAGTTGTTTTACAGGGTCTTTTCCAGAGTTCAAAAAATAATCCCACAGCTGCATTGGGTAAAATGGCAGGCTGTGTACTTGCACAGTGCTTGAGTTTGTGTGTCATGATAAACCATGGTTTAGTGTTACATGCACCAGCAGGAATACTTGTACACAGTGTGTTTATGTGTCACACCCTCAGGCTGAAAAGCAGGCTCTCTACCCCAGTGTAAAACTAGCCAGTTTCTTCAAACCATGGTTTCTGAAGTTGGCTGGTTAAACAAACTAGGGTTTGTTTGAAACCTATGTTGGTGCTCCCAACTGGTTCAAATCACCTTTAGAAGCCCTCCTATGTCTGAGGTGAGGTAGGTGACAACAGGTGGAAAAGCTTCTTGGAATTACACCCAACACATGGCAAATAGTTTGATGAGCATTGGGTGCCAATTCAAGTCCTCTTTAGTTTGCCCGGGCTTTCGAAAGCTCCCTAAAGTTGCTTGTTGCCAACTCAGTTTTTTATTCATATTATACTGCTACTTTTTTTGTATCACTTTTTAAAAAAAGTTTTTTAAAAAGGAAAAACAGAATTATTTTAGCTTCCCCTCCCTGCCCAGTTGCTTGCTTTCAGAGCTGCAGCCATTAGCCACCTGCAAAGTTTTAGATGGAAAGATGGGGCGGGCATCTTTCCAATAAATGCAGATAAAACTCAAATACTCCCCTGGCACTGTGCTTTGTTGACTCATAAGCCCTAATGAAGTTAACACTCTCTCCTTTTGCTAACAGAAACAGACCTACAAAGTATATTTCCAGGGGGTGGGAATGCATGGGGTCCAGGGAGCTCAACTCTCTACACTGCAGGGGCCACATTCCCTGCTATGCAACCTTCCAGGTGCTGCATATCAGTGGGGAGCAGGATTATGGACAAAATTGGGCAGAACAGACCATTAATCAAGCAGACATGGTGTTGACTGGCAATGGCTCCCCGGGGTTTCAGACAAGGGATATTCCCAGGCCTATATGGAGATAAGGAAGGACGGATCTGACAATTTTGGTTTTCTTGGTTTCTCATCCCCCCCCCCCCCCCAAAAAAAATCTTAAATTCAGCACTCTACATTTCTGTAGCAGTTCCTTTTTTAAAGTGGTACCTCGGGTTACATATGCTTCAGGTTACAGACTCCGCTAACCCAGAAATAGTGCTTCAGGTTAAGAACTTTGATTCAGGATGAGAACAGAAATCGTGCTCTAGCGGCACGGTGGCACCAGGAAGCCCCATTAGCTAAAGTGGTGCTTCAGGTTAAGAACAGTTTCAGGTTAAGAAGGGACCTCCAGAACGAATTGAGTTCTTAACCTGAGGTACCACTGTATATCCTCATGTGAATCTGTCAGCATTCTGGTTGCATCCCATGGCCTTGACAAAAGTCAGAAGGCAATCCCTTACCTTGTAGAGCTGGTGGAAGCCGAAAGCGATGCCTGCCATGATAATCGCTAGAGCGCCGTAATCCCGCCATCTGGAACCAGGGGGACCTGGAGGGCAGAAGCGAAAAAGGTAAGAGTGAATAGGAATGGGCAGGGTTTTGTGGTATTCCCTGCTGCACTCCTTATCCAGGCACAGGATAGAGATGGGGAACTTAGGACCCTCCAGACACGGTCAAACTCTGCTTCCCATCAGCCTCCAGCTAGCATGACCAACGGTCAGAACAGATAGGAGTTGAAGTCCGACAAGATCTGGAAGGCCACAGGTTCCCCATCCCTGAGGAAGAGCCTCCAGTAAATATGGAGTAATTCCCCAGAGAAGCAATTGTAAAATTGTCTAACCTGGGATATACAGTTACAGATAGTGTGTATCTGAAGAAGTGTGCATGCACACGAAAGCTCATACCAAGAACTAACTTAGTTGGTCTTTAAGGTGCTACTGGAAGGAATTTTTTTGTCCGGGATATACAGTAAAGCTTCAGATTGAGAGTATGTATTACAAGGTTACGTTTCAACATCCGGCCAATGATACATACCAAATATATAACCACATCCGCACCACACATTTAAAGCGCCATCATACCTCTTTAAACAGTCAGGGCTCCCCCCAAAGGATTCTGGGAGCTGTGGTTTGTTAAGGATGCTGAGAGTTGTTAAGATGCCCCTATTCCCATCACAGAGTTACAGTTCCCAGAGTTCACTTGGCTCAGAAACCGTAACTGCCAGTCCTGGCTCTGGATTTTTCAATCTCAACTCCAAAAGCATCTACACAATACATGCACTCAATAGGTTGTCTCCAACTCAGAGCAGACCCGCTAACGTTCAAGATCATTAGTCACTTAGGTCCATTCATTTCAATGGGTTTACTCTGTACAGTGGTACCTTGGGTTACAGACGTTTCAGGTTACAGACTCCGCTAACCCAGAAATAGTACCTCGGGTTAAGAACTTTGCTTCAGGATGAGAACAGAAATCACGCAGTGGCAGTGTGGTGGCAACGGGAGGCCCCATTAGCTAAAGTGGTACCTCAGGTTAAGAACAGTTTCATGTTAAGAACGGACGTCCAGAACGAATTAAGTTCTTAACACAAGGTACCACTGTATAGGAGAAGCAACTCACAATCTTGCAAATAAAACCCCGACTATCACGGAGTTACTGTCTTCTTATGAACCATGTCGGAATAGTTGTCCCGATCTTTGCCCAGGCCCCAATGTCCCACTCCTTCTTTGACCTCCAGTAAGACTCCGAAGACACCTGTAGGTCTCCCTAAGTCCCCCCCCCCCCATAGCAACTCCATCATCTGCGGCCTTTGACCTCTGTCATCTCTCCCTCTGTCCCTGTAATGTTCGTGCTAAGAACATTTTATTGCCCCCTGGTTTTCATTATTAATGAAAAGGGACCGAGATGATCTTTCGGAAAGTTCAGAGAGTCTATAAAGACGAGGAGCTGAAATGCCATTTTACTCGTTTTAGGGGTGTGTGGAACAATTCTGTCTTGTGGTGAAAAATAAAAGGCACTGAGGAAAAGGGGAAAAGAACTAATTGAAGAGAGGGGAAGGGGAAAGGGAAGGAGAAGAAGAAGGAGAGGAGGAAGAAAACACCCCACATTCTGCACCAGCTCCCCTGATGTGACAGTGAAAAGGGACTCTGTGAGCCAGGACCCAACCCTGTGGACTAGTAACTTTGGCAGACTTATTGCACAGCTTTGAGGAGGAGGAGGAGGATCTGTGTGGCAAAACCTACCACTTTCTGTAATAAGAGTAAGACGACTGTGAGAGCAGGATGCTGGACTAAATGAACCTTTGGCCTGATCCAGCGGAGCTCTTCTTAATGCATTGGTAAGGAACCCCTCAAGGCCTGCAAAATATTTAATGGGGAGGCCAGCAATCTCCCTACCTATATAATAATCTGTCACATAGCAAATACTAAGCTAGTGTCACATAAATAACTACCCAAGCAGGGCCCTACAGAACAGTCATAGAATTGTAGAGTTGGAAGGGACACTGAGGATCATCTAGTCCAACCCCCTGCAACGCAGGAATATGCAGCTGTCCCATATGGGGATCAAGCCTGTGACCTTGATGTTATTAGCACCACGCTCTAACCAACTGAGCTATTCAGCTGCAGCATCCAGCTAAAGCCCTGTACCCCAGAATTATTTTATTTTATTATATTATTATTATTATTATTATTATTATTATTATTATTATTATTATTATTATTACCCCGCCCATCTGAGCGTCTTCCAGAATATATAAAAACACACCTGCAAAGTCAGCAAAGGAGTACATAAGGGCAACTGGTTGGCCTCCAGCAATTGGCATCCTGAGGTAGACTGCCTTTGAACGCTGAGGTTCTGTGGAGCTATCGCGGTAAGAGCCATCCACAGACCTCTTCTCTCATGCGGCCTTGCCCAATCCCCCTTTAAAAACAATCTCTGTCACTGGCCACTGCCCCATCCTCAAGCAGCCTTCCAAAAAGTTTTGTCAGCCAACAAATGCCCAGGTTGGTCGTCTGTGGCCTGGAAGCAGAGAAAGCAGACTTCTGTGACACTTCTTTGAGCGATCGCCTGAAGGCAGCCCTTAACTTGCCAGAGGAGGCCTACTTGAGTGGCTGCCTTAACATCCAAGGGTAAGGAGAGCAGGAACCAACAGCCCTTGTACGAAAGACAGTGGAGTTCTTAAAAAAAAAAAAACAGGTGCAAAACCAGCACACGAACACCCACCGACAAGGGCCGTAAATATTATGGGATGCTGACAACGCCTGCGCAATGCAAACACTGCTTGCACACCTTAGCTCAGGAACTCCCCGGAATTTGTATGTAATGAAGGAGATTAGGGGAGGTGGGGAAAAGTATATATAAACCCTATCAATCATTTAAACACTTAGAGTCAGATTTCTCCTCACTTCTGGATTAGAGTATTTCATAAATGCCAACGGCAGACAGCACCAGTGTTCCCACTCTGCCTCCTTTATTTTCCTTCCAAGTTGGGGGGTTCATTTTGGGAGCGCGTTCAAACTAGTCAGATTGAGTGATGCTTCCAGCAACTAATCGCATGTCAAATAAAAGATATTTTATGTAATAAATTACAGCTACAAGTAATTCAGATGTCATTTATCAGTTTTATTATCAGTCAACCCAAGTCTTGTTTCTCTATATTAATCAAAATCAAGGAGTTGGTGGCTTGTGGGGTGTATGTGTGTGTATGTGTGTCTCTATGTGTTGGGTTTTTTTTTTTTAAAAAAGCAGTTTTTGACACTTCTTGGCAAAAGTACAGATGGGAAAAGATTCACACACACACACACACACACACACACACACACACACACACACACTTGCACATGCTAGTGAACTCAAGCAGTGAGAAGGAAAGAACTGACTGGTTCTCCTCTGTGGTTAAAGGTCTAGCATCAGCATCAAGGAACTGGGACTTTAAAATAAGGAAAACTGAGAAAAGTGACAGTATGGCCAGTAGCCATCAATAGCCCTTCTCTCCATGAATTTGTGTAACCCTTTACAAAGACACCAAGGCTGCTTGCCATCACTGCCTCCTGTGGGAGTGAGTTCCAAAGTTTAACTAGGCGTTGAGTGAAGAAGGACTTCCTTTTACCTGTACCAAATCTTTCAACATTCAGCTGCATTGGGTGGCCGCAAGTTCCAGTGTTATGAGGGAGGGAGAAAAAACTTTTCTCTATCCCGTTTTACCCAGGCCATGCATCAATTCATAAACTTCTATTATGTCACCTATCACTCGTCTTTTCTCTAAACTAAAAAGCCCCAAATGCTGCAAGCTTTCTTGCTCTGCCTGTGGGCTTCCTGGAGCTATGAAAAAACAGGGCGATGGACTAGATGGGCCTTTGGCCTGATCCAGAAGGGCTCTTCTGATGTCCTTATGCACTTTCCGTACTTCAGGATAACCTCTGGAGCCAGTCGGAGAGCAAGATGAGAATTACATCTCGAGCCGAAGGGCCGCGGCTTAATTGCTCGTTTGAGTTGTTGCATGGAGATTAATTAATTTCCTTGTCATTTTCACGAGTGAGGATGGGAGCCAAAACCACAGCGAGCGGACAAGTTGCCGTTCACTCTGCAATATCTTTATTGGGACTAATAGGTGCTAGTAGATTGCTGGCGTTAAATCTTTATTAGAGGCTGGGATCGTACTAGCCTGGCGTCAGGAACCAGCAGAAACCTCAAGCGCGGAAATGAAAGGAAGTGGCAGATGAAATTATACGGTGTGGAAACGGGCAAGATGGCAGGTAAGCTTCAATGAAGAAATGGATCCAAACAAGTGGGGGGGGACTGTGTCCCCCGTCCCCCCGCACAGCCTGAGGGCCACTTTCTCTTCTGGGCAACCTTCCTAGGGCCACATGCCACTGGTAAGCAGCAGCAGAGGTAAACAAGACTGGGACTGTGCATGTAAATTTCACCTCTGTACAGTAGACTAGTTTCTACACATACTCACAGATTCCCTCTACCCTCAATCCTCTATCCAGGCAAGCAAGAAACAGAGGCAGGGAGGGGGTATGGCCAAGGGAGAGGGGGGGGTATCCCGGAGAAGGGATTTACTCAGAGTAGGCCCACTGACATTAATGGACATGACTGACTTGTTAAATTTTAGCCTAATGGTTGTACACAACCCAAAATTGTAAAGATATTATTTAAAATACATATTTTATATACATATTATGTATAATACATATTGATTTGGGATGCGAAGCTGCTCTTTTAGGAATGATATTTTTAAAAAACCCCAAAGCCTATCGCTCCCACTCTTATATTGCCTCCTTGTATTCAACCCTTAATGCATTGCCATTCTACAGTCAAATGTTTCCACCATTGTGGGGGCTAGCGCCCGAGAAAAACAAAACGGAGATAAAAACCAGAAACACTTAAGCGAAACGTTGCCTGTTTCCCAGCCCTGAGAAAAAAGACAAGATCGAGAGGTGTGTGGAAATAAAACAGTCTGGTGGCTGCCATGGAGCTACTTACTGTGTGGGGTAAGATGAGGTGGCTGAGTCGGCACCAACTGCGTGGAAAGGCTATGGGGCTGAGGCTCCTCTTTGGCAGTACCTGACTGCTGGAAGGCCAGGTCAATTTCTTCATCCGTCAGCCCTTGAAAGAAGAGGGGAGCCATTTAATACCGGTCCATTTGGGTGATCTGCCCTAGCAACCTCAGTCTGTCTTGAGCCAGTCCCCACCTGCCTGCCTTTTTAACCTACAACCAGCCCAGAAGGTGGTCCTACCTGCCAGCTTCCTCCTCCTCAGCCTCAGCCCTCAGCAGGGAGGAGGAGGAGGATGGAGATGAAACTAGAAGGAGGTGCAGCCTGTACCACACCCTTTTTTAAAGCCATGAGGGTGCTTGTTCTTCAAGTCAGAGATGTGTACCAGGGAAAACGCCAGTGAGGCCAGCAATGAATGGCTGCCGTTTGCAATCCCCTCTGGAAAGTACGTTCCCTTCCATTCAAGTGAGGTACAGTGGTACCTCGGGTTACATATGCTTCAGGTTACATATGCTTCAGGTTACAGACTCCGCTAACCCAGAAATAGTACCTCGGGTTAAGAACTTTGCTTCAGAATGAGAACAGAAATCGTGCTCCGGCGGAGTGGCAGCAGCAGGAGGCCCCATTAGCTAAAGTAGTGCTTCAGGTTAAGAACAGTTTCAGGTTAAGAACGGACCTCCGGAACGAATTAAGTACTTAACCCGAGGTACCACAGTACTGCTCTCCTTTTTCCATCTCCGTCACACCTGCTTGTTCCACTTTTCTATCGTCACAATATATTTCTCGGCTACTGACTCTCCCCACACTCTCAGAGGCAATACCAGTTGCTGGGAATTGTAAATGGAGAGAGTGCTGTCTGGGTGGGCCACTGTAAGAACAGGATGGTGGTCCTTTGGACTATTTTGGCAGCCATGCTCTCCTTACGCAGGATCAGACCACGTGGCAAATACCACGTCGGGTTAAGTCCTCGAATGAGCAACGTTCGAATTAGGATTTCCTCCAAAAGAAACAGATATTGAACTAGGACAGGAACCAAACAAATATGGACTGGTCCCAGTAAATAAAGACAGGGGTAAGTGGGGGGTTGCAGGCCTGTAAGAGCATAGGAAAAGCCCTGCTGGATCAGGCCCAAAGCCCATCCTGTTCTTACAGTGGTCAAGATGATGCTTATGGGAAGGCCCAAGCACAGCAGCCATTTCCCCCACTTGTGATACTAGCCATGGTGGCTTGTGGCCATTGATAGAAGCGAATTCTATGGTTTAACTATGCACTGCGTGAACATCGGAAGAGCACACAGGGGTCAGCAAACTTTTTCAGCAAGGGGGCGGTCCACTGTCCCTCAGACCTTGTCGGGGGCCGGACTACATTTTGGAGGGGGGCGGAATGAATGAATTCCTATACCCCACAAATAACCCAGAGGTACATTTTAAATAAAAGCACACATTCCACTCATGTAAAAACACCAGGCAGGCCCCACAAATAACCCAAAGATGCATTTTAAATAAAAGGACACATTCTACACATGTAAAAACACACTAATTCCCAGATTGTCCACGGGGCGGATTTAGAAGGCAATTGGGCCGGATCTGGCCCCCAGGCCTTAGTTTGAGAGCCAGTGTGGTGTAGTGGTTAAGAGCGGTAGTCTCGTAATCTGGTGAACTGGGTTCGCGTCTCCGCTTCTCCACATGCAGCTGCTGACTGACTTTGGGCCTGTCACACTTCTCTGAAGTCTCTCAGCCCCACTCACCTCACAGAGTGTTTGTTGTGGGGGAGGAAGGGAAAGGAGAATGTTAGCCGCTTTGAGACTCCTTAGGGTAGTGATAAAGCAGGATATCAAATCCAAACAACTCCTCCTCCTCCTCCTCCTCCTCTTCTTCTTCTTCTTCTTCTTCGCCTACCCATGAGTTAGACAGCCCACCTAGTCCAGCATCCTGTTCTTGCAATGACAAAGCAGGTGCCTCTTCTGGGAAGCCTGCAAACAGGACCTGAGCACAGTGGCAATCCCCCACTTGTGTTTCTCAGCAACGGATATTCACGGACACCATGCCTCTGACAGCAAGGGTACAACGTGGCCCTCCAGACCAAAAAGCTTCCCAACTAAAAACCCAGAATCCCCAACAGAACTCCCTGGAAGCCGCCTTGCGAAAGTATTTTGGCAAATATGCGGGTCGCGTCTCAAATTTTGGATTCACTGGGGTGGGAGCCACATTCTCTCTTCACTGCCGCAATTTAACCTTAAGCGACGGGCGTATTAGCCTTCCCTGACACTTTTTCCAAATGTGGCTCATTCAATTTCCTTAATTTATCTTTGAGTTTATTGCTGCTTTTGAAGTAGCTTTTCTATTGCAATTCCCCCATTCCGTCAAAAAAAATAAAAATAAATCCGCAAAAAACTCACACACAAAACGAACATAGTGGGGGAAACGTACACCATCAACTGCAAATGTAGCTCATTTTAATCCGTAATGGGGTGGGGTGGGGAAAAACAACACAACAGCAACAACAAACCCAGGGTAGGGAAGGAGAAAGCTAACAATAATGTAAGAAAACAGACAGGGAAACAAAAAACTAATTATTGGGTTAGACGACTAATTAGTCTAGATCGTTTCTGAAGATGGGAATAATTTGCTTTATTTTATGACAAATGCGGAAATAAAAAAAGGGGGGAGAAGAGAGAGAGAGAGAAGGGGGGAGTGGAAATCAGGTCTGATTGTGATGAGCATGAATGGGACCCAGAAAACATCAGGAGGCAATAAAAACAGAGCAGAACAAGCTGGGATGAAACTTTTGGAAAAGGACGCTGACGACCTGCCGGTTATTAAAAGGCGGGCGCTTGGATGGCTGGGGCTTTAAATCCGGCTCTCTGCAAAGCTATCATCCTTTTGAGGGGTGGGCTTAGGGGAGAGGAAAGAGGGGTCCCCTCTCCATTTGGAGAGGCCGCAACATCTGGAAAGGATTTGGCCAATGAGAGAGGGAGACAGAGAAGAAAGAGGAGCAGCTGCTGACCAGCAGCAGAAAAGGAAACTGCACAGCTGGCTCGCTTTTTCAGAGGGAGTAAAAGTCCTTGCTGAGAAAGGGAAGGAGAAGGGGGGGGGGCGGGGAGCGTGCCATGAAGGGCAGATTCTACAACGCAAGGCCCAGAGGGATCAAGACTATAGAAGGAACCATGCTTGATTTTAGTGTCTTTTTCATTTTAGAAACTTAAGCCAGGTCTGCACGTTTTAACAAAATTTATAGACTGCTTGACTGTGTACGCGGTTTGCAAGGAATGTTAAAATTTTGGGGTTTTTTAGAATTGAAGAGCAATTTAAAACCGTGAAAAACCATTGAAACCAAGGATTAAAAAAAAAGTTTAAAACATGTCGACATATACGTTGCCTGAGTAGGCTGGCCTAAACAAAATGTTTTGAGCAGGTGCCGAAAAGAGTGTTCAATAGGCAGAGAGTTCCAAAGTGCAGTGCCAATTCTGCAAATCAAAGCGATCAAGTGAACGTACGTGGGTTAAGGCAGGCCCCACAAGAAAACTGGCCCCAAGCTGTGAAGTTATATTATATATGTTATAATATATGGTGTTATATGCTGACAGTGCCGCACTCTCATCAGCAACCGTGCTGCAGCATTCTGCACCAGCTGCAGTTTCTGGGTCAAGCGCAAGGGAAGCCCCACAGAGTGCATTGCAGCAATCCAATCTTGAAGTCATCACTGCTCTCCTGGCCCAGGAATAGCAGTAGTTATCGCACCAATTACAACTGGTAAAAGGCACATCTAGCCCCTGAGGCTGCCTGGGCCTCCAGGGACAAAACTTGATTTGAATTACTTTCATAAGATGCTGTGGGTTTAGGCTTCAGAAAGACCCTTGGGGTGGGGAATGGGGGGGGGTCCTGGGAACATCACTTCTGGGGACCCTGGGAAACGTCATTTCCAAGGCACCCAGCTGGCATATGATATAGCATGGATGGGGAATGTGTGGCTCTCTATATGTTGCTGGACTCCCAGCTCCCATCATCCCTGATCACTGGCTAAGGATTGGAGGGGGGGGTTAAAGGTGAACCCACACAATCCATATACAAATCAAAACACTTTAGCTCTCCTTCAAAATCTGCACTTTCATGAATTTCACAACTCAGATCCGCAGCCAAATAATATGTACAAAAGTGCCCATGCCTGGGTAAAACTTTCTCAAGTTTTAAATCAACCCCATTGAGTTCAAGAGATCTGACGCCTAAGGAACAATATATAGGATTGCACTCGTGCTGATTCTAATAAACTGGGGGATTTATGGGGAGGTGGCTATGGGGGCTGTCAGGATGAGCTCCCCTGCTTCTCAAACTTTACCGCTGGTGTTCTGAATGCATCCCAATTGAATCAGGCTGCCCATTCCCCTCCCTCTACTTCCTCCCCCCCCCAAAAAAAAAATCCATTCAAAGAGAGCATATGTGATAAATATTATCACTGAAGATTGCACACCAAACCACAGAGAAGCCCTTTGTTCTTGAGGTCTCCAATCTGGAAAGCACAGGAAATAACACTCATTGTTAAGCTACCCTCCTCCCAGCTAGATTCGCATCCTGTTCGGGAGGGATAAAATAGATAGAAATTTGTTTCTCGCATTAATCTGGCCATATTAGCCAGCGACAATAGGATTAGGCAGAGCACGGCTGTTTTCATTAGGGATTCTCTTAAGATAGGGATTGAGGCGGGCTCTAGAGATACAGGCAGAATATGTGTGTATTCTGAATATCCCAGATGCCTACGAAGGCTGGTGGCTCTTTGACTTCGCTTTTGGACTTCCCAGAGGCATCTGATTGACCACAATAGGGAACAGGATACTGACCTAGTAGGTCCTGTAGCCGCTCACACAAAACGTCCCCCCAGCTTGATGAAACACCACTGATGAGCGCTTTTGTGGCTGCTACACATTCATCTACTTCGATAGTCTTTTCAGGTGTGATAGGCCCAATCCCATGGGAAGCATTTTTATTTTAAAAAAAATCATTGAGTCTCACTCAGAAAGCATTATTCTGGTAGAAACTGCTGGTGGGAGCCTCCATGGACTGGTCATGGTCATCTATGGCTGCGCTGGCTGGGGCAGATGGGAGCTGTGGTTTGTTAAGGGTGCTGAGAGTTGTGAGGAAACCCTGTTTCCCCTCACAGAACTACAATTCCCAGAGTGGCTGAACCCATCAATCCCTCTTCCTGGGGAACTTTGGGAAAGGTAGCACTGTGGTGGGACTAGGGGCCTCCTAACAAGTCTTAGCACCCCTGGCCAACGACAGCTCCCAGAATTCCCTGGGGCAAGGTGTGACTGGGGCAGAATTCCCTGGGGCAAGTGGTATATGGTGGCCTAGGAGCGACACAATGCTCTGATTCCAAGAGCTCTGTGCAACCTGAAAGCTTGCTGTGTTCACCAAGACAGTTCCCCTCAGCGAAAAGGGAGTCTCTGCTTTACAACTTTGGCTCACTGCGTCTCACATTCGTGCCCAGCCGCTGAGCAGCATAACACACGCACATACACACACACCCTTGCTTCTGACATTGCAACTGCCTCTGCCTCTCTCTCCTTGCTAGCCAGTCCTTCCCCGCATAAACTCGGCGCTTCCTATCTCCTGGTGAAGACCGAGACCCAGGCAGGATCCAAAAGGTTAAAAGGAGGAATGAAGAGAGCTGCCGATTGTAAGTGAATTATATTTGGCCTTGAAAGCCGAGAGACGCGGCTATATTATAAGGAGGCATCTCTCTCCCTCTCTCTATCTGTGTTGTTTACCATCACCCTGACTAATGCAAACCGTTTTTTGTTTTTTTTTTTGTTTTAAATAATCTCATGCAAATTAGACACACACTTCCTTCCAGTTGATTGCTATCTGCAAGGAATAATATAACCGCAGAGGGTAAGAAGCAAGGACTGAGCCACAGCAAAGGGATGCAACAAAAACAGAACGTGACCCACATATCGACCCCCCCCCACCACCACCGCCACCACTTTTCTCCATCCATCCATCTTCTGTCCAGCCAGATGCCGCCACCACTGGACGAATTATCCCTTATTTTCATAACGCCTCATAGTATTTTTCTCCATAGAGGTCACAGGTGGAGGTGGCTCCTGACTTGCATTATACAAAACGGGTCTTTCGCACAAGCTGTGTACACACCATGCACCGGAAACCTCTGTGCAGTTTACCACTGCACAGAACTACACTTCCCAGCACCTTAGCAAACTACAGTTCCCAGAGGTGGAGGTACCTTCCGATTTGCATTATACAACACAGGCCTTTCACACAGGCTGTGTTAACGCGCCATACATAAGCAACATCCGTAGGTGGTTCTGGATGTCAGCTTCCTCCTCCTCCTCCTTAGCCTCAGTGCTGCCCTTGTGGAACTTGGTAGGGAAGAGAATGGAGACAAAACTAGGAGCAGTTGGCTCTGCCTAACATTAGCTCTGGCGCCACCTACTGTTGGGCTCCCAGTCACTACTGAGTATACGTAGTGTTAGGGGTGAAGAACTCTCATGAGTGCTGTGCAGATGTTCTGGAGGGGAGTATTAGATGAGAGGAGGTTGTAGGAGTGGTCCCCCTCCTGGGTTCTTGCCCAGACCTGAGATTTGGAAAGATGGCCGTGCAAATGGCTGTAGCCACCTCGCTCTTTGAAAGAGGAGCTTAGCGGGTCTTGCCAAGTGTTGGAACAGCATCCTAGCTCATGCCTAGTTATGAATGAAGGAACTCAAGAGAATGATGTAAGCCACCTCGAGCTGGGACCTGGGTAACCAGGGTTCAAATATCTGTGCTCAGCCAAGAAACTCACTGGGATTGAGAATCTTTGACTACCCAGATGTTGCTGGGCCCCAGCTCAATTCAATCCAGATGTTGCTAGACCCTGAGCTTGCGTCAAAGTGTTGGTTTTGACCTCTAAAGCCATTGTCCTCTACCCTCTTATGCTACCTACACATGTAAACGACTGCTTTCCACCCCATAAAAGCACAGGAGGCTGATCCAGCCCCTCCTTTCTTACTCCAGTCAACCCTGCACTAAGAAAGAAAGAAAGAAAGAAAGAAAGAAAGAAAGAAAGAAAGAAAGAAAGAAAGAAAGAAAGAAAGAAAGAAGTCCAGCAGAGTTTTAAATGCAGCTCGGCAGGGGTCAAAGGTGCGACCCAATGATATTTCACCCGGCACACCGTCTTGTGAGAGGGGGCCCTGTCAGGTCAATTTCATCTTTTAAAGTTCTGTTTAAAAACACACACACACACCAAAGCAAACCTAAGGTCAAGAGAAATGTCCCTCTGCATCCCCTCCCCTCCCCTTTCTTCATTTACGTGGAGACAATTTATTTGGACTATTCCCCCCACCCCCAACCACTGCTCTCTCTTTTTGTTCCTGCCACAGTTGCAAGCCAGTGGTGGTCACGCTAGCAGAGGGGGGGGGGCGGATTACAGATACAGGAGGGGATTTTTCTGTGCATGTACATGTAGGGAAAGCGTGCAATTTCCACTTGCATTGAAAAAGAGAGAGAGAGAGATGCTGCTGGATATGAAAAGTGGCTTTAAGTCCTGTGCAGGATTATATCTTTCTGTCAAATTTGCACGGGTTAGTTTAGCCTAGAGAAAACAACAACAAAAATTATCAACGGCTGCTAGGCTGCTAGCCCTGATGCCTACGCTCTACCTCAGCTGTCAGAGGCAGTAATACTTCTGACTACCAGGGGCTGGAAAATGCAGGAGGGGAAGAGTCGCTCTCGTGCTCAGGTCTTGATTACGGACTTCCCATTGAGGAAACTGGTTGGCCACTGCAAGAATAGGACATTGGACTAGATGGGCCATTGGCCTGATCCAGCAGGCTCCTTTTATGACAGCAAAGGCTTACATGAAAGGTACTTTGGAGTACTTTCTTGTAAGTACTAATCGCCTATGGAGATTGTGAATTGCTTTCCCAGGTGAGATGGAAGAAAAGTTTAAAAGAAAAAGATTGTCCCCTTTCTTTTTGTCCAGAAAAGGTTAACTTTTTGTGTTTGCTTGTTTATTGGACTTCTTACCCATCCTTCATTGTAAGGTAATTGTATAATATATTGTTCTAACCCAAGGTGGGTTAGAACAATATATTATACAATAAAAACTGATATAGATAGATACAGATATAGATATAGATATAGATATAGATATAGATATAGCAAGTAAAACCATTCTGAACAGAAGAGTCGAGGCAAGTTGGATTTGTGTATATGTGTGTGAACAAGTAACTTATTATTATTATTTTTATTTTTATTTTTAAATCAATTACAGGTGGTGGTCAGCAGAAACAATGCAAAAATGGCTAGCATTCTTTTTTTAAAAATCCCTCCCAAAATTCCAGAAGTGGTTTTTTTTGGAAGAGGCAGAGTTTGTGGAGGCCACAAATTGTATATTGGAGGTCAAATATTGTGGAGCACGGATTAGCCAGCCCAGTCTATACTGGCTGAAAACATGGAATCTCTCCCAGTCCTACCTGAAGTTGACTGGGATTGAACTTGGGACTTTCTGCATGCAAAGCAGATGCTCTACCACTAAGTTACAGCCCTTACCTTGAGACAAGGAACATAGGGTGCCGCTTTATATCAAGTCAGACTATTGCTCCACCCAGCTCAGCATTGTCTACACTGACTGGCAGTGGTTCTACATGAATTTTAAAAAGCAGACATTCTTCCTCCTACCTAGAGATGTCAGGGACTGAACCTTGTGCCCTTCTGAATGCAAGGCAGGAGCTCTACCACTAAGCTACAGCCCTATGGAATGAAAAGCCATGGCGATAGACAGTCTCCTTGGAAGTATTCAGAACCACGTATTGCAAAGTAGTGCCACTCCATACATGTCCAGCTTTCTTCCTCAAACTCTATGCATTCTTAGTCTTTCTCACCTCCTTTCTTATTTTCTCCTGTCTCCTAAGTGTAGGCAGCACCTAGACTTTGGAACTCCCTGCCTGTTGAGATTAAGCAGGTGTCTTCACTGTACTCTTTTCGGTGCCTGCTAAAAACGTTATTGCTTTTATTATTGTTGAGTAAAGAGGAATGAGATTAAATTCATCCTGAAAGTCTATTATGACGGAGACAGTTGCAAACAAGGGCCAAAAAGGGGTAGCCACCACTGAAAAGGCCCTGTCATGGATCAATGCCAACCAGGCAGCCGAGCACAGGACTGGGGAACCTTTGGCCCTCCATATGATGTGGTCTCTACCTCCCATTATTGAACATGTTTCCTAGCCCTGTTTTAACCAAGGCTAACAAAAGCCAGCATCAGTGTCTTCTGGGAAAGATGGAGGGCACAAGGAGAAGGGGGCGACAGAGGACGAGATGGTTGGATAGCGTTTTTGAGGTTACCAGCATGAGTTTGACCAAACTGCGGGAGGTAGTAGAGGACAGAGGTGCCTGGCGTGCTCTGGTCCATGGGGTCACGAAGAGTCGGACACGACTAAACGACTAAACAACAACAACAACAACAAAAGCCAGCACCTTAATTATGGTGTTGGAGGAGATTCTTGAGAGTCCCATGGACTGCAAGAAGATCAAACCTATCTATTCTGAAGGAAATCAGCCCTGAGTGCTCACTGGAAGGACAGATCCTGAAGCTGAGGCTCCAAAACTTTGGCCACCTCATGAGAAGACTCGACTCCCTGGAAAAGACCCTGATGTTGGGAAAGATGGAGGGCACAAGGAGAAGGGGACGATAGAAGACGAGATGGTTGGACAGTGTTCTCGAAGCTACCAGCATGAGTTTGACCAAACTGCGGGAGGCAGTGGAAGACAGGAGTGCCTGGCGTGCACTGCTCCATGGGGTCACGAAGAGTCGGACACAACTAAACAACAACAACAACAAACGCCAGAGCAGACACTCATGCAGAGGCACAGCAGGAAGCCTCCTTTCTGGATGGGGCTCCCAGGAGCCTTGAGTCCAGAAATAGCCAAACTGTGGGTCCTCCAGATGTTGCTGTGCCCCATCACCCCGACCACTGTCCTTTCTGGCTGGGACTGATGTGAGTTGAAGTCCAATAACATGGAGGACCAAAGGTTCCTCAGCCCTGACCTAGCCCAACTTACATGCCGGACCTGCAACAAAAATGTTGCAGCGCTGAGTTCGGGATCCCAACCACTTCATCCCCTTCCCTCTTTTCACTGTTTCTCGCTCCCCTGAGTTCACCAGGATTCTGCAGTTGCTAAGCACGCTGTTGTCACTGGGCTTGTTTTGGGAGTTCCCTCCCCCATAAAGTTTTTCCTAAAAACTTTTGGAGAATTTGGGGTCCCTCCACGCCTGTTCTGGAAGTGTGGGGTGGAGTAGCACTGTCTTGGCTACCCCAGCAACAGGACTCACACCCTGAACATGGGAATTGGAGCATGCGACTTCCATGTGCCAAAGAGAAAACGATACAATATCTTTATTGTCATTGTCCCATGCAGAACAATGAAATTGAAAAACTACATAAAACATTCAAAACCCCCTAAAAACTGAAACCCCATTTTAAAATACACTATACTATAGAGACCCCTTATGCTGCATTTAGAACCAGCTGAATACACACCATATATTTAAAGCACCCTCCTCAAAGAGCCACGGGAACTGTAGTTCTACCCCCAGAGTGCTGTGATCCCAAACACCCTTAACAAACTACAGTTCCCAGGATTCTTTGGGGTGGGGGTGGGGGAATGTACTTTAAGCGTGTACGCAGCCAAAGAAAAAAGATGAATGTGTGGGATCCAATTAAAAATATGGTGCTAATGCAGCCAGGAAAAGGAAAGGTTAAGTATAAAGGCATTTGTTTGGAGGTGTGTGGGGTTTTTTGGCTTAAAAAAAAACCAAAAACCAACCTGGCAGGAGTTTTTGCCTTGCTGGCTGCGCTTTCAAAGTCTATAATAAAAAAGGAAACGTAAATGGAGGCGAGGAAGCCAATGTCAAGGGGTGAGAGTTTGGGAGAGGTTGTTAAGTATCTCCGTCTCTAAGGCTGTGTTTTCTCTCCCTCCCACCCCCTCCATAATTCTCCCCCCACCCTCCGCCCCGCCACTTACGGGACCTCCTGGGTGATTGATGGATGGGAGAGAGAAAGAGAAGCCGTAAGAGATGGCCACCTGCCTTTCAAATAACCGACCGACACACACACACACACACACACACACACACACACGGCCTTAGAAAAGACGGCAAACTCTTTTTTTGTTTAAGTGCAAAAAAATATCATTACTACTATTTTGAAAAAAATAAAAGCCAACTAAGCAAATCTCTCACACTCCAAAATAGGAAATATTTTTGGGAAGAAGGGGATAGAGCTTGACATTGACATTTTAATTTTTTTATTGGGGGGGAGCAGTTTATTTATTTATTTATTTATTTATGAACACACACACACACCCCCAGTCAACTGGGTGGACTAAAGCTGAGCAGAACGAGGACTCTCTCTTTCTCTCTCTCTCCCCCTCCTCTCCTCCTTCTCCCCCCCCCCCCAGCCCTGGGCGCCTGCACCACCCCAACCCCGCAAGCCGTTAAAAGTCGTCGGGTGACCCGGAGACCCCTATTTCCCAGAGCCTTGTATAAAATTGAATTTTTTAAACATAAATTACACGTAATGACGACACTGTAAAAACTAACAGTAATGGAAAGCTGTGCTGTATTTCATTAGCCTGTATTATTCCAAGCCACCTGATCCAGGCGGGCCTTGTTTATGAGTTAGGGTGTTAGCAGGATGCCGATGGAAGCATTTGCTTCGACCTTGCACTTCTCATTGGGGCATGAAATTACGACGGCAGCACCTAGATATTACGGCCATAAATACAGTAAACTGCAAATTTAAGCCAACAGCTCCTATTGTCTCCGAACATAAAGCTGATCGGTATTTATTTAAAAGGAGAATGAAAAAAAATATTATATATCACCTTGTTTATGGGTTTATTTCCAACCCCCCTTTCCCATAAACCCACCTCCAATCAACCTTATTTCCGCCCCCCCAAAAAACCCCACACACCCAATTTGTTTATTTCCAATCTCAAACACAAAATTTTAAATAGGTAAGTGCAAGTTTTCTTACCCAGAACTCAACCACGAATGCGGCTTCCTGCAACCTGGTGCCCTCCAGAGGTTTTGAATTGCAGCTGCCACCAGCCCCAGCTGATGGTTCAGGCTGGAGGGGCACCAGGCTAGAGAAGGCAGTGTGGGGAAGTACGTTGGGCTTGAACCTGGGAAACCAGGGTTAAAACCCCCACATTCGGCCATGAAACTCACTTGAAACGACCTTGTAAGCATGGATAGGACTGAGTCACTGCTAGCCGATTTCAGTCAGTCCAGCAATAATTTCAGAATCAAACCCCAAAACTACTTTAAAATATCTTACCCCCCCCCCTTTTAATTTTTGTGGACACATAAACCTCTGGCTAAAATGCTAAGGGGGGAAAAAAACACCTCCATAAATTTAACATTCTCACATGGTAGAGATTAGCTTTGGAAAGGGTTTTTTTCTGGGGGGGTTGGAGTATTGCAACCCTGCAGTGAAAGAAAGGCCAAGCTGTTTGCTTGATGTAGGCTTACATCGCGGTGGCGGGGGGGGGGGGGAGGTTGAGAAAAATCAAAGGAAAATGGTGAAGAGCCCCCAAACCTGGCTATTGTGGGGGGAAATAACACATAAATTGCATGCATCCAAAGGGATGGAGGACCCAGAACATTTCTATGTCATCTGGTGGGAATTTATTTCTGATGCTTCAGACTTCAATGCCCAACATTCACCATCCATGCCAGCTTAGGAAAGTTGGCTGTCCTGGTTTACATTGGTCTTGTTAACCATTTCTTCCACTAATTATTATTTTTTGTTTGCTTGCTTGCTTTGCACATGGTACAATAAAATGCCCTGCTACTGCACCTTTTAATGCTTAGCAACGGGCATTAAGTTACTATATACATGTATTAAAGTACCCCCAAACTTTCTTATGCCTAGAAAGCGCCAAAGAAGATGATTAAGAGAAGGTGGGGTAGAACAGGGCCAGATTTAGGTCTGATGAGGCCCTAAGCTACTGAAGGTAATGGGGCCCTTTATATGTCCAGCTGTCACTGTTTTTTATGTCGAATATATGCTATACGGTAATTTATGGACCATAATATTTTAGGGAGCAGGCTAGCAGGCGGGGCCCATTACTTACATCATAGGAGCCTACACAACACAAAAGACTGTTGCTGTATGTAGGTTTTATCTTATTTGTTTTTTATCTTATATTATTTTGGAAATGTGCATCCAGTTGTTTTTCCTTTAAATTTTTTTGGGGCCCCCAAGAGAGTGGGGCCCTAAGATATAGCTTGTTTAGCTTATACGTAAATCCGGCACTGGGCAGGACATAGGGAGCTGCCTTACTCGGAGTCGGACCACAGCTCTATCTAACCCATCAGTGTTGCCTACGCGATTGGCAGCAGCTCTCCGGGGTATCAGGGTATCCCATTTGTGGAATGTTCTCTCCAGGGAGGCTGGCCTGACATCTTCATTACATATCTTTAGGCGCAAGGCGAAAACGTTTCCTTTCAACTGGGCCTTCTGCTGATTAACATTCTATGGCTTTTTAAATATTGGGGGGGGGTGGTATTGGTTTGGTCTTGGTCTTGGTTGTTGTTGTTGTTGTTGTTGTTGTTGTTGTTGTTACTACTACTACAACTACTACTACTACACATTTTATATTCTCGTTTTGCATTGTTTCTACAGTGGTACCTCTAGTTGCAGACACAATCCGTTCTGGGGTGCCGTTTGCACCCCGAAAAGTCTGCAACTAGAGTGGCGCTTCTGCACAAGTATGGAGCGCGACAAAGCACTTCTGTGCATGTGCAAAGTGCGCAGAACACTTCTGCATATGCGCGAAGCGTGCATAACACTTCTGCGCATGCGGCGAAACCTGGAAGTATACACTTCCAGGTTGGCCGCGTTCACAAGCCGAAAAGACGCAACATGTACCTAATGCAACACAAAGTATGACTGTATTGCAAACCGCCCTGTGATATTTGGAAGGAGGGTGGCATGGAGATTTAATCAAGGACACACCTTATTTCTGGAATTGTAAGATGTTCAAACTGCTTTCAATAATGTGTTGCAATGGCTGTAACCCACTCTGGGACCTTAGGGTGAAGGGCAACTGAACAACAACGCATAGGACTGCACAACTGCTAGACTTAGCAAGTGAACCAGAGATTGAGCTCTTGTGATCAAGTGATTCATTCATTGGGGTGCTCTTAAGGAGCAGAGGTGCAGAGCAACACTGGCTGGTGGACAGATACGTGAGGATGCACGCTCTTGCGTGAGTGTACATGGGCAAATCCCTTTCCAGGTACGGTACGTTGTTGGATTAATGCTATTCCCAAAAGCAGAACAGTTGGGGGGGGGATGTTTCCTCCCTGGAAGAAAATTACTCTAAGGAAAAAAGAGGAAGATGGGAAGTAGGTAGAAGCAGAAAGTTTTAGAGCCTGCTCGCCGCCCAGATCGGCATTCTCTGTGTCCAACCTCTGCGCCCTGAGAACCTACTCACCTCTATTACGTTAAATGTAGCAGAAGGAGACGCTGGGGTGGCCGGGGGAGGCGTGGAGAGAGAAGGGGGGGGGGCGGAGAGACTCTCGACACAAAGGCAAAAGGACACTGGAATATCGCAAACCGTATCATGGCATAAATCACACCATTACAAGCCAGTGCAAAATATATTTCATCAGTGCTTTGGAGGCAAAGGAGACACACAGCTTCGCTTGTCAGAAGAGAGGTCAGGTCTCCCCCCTCCCTACCTTGTCCCACGCCCCCCCCCAACCACCCCCACCACATCGGAGAGAGAGTCCTCTAGTTTGTTTGAAGCAGATGCAATTTCCCAGGGACGGTCGAGTCAAATTGGAGCTACTTTTTTAAAAAGAGCCTTGCATTCCAAAGGAGGAGAGGGGCATTGAACATTGCGATCTGGGGACCACTTGGTGGATTTCTAGCTGTCCTTGTCCCCCCCCCCCCAAAAAAAAGAGAGATGCTGATAACATCAAGAGGAAAAATTGCAGGAGACAGGAGTTTCTTGGAAGTTTCCACTGACTTGCCTCGTTAGCACTGAAGATGAACATTAAAAACAAAACAAAAAACCAACTGATTGTACAATGGTACCTCAGGTTAAGAACTCAATTCATTCTGGAGGTCCGTTCTTAACCTGAAACTGTTCTTAACTTGAAGCACCACTTTAGCTAATGGGGCCTCCCACTGCTGCCGCCGTGCCGCCAGAGCACAATTTCTGTTCTCATTCTGAAGCAAAGTTCTTAACCCTAGGTACTATTTCTGGGTTAGGGGAGTCTGTAACCTGAAGCGTATGTAATCTGAGGTACCACTGTATTTATATCCCACTTTTTTCTACAAGGAGCTCAAGGTAGTGCACATTATGCATCCCCTCTATTTTATTTTCTCAGCAACCCTGTGAGGTGGGTTAGGCTGAGCGGCTTTGACTGGCCCAAGGTCACCTGTGAGCTTCATGGCTGAAACAGGATTCGAACCTGGCCTCCAGCACTCTAACCGCTGCTCCACACTGGTTCTCTTGAGCTGTGTGCCAAGCTGGCCACTCACACCCCCAAAACATTTGTAAACGGAGTTTCACTGAGTCGCAGTCATGGTAAGGATAAGCACAGCAGCTGAGATGGAATTTTTAAAAATCAGAGTTAGCTGCCTTGTGACCCTCCCTCCTGGGGCTACAGAACTGCAATTCCCATCAGCCCTGGATAGCATGGCCAATAGTTCCGGGAGTTGTAGTTCAGCAACATCTGGAGGGCCACAGGTTAGCTGCTATAAAATAATAAGGGGAAGGGCTGCGGCCGTCACTACTTACCTTTAGGCACCCAACAAAAACATTTCTTTTCTCACAGGCCTTTCATCAGTGGGATATTTTATACCTTGACTTTCAAAAATATGGCCACATGACCCGGAAAAACTGTCTGCGGACAAACGCCGGCTTCCTTGGCCTGTAAAGTGAGATGAGCGCCGCAACCCCAGAGTCGTCTGCGACTGGACTGAACTGTCAGGGGTCCTTTACCTTTTTTTCAAAAATATGAACGAGTTTTTAAATTTTCATTTTGTTTTGGTTTTATGCTTGTTTCAATGCACACGGTACTTATTTATTGTTGTAAGTCGCTCTGAGTCACTTTTTGTGGACAGTGGACACCTTGGAATGTAGTGAACTCTCCTTTGCTGGAGGTTTTCAAACAGAGGTTGGATGGCCATCTGTCAGTGATTTTTTTTTTTAACCCATGGTTCCTGCACTGCAGGGGATTGGTCTAGATGACTCTTAGGGTCCCCACTCTACAATTGTATGATTCTAATACCTTTAAACAAAAACACAATAAATTCCCATGCTTAAAGACAGAATGGTGGACGTGGTCCTTATCTAACGCCCCTTTCCTGTGATTCGAACCCAGACCCTCTGGACTCCTGCCTGCAAAGGGGCAAAAGCTTTAGAAAAGAGAAGAAGCAAAGCAGGGAAGGAGACAGCAGTGTTGCCAGTGACCACGGTGCTTGAGTGGCAAAGAACGGCCAATATTTCATCACTGCTCTCAGGGGAGAGTCAGGGACCGAGTTAGCTGATGCTCTGATCCTCCTGGGCTGAGATTGCCACAACAACCGCAGCTCTTTGGAGGTCCATTATTAGTGTTATTTCCCCCACCCACTAAAAATAAAATAAAAATAAAATCTGGAAAACAAAGAACCACGTGTGATGCAGAGGGAACATTGTGGGATTTGTGTGTCTTGCGGCTTTGGGACTGAGTCCTTTTACCATAAAATTGAAAACAGGGCACAGGATCTTCCTGGCGCTCTGACACTCTTCTGCATCAGGCTGCAGGCCTCGTGGAGTTTGGGACTGGAACATGGGACTGTCTGGAGCCCTCCAGGAAGCAAACGTACTGACCTTCAGATGTTGCTAGAGAACAACTCCCATCATGCTTGGCCACTGGGCCACGCTGGCTGCAGTAGGCACATCTGGAGAGCTGCAGGTGGCTCATCCCTGCCTTAATAATAGCCAGAGCAGGCACTCATGCAGAGGTGCAGCAGGGAGCCTCCTTTTTGGATGGGGCTCCCGGCTCCCAAAGTTCAGGAATGGGGAATCTGTGGCTGCATCCAGCTGAGTTATTCTCAGAGCAGACCCACTGAAACGAACAAACTTGGCTTTGTCACATCCATTAACTTCAGTGGGTCTGTTCTAGCCTGGGCTGCAACCTTTTGATTTTTGTATGCCTTAAAACACAGCAAAATTGAGGTGGAGAAATGCGGGAGAGGGGAGAAATAATTAGGGAAGAAGAGAGAGGTTCTTGAGGCTACCAACTCTTTTCTACAATGCTGGGGTCAGCAATACAAAGCAGGAAAGAAAGAAAAACACGCTCCACCAAGCCTTGTCACTCCGCATAAATCTCTGACACCGCATCCCAGGAGCGCAGAGAACCACGGAAGGGGATGTTCGACAGGATGTTTCTGAAGGGGGAGCAGGAGAGGGAGGCAGCACTCTTTCCGGAGGTTTCAGCCACGCTCCCTCAGGGAAGGCTGTCCCTGATGCACTTAAGCGCCCAAAGTTTGATGACCGGACAGAACAGCTTATCCTCTACATGCCTTTGTGACAGGTCTGTGGCTTTCAAAAACTTATCATCTTTGCAGATTTTTAGTTTAGCAAGGGAGAAGCAGGGAAACGACAGAAGTGTCATGAAGTTATGGAGGAAGGGGACAGAGAGAAGTCAGGCAAGCTGGGATAGCTCAGCTGGTAGAGCATGGTTCTTGATCTCAGCGTTTGAGCCCCACCTTGGGCAACAAAATTCCTGCATTGCAGGGGGCTGGACTAGATGACCCACATTGTCCCTTCCAGCCCTATGATACTAAGTTTTGCTCCCTCATAACACCAGAAGCCAGGACAATTTGATGAAAACTTAGTCGAGAGAGAGGGGAGTACAAGAAGTGCACCCTAGGAAGCCTGGAAGCAGGACCTGAGTGCAACAGAAACTCTCCTCACTTGGAATTACCAGGGACTGGTATTGAGAGGCATACTGCCCCCCCCCCCCCGACAGTGAAAAGGCAGGGAATATACTAGGGGAAACCGCTCTGCAAAAATGTGCACATTTGGGAAAACTGCATGCCGACGTGTGTCCATTAGATACGAGCAAAACATTGCAAACTGCTGTGGAAATGTGGAGACCTGTGCTCGACTGGAAAAGTGAGAAACGGAGAGAAAACGAAACTGACACCTGCCTATCCCTGCACCAGAGTGGCGTTCATTATGCCACTGATTTCCAAGACATTCTGAAGGCCGAATGTTGGAAGATTCAGGACAGACAAAATAAAGGACTTATACATGCAGCACATAGTTAAGACTATGGAACTCACTGCCACCAGAGGCAGAGGCAGCCACCAATTTGGATGGCTGTAAAAAAAGATTAGACAAGCCACAGTGTCTATGTTCCACCTGCTCTGTCAGAGGCAGAAGACTTCTGTATTCTAGTCGCCCCTGGCCTGATCCAGCAGGCTCTTCTTATGTTCTTATGATAGCAAAGGTTTGCAAGAAAGATAATTTGGAAACTTGGTGATGAATATTGTGAATTGCAAGGCCTGATGAGCAGGAAGGTTTGTTTGTTAGCTTTTTTTTTAACTCACCCTTCACATAAAGTTCCAAGGTGGGATAGAACAATATAAAAACAGATAAAACTCATACAGTTATAAAGCAAGCAACATCATTCAAAGTAGAACAGAACAGTCTAGCCGTGTGTGTGTGTGTTGACACGGATGGGTAACTTGTGAAAGCGTTTTTTTAAAGAAAAATTAAGGATGGTGGCCAGTAGAAGCAATGCAGAAATAGCCAGTTTTTGTGGGGGTTTTTATAAAGAAATTAAATTATAACACCCCCTGCAAAAATAATTGGGGGCTGGGTGCCTGTGGGGGAGATGGTACTTAAGGATGAAGCAAACTTTCTGCCTTCATGATGCAAGAACGAGGCTGAGCAGGCAAGCAACCCTCCCCATTCCTCTGATAGCTGATCACCAACGGGCAGCGACGAGTTTATTGACAGCCTGGTGCAGGTGCTAGTAGCAAAAGGCTGAGCTCTAGGGTATTCTAGGTAAACACACATCACCACTGCCTCCGCCTGCCCCCCCCCCCATTCCTCCCCAGTGCTTCCAGCACTGGCGGCTCTTTTTAGCCGACACACAGAGCTCGCACCTCGCAAACAAATTATTTAACTGCTCCTATTCCCCTTGAGGATTGTGCAGTGATCATCTCTCGAAACCCAGCGCTTTCCCCTCGCATGCATGCAACAGCCTTGATAGGTTAAATGCCGCCATTTAATTACTGTAATGGAAGCAGCTATTTTTTGGTTCTTGTAAACACAGCTTCTCTCTCTCTCTTCTCTTTTTTTTAAATATATATATATATATATATATATATATATAAATCAAACCCTCCGCACGCTCAAGAGCAATCTTTTTAAAACATCTCATTTTGTGTTTCGGGGATTCAGAGGCTGACACGAGTGTTCTGGCAGTTCTTCCAGGAGCTCAGAGCAGGGGACCGAATCTCTGCCCTCATGTACTAGAGAGAGTGGAAGATTAAAAACTACTTTCTTAAAAACGCCAAGAGGATGGCCAAGGAAAAGAGGGTTGTGGGAACTGCGGAAGAGGAAGGCGAAATTGCCAAGCATCCCGGAGAACTTCTGCCCTTTGTAGAGGGAGATTCTTCCTCTGTGAAAAGGCAGGGAGAGGATCTGGCTGCAAGTGAATTGGAAGGCCCGTGAAAAGGCAGAAATCGGGGGGGGGGGGGATAGAGAGAGAGAATTCAGGGTACCTGCCCCCCACAAACTGCATGCCAGAGCTCCAGACCCCTAGGAGGGTTTCCTGCCTGGCCTACCCATGGGTGAGTCTCAAAAACACCCACAACGAAAGGGTCAAATCCCAGAAAAACCCCTAAGCAAAGCAAGTGCTCCTTTCGTCATCAATGCTCCATCAGGTGCCTCCTGCCTCAGAGCTGTGTGGTGTACTGGTTAGAGTTCTGCAGACCAGGGTTCAAATCCCCACATGGCCATGAAGCTCACTGGATGTGACCTCGGGCCGGTCCCTGCCTCTCAACCCAATCTACCTCATAGGGTTGTTGTGGGGATTAGATGGGGACAGGAGAAGCATGTAGCCCACCTTGAGCTCCTTGGAGAAAAAGGTTGCATATAAATGCAATAAATAAGCAAATGCCAGCTGGTCATTATAATAATCTACTATTTAAGAATTGGTGCCTGAGTTTGCTTCCTCCTCCCCACTTCCCTCCCTGACCGTTGTCCCTTGTGTGTTGGGGGCTTTTTTTTCATTTGTAAGAAATTGGGCAGGGGACTGCCTTGGTTTTAATTGATTGCCTGGAAGCCACTCAGGGAGACTTCTGGGCTGAAGTGCAAACACTCTAAATCTCAGGGTTTCCCAAACTGGGGTCTCCAGCTGTTTTTGGACTTCAGCTCCCATCATCCCTGGCCACTGGTCCTGCTAGCTAGGGATGATGGGAGTTGTAGTCCAAAAACAGCTGGAAGTCTAAGGTTGGGAAACTCTGCTCTAATTGAATGAATAAATGGAACTTCCATATGCAGAGGACATTTCCCTTGGAAGAACAGGCACAGACAAGCAATAAGCTGGGGAGGGCCTTCATCAGCCAGCTGGGGGAAAGGGGGCTGAATAGAAGGCCGAAAGGCAGTGCCTGAACCAGTGTTAGAAAAGGAGGTACAGTCTTGTCACCCAGAACCAGGCGCCACCTTCACAGATAGCAGGAGAAACCGCACCACCCCTTGCCAAGCTTTTAAATATGAGTTTTAAATATGAGGTGTGGCACACTTGCCAGACTCTCTCGACCCCTGGGAATGCCGGGTTTGCAAGCATGTGCTCTGTTGGCGAAGGTGGGTCTGCTTCTATTTTATCCTCCATGAATCTGTCTGATCCTCTGTTAAATGGGTCTGAGTCTATGGGTATCACAACCTCTTGGCAGAGCAAAGTGGCCCTTTGAGTCCAACAGCAAATGACATTGGCCTCATTCACACCATAAACTATAAACAGTCATGGCTTCCCCCAGAGAATCATGGGAGCTGCTGAGATTTGTCAGGGGATCCTCCCAGAACTACAATTCCCAGGGTTCCCTGTGAGAAGAAATTGATCGTTAAGCCGCACCCTTAAGCAGACCCTTAACAAACTGCAGCTCCCAGAATTCTTTGGGGGGGAGCTATGGCTGTTCAAAGTGGCATCATGGAGCTTTAATTGTACAGTGCAAACGGGGCCATTGTTTTTGACACCTTACAGGCCCCCAAATGAACGGGCATGGGAAGAAACTTCCCCTGCAAAAGAAAAAAGGAAAAAGGATAGATAGATTGATGGAGCGGCATTATTGCTAACCGGCAAAAAAATAATAAAGAAAAGATTTCAATATTTCATTTGCTCAGCGGTCCTTTGCATGCCGACGTCCCTTGGTAGCAAAACGATCCACGATCGGCGCCTCCTGTCTTTTGCTGCAAAGATGCAACCTCAAAGGTGAGGAAGGTCAGCAGTTGACAGAGAGAAATTTAATTTTGTTTATCACCATAAAAAGGGGGCACTTATCCTATCTCTCCCCCCGCTCCACACACATACACCCAGCCCCACCACTCTCTGGACAGCAAGGACATGAACACCAGCAGTGGGTCGGCGGGGGCAGGCACGAGAAAATTACAAACGCATTTGGGGCGAAATTCAATAAAGCCAATTCCAATGCATAAGGTCAGCCATGCACTTCCAATGACCCAAACAGGGGGGCAGGAAAATATGATATGAATGCAGTTTTTAATATAACCCATGTATTTGCAACAAGGTGGCTGGGGGGGGGGGAGTGTGTAATGCTATCCCTCCTTTGCTGCCCCCCTTGCTCCAGACCATCTCTCTGAGGGATCAGAGAGCACTCCAGCTACGTTTTTGGTGACTAGTTCCTACTAGCAAGACACATTTTGTACAGTGCAATGAAGTCAATTAAAAAGAAAAGAAAAAATTAGGGTGCCTCCGGTTTCATACGGAATGAAGTCTCTCCTTTCAAAAAAAAGAGAGAGGAGGAGGTTGCAGGATGCCTGTCTTTAAAAAAACCTCTTAAACCCATTAAGGATAAACACACACACACACACACACACACACACACACACACACACACACACTTGTGCCTTGCTGTGATACCTTTGTGTCTCTCACTTGGTGCAGACTTCCAAAAGTCCTTCCGTGTAAAGGTTGAGGCTTGGTGGTAGAGCATCTCATTTGCCATGCAGAAGAAGGTCCTGATTTCAATCCCCAATAGCACCTCCAGGTAGTCCAGGAAGAGACTTCTGAGCCTGGAGGCAGTTTTGTCACTTTTTTGATGTTTCAACCTTTGTGGTCATATAAACCACAGTATTAAAAAAAACCTGCCATATACTGAGTCAAATTGTTGGTCCGTCTAGCTCAACACTGCACTGACTGGCAGCAGCCCTCCAGGGTTTCAGGCAGGGAGTCTCTCCCAGGCCTACCTGGAGATGCCAGAGTTTGTACCTGGGACCTTCTGCATGTAAAGCAGATTCTCTAACCACTGAGCTACATTCTTTGCCCAAGAGAAAGAATGAGAGCAAATCATCATCATCATCATCAACAACAACAACAACAACAACAACATCATGATAATAATAAGTGCAGAGAGGGGGAGAGAGAGAGAGAGAGAGAAAGGGAGAGAGATTGAAAGCAAACTCAAGAAGGCCACATGTAGGAATTCTTTCCATCCACCCAAAAAGGAAAATAAATCTCTATGTAAGTTATCAGTAGAGTTCTGTGACCAGTTGAGGGTGATGCTTACAACAAAAGGTCAGTGCTTGAGGCCAGGGATAGGATGGCACGCAACCTGCCAGAACCTCATCTGTCTGGCATTCAGAGGCTTCTAGCCCATCCGCCGCCCCCCAACTCCACCCCACCTACAAAAACCAACCAAGGAGAGGCCCATCCATTCAACTCACTTTCCCCCTCTCACTCTCTCTGAAGGTACAACTCTTTTTCCTGATAAGGAACCACAGAAACCACAGCCTAGCAGGGACCGTAATTGGCCATCGACAACGTGGTTAACGGTCTTCGAGCCAAAATGTTTCCCTTTCCCAGAGGAGTGGGGGGGGGGGGGTCAGCAGGATCTTTTTCACCCAGCAATGGAGGGGGCTGAAGAGTAAGAATCACATTCTGAATGGATGGGGGGGGGGGGGAGCAAAGACAACCAAGCATTTTCACATTTGCAAAGGCAAATCTATATATATCTTTACCTTGGCTGTTGGCAACTGTCTTATCTCGAGAGACAATGGAGTGCGCCTCTGGGGGTGAAGTCAAACCCCTGCGTCAGCAGCACCGAAGTGACCTCCCAGGGGTGCAAGTCTGGGTAGTGTGAATGAGGGTCCTAGGCTGCCAAGATGACAATACCCCCCCCCCCAGCCTCACTGATGTGGTCCAAAGAAAATCAGAGCAATACATCTGACACCAGCTTCGCTGCAGGAGTTGCCAGAAGGAGGCATACAAAGTACCATCCAACCATTTTAGGGACTCTACTCCAGATTTGTGTAGGGTTTACTCCACAGTCCAAAGATATCCTGCAAGGCAGCGGAGGTTTCCTTCTCCTAGATGGCCTATCTTCCCAGGTTGATGAGCCCAATCTGCCCCTCACTTCCCTCTACAGCACATGCAGAAACTGCCTTCTTAACCGCCGGACCTCTTATTGTATTCATCTGCTCAATCCACCAGAGCCTGTTAACATGCAAGGTAAGTCCCTAATTCACCGAGGGTCTGAGACCCGTCAGCTACCCGCACCTGGCTTAGCCAGCCAGTCAAAGCCATTCCCAGGGTGTGGCCGCTGTTGCTTCTAGGAGCCACAGTGAAAGCTGAATGAAGGATGCAGACCAAAGGCGGACAATTTGTCCCAGAAGAAACATGACATGTCTCCCACCGGAAGGACTAGTTAAGCTTGATGCACACACCCCAAATCCTCACAGTGGCAGGAATCTGCTTATGAATCTATATGCGGGGAATCTGCTTATGAATCTATATCCAGGGACTGTGTTTCCCTTTTCCGAGGGAACTCTGTGAATTGTGGCTCTGGGAGGGGAATAGGGGTCTCCAAGCAACTTTCAGCACTCAGCAGAAACTGCAACCCCCATAATTCTTTGGGGAAGCCATGACTGTTTAACGTGATATCATAGTGCTTTAAATATATGGTGTGAATGTGGTCTCAAGTATAGCAGGGGGTTTCTTGGGGTGGAGGTGTGTATTCTGCAAAATGCCATTTGCACAATAACAGTGCCTTTGTGGTAGGTTTATACCAGACTATCACAGACCTTTCTGCTTTATTAGTTGGTCTGCAGAACTTCCCTGATCTTACTGCCATCTGGAGGGGCACTCTTGTGCTATAGAGGAACAAAAGCAGGATAATAAGTAAACTGTGGTTATAAAAGAAAAGTATTTCAGCAGGCAGTTACACTATTGGAAACAAAGTATGGATCTCCAACACCATGATGAGAACAAATACAGTCGTACCTTGTTTTGCGGCTGGGATCTATTCCGGAGCCCCGGCCGCTAGCCGAAAAGGACGCAGGACAAAGCACCGTATCTGCACGCAGAGCAGTTTGCACTTCTGCACATGTGCGAGTGGCAAACCCAGAAGTAACCCATTCCGGTACTTCCGGGTTTGCCACAGACATTCGCCGGAATGGACGCTAGACAAGGTGGACGTTCGCGGAGGTATTACTGTAATCATAAATGCACACAATGAAAAGGGCATCTGGAGGAGCCGAAGATTCTAGTCCTCATGATTACAAGGATATTTTCCATCATAGCTCACTAGGCTAGGAGGTTCCGCTCAGAAGTTCCTCAGTTCAATTCCTCTTGACAAATGATTTACATAATATCAGCGTAATATCTCCCTGCTTGTGGGCAGGGAGAAGAACAGGAATTAAGTGAGGAGCTGGAAGAGGGAGACTATGTGTTAACACACCCCAAAGCACATCTTTGCTCTCTTTATCCTAAGCTCTTTATCCACGGCTCTTCAGCTGAAGCGCAAGGACCCACAAAACGTCTTGACACCCTAAAATGTGCCACGCCACAGAAGCGTCAACCAGAGTGGCACATGTATCACCTTTCCACATGGGAAAAGGGTGTGTTGCATTCAGAATCCAGCTTCATTTTTGTTAAAGTTTCTAGTCCTTGTGGCCAATAAAAAAATATGCAACACATTCTTTTAATCTCAGAAGCAAGTGAAGAGGCGGCTAAATATATTTCAAGTGGGTGGGCAGGTGGTTCTTTTGCCCTGCAAACCACAGCTCTGTGCCCTGTGACTGGATGCAGCAGGAAAATAGGCACTGTGAGATAAATCATGCAGATACGCTCATTTTGCATAATTAATGCATTTATTACATTTTTAGCCCTACCCTCCTGCAAAGGCGTTCAAGGTGCCGTATGTGATTCTCCTTCCATCGACCCCACTCCATCCACTCAACAACCCAGCGAGAGAAGTTGGGCTGAACAAAAGTGACTGGCCCAAAGGTCAACAACCAAGTTGTGTTTTTTTTTAATGAATGGGGGATTTGACCCCGTGCCTCCCTGATCTCCTGGCCCAACACCTTTATATGCCACACTGGCTCTATCTGCTGAAATATATTAACAACTTATTTATTGCATTTGTCTCCCACCAAGGAGTCAAGGTGGCACACAGTACTTCCCACTGCTCATTTAAGTCTCTTCATTCTACTTAATATAAGCGTTTCTTGGCAAATGATTTAGAAACAGGGGTCAGCAAACTTTTTCAGCAGGAGGCCGGTCCACTGTCCCTCAGACCTTGTGGGGGGTTGTACTATATTTTTTGAGGGGAATGAACGAATCCCTATGACCCACAAATAACCCAGAGATGCATTTTAAATAAAAGCACACATTCTACTCATGTAAAAACATGCTGATTCCCAGACCGTCCGCAGTCCTGATTTAGAATGCGATTTGGCCGGATCCGGCCCCCCTGGTGTTAGTTTGCCTACCCATGATTTAGATCAGGAATGTGCTGTTGGACTCCAACTTCCATCATCCTTCATCACTGGCAGAGCTGGACTGCCAATATGGCAGTTGGAAGTTCCCACCTCAGGTGGTAGAAGTGCAAGAGGCACCGCTCAGTCTGCCCCACTGCTTCTGGGCACTGGTGGCAAGAGGGAGCTATACCAGTGAGCAGCAACACATTTGCAGAATGCAGAATGCAGAATGCCACAGCTCCTGCTAAGTTCAGCAAGAGCTGGGGCGTTCCGGCGGCGAAAATGGGGGTGGGTGGGGCATGGCAGGAGGCAGTAATTCCCGTTTTGCCTCAGTTGACAAAATGATGGAGCCAGGCCACCCCTGACCATACTGGCTGGAGTCTGATGGGAGTTGGGAGTCCGCAGTACCTGGTGGGCCAGATTTCTCCATCCCTCCTCTAATGTCTACCAACATCTCTCTTGCTCTGGGGCAGAGAAAGGGTGTGTTGGCCAAGCCCTCCAAAGAATCTGGACCATTTCTGCTAAACTTGGGTCGAGCTTAACCTTGCATTTAAAGCATACCACTTTAAACACTCATGGCTTTCCCCCACCAAAGAATCCTGGGAACTGTAGTTTGTTAAGGGCACTGAAGAGTTGGTGGTGGTGCCCCCCCTCCCCCGTTTCCCCCAACAGAGCTACAGTCCCCAGAGTTCCCTGGGAGGAAGGACTGATTGTTAAGACACTCTGGGAAACATAACTCTGTGGGGGAAGCAGCAGTCTCCAGCAACACCCTTAACAAACTACAGCTCCCAGGATTCTTTGGGGGGAGTTGTAACTATTTAAAGAAGTATGTCAGAGCTTTAAATGTAAGTTGCAGATATAGCCTTAGACATGGTGGTCTGGATGGACTACATCTTGGAAGTGGTCACTATTATTCCTTTAAAATATGGGGGAGGTCCTGTCTGTTGAAGTGGTATAGTGCTTTAAAGCAGGGGTCAGCAACCTTTTTCAGCTGTGGGCCGGTCCACTGTCCCTCAGACCATGTGGTGGGCCGGACTATATTTTTTGGGGGGGATGAATGAATTCCTATGCCCCACAAATAACCCAGAGATGCATTTCAAATAAAAGCAAACATTCTACTCATGTAAAAACACCAGGCAGGCAGCACAAATAACCCAGAGATGCATTTTAAATAAAAGGACACTTTCTACTCATGTAAAAACACACTGATTCTGAGACTGTCCACGGGCCAGATTGAGAAGGCGATTGGGTCGCATCCGGCCCCCAGGCCTTAGGTTGCCTACCCCTGCTTTAAAGATTGCACCCCTGGTTTAAACAGTCTCGGTGCAGAATTTTATTTAATTTTTTTCTGGAAAGGGGGCATACAGGTAAGAGAGATGGGATAGAATTGGAAAGGGGCAAGCGAGGAGAGATTAAGTAAAAATGAGAGCCTGTGTGGTGTAGTGATTAGCGTTTCAGACTAGGACCTGGGAGACCAGGGTTCAAATCCCCACTTGGCCATGAAGCTCTCTCTAGGCCAATCCTAACCTACCTCACAGGGTTGTTGTGGGGATTAAATGAGGAGGGGGAGAACCATATATGCCACGTTGAGCTCCTTGGAGGAAAGGGTGGGATATGAATACAGCAAATAAAAAAATAAAAGAGAAGGGTGTGTGGCCACAATCCATCAGTTGCAAATGCCACTGTTTTAGGCAAGGGGGGGCAAAGCATCGGGTGGATTTCTTCATCATGGAAATGGTGGTAAAAATTTCTGAGGCGCTGCTGTGGCCAGGGGACGCGGGTGGCGCTGTGGGTAAAAGCCTCAGTGCCTAGGGCTTGCCAATCGAAAGGTCGGCGGTTCGAATCCCCGCAGCGGGGTGCGCTCCCGTCGTTCGGTCCCAGCGCCTGCCAACCTAGCAGTTCGAAAGCACCTCCGTGTGCAAGTAGATAAATAGGGACCGCTTACTAGCGGGAAGGTAAACGGCGTTTCCGTGTGCTGCGCTGGCTCGCCAGATGCAGCTTTGTCACGCTGGCCACGTGACCCGGAAGTGTCTCCGGACAGCGCTGGCCCCTGGCCTCTTAAGTGAGATGGGCGCACAACCCTAGAGTCTGTCAAGACTGGCCCGTACGGGCAGGGGTACCTTTACCTTTACTGCTGTGGCCAGACGAAAGAGAGCCTCTCTCTATCCCTGCTAGTGCTGTAAAAACCAGCTAGGCCTCTTACACAGTGAATTGCACCTCTAAATGGCTCAGGGAAAGAGAAAGAGGGGGGGAAGGGGGAAGAGTTGTGGGGCACGGCCAAAGCACAGAGAGCGAGCGAGCGAGCACAAGGCTATTATGGTTAATGTGACTCGTACCCTCTGTTATGGAAGAAATAAATGTACATTTAGAGGTTGTCAGGTCTGCGCTCTCCTCTCCCACTCAATAGATGCTTTGCAACATCATTAAAATAGCAAGCGGCTGCCCCTTGCGGTGCTCTTTCCGGGGGGGGGGGCCCTCCCTGAAAACACACACACACAGAGAAAGCCCAAAGAAAGGAATGCTGAGATTTGAATCTTTTTTGACAGGAAGTTGCGGAGAGCACTTATCAAACCCCATTGGAAAACATTACTTAAGAGGAACATGCTAAGTTAGCTCTGCTTCCAGCACTGTGCCCCTTCTTCTTTCTTAATTCATCTATTGTTTCTCAGAGATGAACCAATATATTTTCCAGGGGAAAAACACACTGACACAGTTTCAAAACTGGCAGTCCTGTGTTCAGCGGTGACACAAGGCACATCCCGAAACGGAGGCAATAGAGCCCAGCTAGCTCACTAAGAGAGGAGGTAAAGCAGGAACAGAACAAATAACAACACAGGAAGGGCTCTGCTAGATCAGACGAATGGGGTCATCCAGTCCCACATCCTGTTCTCACTGGATGCCTCTGGGAAACCACCAAGTAGGATTCAAGTACAAGAGCGCTCTCCCCTCCTGAGGTTTCCAGCGACTTGGTGTTCAGAAGCATTGCTGCCTCTGACTGTGGAGGCAGAGTAGAGCCATCGTAGAGCCATCATGGCCAGCAGCAATGGACAGCTTTGTCTTCCATTAATTTGTCCAACCCTCTTCAAACGCCATCACTGCCTCCTGTGGGAGGGAGTTTTATAGTTCAACCATGTGCTGCGTGAAGCAGCACTTTCTTTTATCTGTCCTGAAACTTCCAGCACTCAGCTTCGTTGGATTTAAGTGTGGAAGCACCAAGGGGTTGGTTAAGGTGGGGTTGAAGTTCATGTGAACGACACAGGCAAGATGCTCTCTCCTGAAGGAATGGTTACTGGCCAATACCTGCCTTCCTGGCTGAATGCATTAGGGCTCTCTGTTATGGCACAGCTACATGTATCCCCTTGGCTCAAAGGTAACCCCCAAAAGCTATGTATTTCATGGCCAGGTTTGGCTAAAGCAAGCCATGGTGAGATTGATGTCCGCGGGGGCAGGGGGGGAGAGAGTATGATGAATAATAGGCCCAGACGCAGGAGTGTCAGGTGATGGATATGCAGATGTGAGGCTGGCAAGACAGAGAGATGGCCTTTCAGAACAGATGGATGAGGATTCTCGATCAATTTCAGAAAACAGGAATAAATAAACCTAGGCGCCCGCTATAATCTCTGCATCTCTATTTGCACTGCTAAGGCAGTAGGTGGTTACCAGCTCCTCTTATTATGAGTAGGAAAGGTTAACAAGAGTGGGCTGTTGGCTAAGAGTTTGGTCTTCCACAATGGCAGATCGCATCAGATCGGTTTGGAACTCTTACAAGTTTGTCCGCAGTGGTGAAAATGTGCTCTCCTATCAAAATAAATATTTTAACTCCACTGTCAAGAGGCAGCAGGCCTCCAAATACCAGTTGCTGGGGATCACAAATGGGGATAGTTGCTGCTGCAGTCAGGTCCTGCTTTCAGACTTCCCCTTAGGGCATCTTGGTTGGCCACTCAGAAGAATATGCACAATTTCTGCGAAACATATGCCACATGTGTACTTTGCATTTAAAGCAGTAATCATACCATGTACCTGGGTGGAAAGCCTTAAGAAATGCTTAAGGACTAGGAACTTGGCATGGCAAATTTGGAAAGGAAGTTGCATGCCAGCTCTGCACAGCAGGGCTGTGACTGTCTTTGCTAACAGAACCACCTGCACTGTAATGTCTCCACAGTACAGATTACAGTGAGATTTGCCCTTTGCTATGCAAAAAAAAAAAAAAAGAAAAAAAGAGAGGGGGAATTGCTTGAACCTCACTGCGACACTTCTGAAAAATTAATTACGAAGCCGAAGGAGAAAATTAATTTTAGAAACGCGGGAGGTTACTTTCTCCCCCTCCCACACTTTCTTAATTCTCCTCCCTCTCTTCCTCCACCCCCTGCGGACGTCCTCCTGGAAAGCCAGGGAGCAAACCTCGTTGTTTTCATTCCCCATCCTAAGGGGGTGCAATCTGGGAGACGTCCAGTCGATAACCTGGCCATCAGAACAAGGTCTGTAATTAAAAGGTCAGTGACCTGGAAAGCTGGGGCCTCACTCTCAGGGCTTCTCAGTAATGATGGAGCTATTAAATTAAGGCGGTTATGAAATCAATGCTAAAAAAGCTTTCACGGTAACGAGCTTCCATTCAAGGACATGCAAACTGCCTCGTGAAATGGAGTTAAATTATGAAAAAGGGGAAAAAAAGAAGTAATGGAGAGAAAGACAGAAAGAAAGAAAGACAGCGCTAAATTGAAATCTGTTCCTTTTCGGAAGCTTATTCACCTGCGACGGAAATCCATTTTTGGGTCTCCTGTGCAACAACAACGAAAAACAACCCTCAGAGGAGACCCAGGGATGGCGAAACGGTGGCTGCTCCAGGTGGACTCCAGCTCCCATCAGCCCCAGCCAGCATGGCCAGTGGTTGGAGAAAAGGGCAGCAGGACTCCTAGCCCTGATCTAAGATATCTGGCCAATTCAAGATCAGCATGCCAGTAGCTTCATTCATCTGTCTGTCTATCTGTCTGTCTGTCTGTCTGTCTGTCTCTCTCTCTCTCTCTCTCTCTCTCTCTCTCTCTCTCTCTCACACACACACACACACACACACGAGAGCCACAAGTGTTTTTATGGACCTCTGTTGTGATTTATTTCATGCATGTAGTTAGGAACATAGAGACAATGAGATAGAGCACTGCTCTATCTAACCTGGTACTGTCTCTTCAGGGTTTCAGGAAGGGCACGTTGAAGATGGGACCTTCTGCATGAAAAGCCGTTGCTCTTCTGCTGAGCTACAACCCTTCCCATAAGACACAAGAGCAGAGGAAGTTGCCTTGCACTGAGTCAGACCACAACCTCCCGCCTCCATCAATGCCAGTGGCCCACCTAGCACAGCATCCTGTTCACACAGTGGCCAACCAGGTGCCTGCAGAAGCCAACAAGCAGGACCAGAGCACAAGAACACTCTCCCCTCCAAATGGTATTCAGAAGCACTACTGCCTCAAACTGTGGAGAGGCAAGGAGTCCCCTGGGCCTAACCCTATTATCTTACTGTTTTTAGAATGAGGCCATGATCTGGCTAAAGTTCAAAGGGGGTAGGATTCTGTAGATTTCATACTGGGGAGCCACTACCTCTTACCTGCTCCTCAATAATTTGAGCGCTGTCCCATTGAACCGGAGCCTTCTGTAGGAACGTAATATAGGAAGAGCCCTGGCTGGATCAAGACAGATGGCCCATCGAGTCCAGCATCCTGTTTTTATAGATGTTCCTATGGGAAACCTGCAAGTAGGACCCATGTGCAAGAGCGCTATCCCCTCCTACAGCGTCCAGGAACAATAATTCAGAAGCATTACTACCTGGTAAGCATGGAGGAAGAGCATAGCCATCAGGGCTAGGAGCTGTTGAATAGCCTTCCCTCCTTCCATGAATTTGCCCAATCCTCTTTTAAAGCTGCCCAGCCTTTTGTGTTTTGCTGGACCTTCAAGTCACACGATGGAAAAAGAAAGCTGATTCGAGTACAGGGAAGGAAAAATAAAATAGGTGCTCGTTTCAATAGCAGGCTGCTCCAAGCAGGGTAAAGGTTTCCTTGGGATGCAAATCTGTGTCGAGTGGGGTGGGAATTAATTAAGGAGCCTGGCCAGCTGTATTCCCTCTCTCCCCTGGCGTGTGGCAGACAGGCTCCCGCTTTAGCCCTTCCTCGGCCTGTCGCCACCTTTAAAGACTTAATGGCCTGACAATAGCTGCAAGAGACCCACAGGGGCAACCGAGTCCAGGGCAAGGCTTCCGGCCTCCCCACCTCCCTTTTTTCCTGAGAGCTCTGCTCCCTCCTATGAAGCTTAGGCACCAAGGCAGATTAATGAAGGCGACGTCTACAAGGGCAAAGTTTTCTGTGACCTCCTACTCATCTCTCCAAATAAGAGCTTGTCACCCCGTTGGGAGCAGTTTGCTCAGCCTATTATGCAGACATGGCCAACAGCTCTTTCGGCCCAGCCAACGCCGTCGAGGTTCTAGATCAGATGCCGTCTGAATTCAGCCTTTCAGAAATTATGTTTGAGGCAAAGCACCGCTGGGCGGATGGGTATGTGTGTGTTCCACTGCACTCATTTTAAATGTGGAATATGCACCAGCTGCTGTCAGCGAGTTCCCATTTACTGCTTGAAGCAGCAGGAAGGGTCACAGAACAGCAGTTGTTGGAAGGGGTCCAAAGGGTCATCTAGCCCAACCCGCTGCAATGGAAGTCATCTAGCCCAACCCGCTGCAATGGAGGTCGTAAGCTCTGTGGTACAGCATCTGATTTGCATGCTGAAGGTCCCAGGTTCAATCCCCAGCATCTCCAGGTGGGGCTGGGGAAGATGCCCTGCCTGAAACCCTGCCACTGCCTGCCATAGAATCACAGAATTGTAGAGCTGGAAGGGACCCCATGGGTCATCTAGTCCAACCCCCTGCAATGCAGGAATCTCAGCTAAAGCATCCATTACAGATGCCCATCCAACCTCTGCTTAAAAACCTCCAAGGAAGGAGAGCCCAAAACCTTCCGAGGGAGTCCATTCCACTGTCTAACATCTCTTATTGTCAGAAATTTTTTCCTCATGTTTAGTCGGAATCTTCCTTCTTGTCCCTTGAAGCCATTGGTTCAAGCCCTATCCTCCAGAGCAGCCGAAAACAAGCTTGCTCCATCTTACATGTAACAGCCCTTGATATATTTGAATATGGCTATCATATCTCCTCTCAGTCTCCTCTTTCCCAGGCTAAGCAGACCCAGATCCTTCAACCCTTCCTCATAAGGCTTGGTTTCCAGACCCCTGATCATCTTGGTCGCTCTCCTCTGCACACGTTCCAGCTAGTCAGCATCCTACTTAAATTGTGGTGTCCGGAAGTGGACACAGTATTCCAGGTGTGGTCTGACCAAGGCAGAATAGAGTGGGACTATTACATCCATTGATCTGCACACCAGACTTCTGTTGATGCAGCCTAGAATAGCATTAGCTTTGTTGGTTGCTGCATCACACTGTTGATTCACATTGCTGCAGATAAGGTTGAGCTAGATGGACCAATGGCCTGACTTCCTATGTCTTGTTCTCCCAAGACCTGTCAATGAATGCAAATGCCAAAATTGGGTAGAGGTAGCCGGGGGGGGGGGGGGCAGTGTGAATTTGATGCATAAGGCACTAGAGGGCTCAGAACCAGGACCTTAGCTCCTTGGTCTCTTTTCCAGTGGAACGAATCATAGGCCATTTCCATAAAGTGTCTGGACAGAGAAGCATACCATCCTCCTGATCCTATAAATGGCTCCAGTTCCGAGCTCCAGTTAGCCTGCACAGGAGCCTTGTGCCAAAAAGCAGCCATTGTTCATGCCAGCAGGGGAGATCGTTCCACAAGTGAGGAGACACCACCGAAAAGGCCCTTTCTCTGCATCCCATGTGGCCATCACTCAGTGATGGTAGATTTCACATCATGCGAAAGACACTACAAATCCATATATCCCTGCCCACTTAAGCAGCACCTTCCAGGATATAAAGAACACCAACCTTTTTTGTGGTCCTGCTTCACACCCATGTTTGCCATTACCAGGGATTACGATGATGATGCCTTGCGAAAAATTAATGGCAACTAAACAGAAAGGAGGGTGAAGAAACAGAGGGCTGTATCCAGTGCTGGCCCTACTCAGAGAAGACCCAGATAAATAAATGGAAATTGCTAATTTAGCCTCATTCATTTCAATGGGTCTCCTCTGATCGGAACTGAGCCGGATGCAACTCAGCTGCATCAAAGAAGGTTGCTGAGTTTTTGCATTATTATTTTTTTCCACTTTGGTAATCATTAGCCAAGTAATTCATTAGAAGCTTTAATCGGGTCACCGTCTCTCTTTTCAGGCCTCCTCTTGCAGACGTCTCCGAGCTGCTTGCCCCCCCCCCTTAAAAAAAAATTCCCCAATCTCCACTTCTCCCAGTCAGGGATTTATTAAAATTAAACAGATTAGATGGAACTTCAGATACTAAAAATTCTGCTTTGCGAAGCTGGAGGTTGGGGGGTGGCTGGGGGAGAGGCACGTGGCGCAAAACACCCAAGACATTTGTCTCTAAATTGCTCTAAATACCTTTTGCAAATGAAATCTTAACTCTCGTCTGCGTTGAGAGGGGAACAAGCAGGGCGGGAGGGGGGAGATGGGGTTGGTCTGGGTGGGGAGAAACACAAGGAAGAAACTGGTCACTTCAGCAATATGTACTGGCGGTTTATAATATCACAAGATATCCTGGGGTACGGTTGTGTTTGAGGTGGGGAGGGCGGGAGGTGCTAAGTATCGCTTTGCAACTATAGATTTCATATCAGGTTACCGTGGGTAATCAGCACAGCTTTTAGGCTCAGCTTTCCCCTGCTTCATTGCTTCGATGATAGAGCTGAAATCCCAAAGCTTTTATGATTAATTACTCCCCGTAGGTCCGCATATTTCAAGCGGGGGGGGGGGGGAGGACAACACAGAGAGAAAGAGTGAAAGAGAAAGAACCTGTACTGCAAGAGATCAGACCCGGAAGGGAAGACTTCTGACAGCCGGGAACAGCCGAGAGGGGAGAGCCCCAACAGTTGACATTCCTCGGCGTTACTGCCCTGACCAGAGGCACTGTAATTCAGTGCTTCCAAAAAGAAAGAAAGAAATACCCCGGTTTTTGAAACGCAAACAAAGCAAATTGTGGACACGTGGGCGATTTGTACAAGTTCACTGCATGTCTGTCTGTGCAGGAGTATCCCAAGAAAGGCTAAGAACACTTACAACCCGCTGAGAAAAAGAAAGAAAGAAAGAAAGAAAGAAAGAGAAAGAAAGAAAGAAAGAAAGAAAGAAAGAAAGAAAGAAAGAAAGAAAGAAAGAAAGAAAGAAAGAAAGAAAGAAAGAAAAGAGGCAAACAAACATTTTATAGACATAAATAGGAATGGGCTTCCATGACCCTGGATTGTTTTTATCACCTGGGGAATTTTCCCCGGTGGCACTGCACCCGACAGAATAGCACAGGGTGGTGTCCCAAAAAGTGGGCATTTTAATTATTTTGCATTTAGATCCTACCTTTCCTCCAAGGAGCAGAAAGGTGGCAGACGTGGTTCCTCTCCTCCTCTTTTTATCCTCTCAACAACCCTATGAGGTGGGTTAGGCTGAGAGACTGCTACTGTGGCCAAAGTCACACCCATGGCTGAACAGGGATTTGAACCCTGGTCTCCGAAGTCATAGTCTGACACTCTAACCACTACACCACACTGGCTCTCTTCCTGCCACTGATGCCCTTTTTTCTCCCATACAATTAAGCATCCACCATCAGTTGCTTCAGACGTCTTGGAAAGACCTACCTTCTTGCCCACTAGATCTTTGTTATTACTAGATATGAACAGAAGAAGAGCCCTGCTGGATCAAGCCAAAAGATTGGAGTGTGTACTAAGTATTTTTATATCGCTGTATTTTATTCTGGTTGTAAATTGCTTCGGGCCTTTTCACTGTTGGAAGGCAAACATAGCTCCAGTAAACCTAACCTAACCTTCTGCATCCAGTTCCTGGGGACTGTACTTTTTTTGTTTGTTTGTTTACCGAAGCACACAATTGTGTGAGCCCCCACCTGCTGCATGAGGTAGTACAAGCCCTGACAGAGGCTCATCACCTCAACAGAGAACTATTTCCGAAGCACGCCTAACTCCCTACAGGATGACGTTTCAGGAGAGGGTTGGTAGGTATGGGAGGGAGAATCTGGGATTTTTGAAGGGAAAGAAATATGATATGGGGATAGATAGATGGGTCTGTAAGATACCAGAGCTAAAGCCCTAAAGCCAACAGGATGTGCTAAGAACAGAGCAGAACAGCTGATGTTCTTTTCCTTCCATTCTGCTTTGTCTCACAAAACCTGCCAGCTAGTTTTCTTTTATGACCATATGGGCTAGAAACTTGCTTTCCTTTTTAAGGATTTAAAAACTGTGGGCTCAGGACAAAAAGGAAGAAATCAAGGCCCTAGTTCAGCAACCTGAATCCAAACAAAACCAGAACAAAACTTTAGATCATCACTAACCCAGAAGCTTTAAAAAAAAGACGCTGTCCTTTCCTTTAAGATAAAGGCAGCAGAAATGTTGCAGGCCCACAGAACAAGAAACTTCCGTCTGCTGAAAACAATGCTGGATTTATCAAGATGTGGGCTCTCCTTTCCTCCTGAAAGGGCTTGGCAGTCAATCGCTTGCCCTTTCAAGGCCTTGAAAGGCTGGGTGACCCCAAATTTAACCTTAACTCGACCTCGCTTTCACTGACTGCAGCCCATAACCTTCTCTGCTCAGCCCGGCCATTCTCTGAAGCGGTTGACCGTTTCACCCGCAGCTCGCCGACCAGCATCAAATACCACTGGCAGAAGCCAGGACAGACCAAAGAGCCTGTGAACGCTAAAATCCTCCTTCCTTCCGAGAGGCTACAGGTTCAGAAGTTTGCAACACCAGCCCCGCTCTGCTGCCACAGTGCTTCATCTTGCTGGCAGCTTCATTCCCCTCCCCATTTGGAAAACGTGAGGCTCGTCCTCAAGACTTATGGGTAGATGGTGCAAGAACGGTGAGGGTCTTTCACTAAAAGGGTAGCTGCTGGATCAGGTATGGGGGATAGGGGATAGGGGGATTCAACTAGGATTTAAATACGAATCTACGCGCCACCTAGTTTTTGTGATTGTAAGTTGTTCTGAACTGCTTTGAAGAATGTGTTTTAATTGCTGTATCTTTGCTTGAGAAAAGCAGAAGAACAGCTCTGCTGGATCAGGCCAGTGCTCCATCTGGTCCAGCATCCTGCTCTCAGTGTGGACCACCAGAAGGCTATGCAAGCAGGATTCGAGCATAAGGGCACTCTCCCGCTCCTGTGGTTTCCAGCAACTGGTATTTAGAATCATTTCTGGATCCGGCCATGGACGCAAAGAAAAGCTATTGTGGCTAGCAGCCACTGACGGCCTCCTCCATGAATTTGTCAATGGAGTGGGGATGTAACTGGGTGTTTGCAGACATTTTCAATAGGTTTCAGTTATATGCAATTCCACCGACGCACACGGTGCCTCAGAACATAACCCCCATGTAAATGGGGGGCTGCCTGTAATAATAATTTTATTACTTGCACCCTGCCATCTGAGTGGGTGTACAAAAATCTCATTATGTGAACAAAACGCAGCAGTTAGGTGGTAGTGTGCATTTATTAGTAAAAATAGCTTATTTAGAAAAAATAATATTAAATTAAAATTCATATTTTTAAAAAAAAATCATATTCACATTAGGGGTAATTGCTTGCAAAGATGTGGGTCATCAGGCAAAAACTGCATATGAGTAAAGTGTCCATTAGGAGAAATCTGCACCGAAACGCTGGTGAATTTTCATAAGGACTTTAAGCAAACAAAACACCTTCACTTACTGACGCAGAAATGAAATGAACTTAAGACAGGAAAAATGAGAAAGGGCCAGAATCGTCCATTCCTAATGGGAGACACAGCGTCGTCTGAGTGCTTGACACAGCACAACAGGGGGGTTAGGGGGCTGGGCCAAATGTGACCGCTTCTTGGGTTTCTTGTTCATAAGCTTCGGAAGTAAGTGTCTACAATGCACAACCCACCCAGCCCCCAGCCCCATGTTTCACATGTTACTTTATTATGGAGCAATTTGGTGTAATGCAGAAACACACCAGAGCGTTGTAGCCAATGCTGGCCCTACTCAGAGTAGACCCACTGAAATGAATGCCATAGCTAGCTTATTTATTTATCACAAGACTTGTCTCCTGCTTGATTGTAACGAACCCTCAAAGTGGTTTACAAACTTAGGTCCCTTGATTATAGTGGGTCGACTTGAATTAGCACTGGATTCAACCCAGAGTTCCCAGGGTAAGACAAACTGAACAATGCAGACTTTCCTTTTGTGCTGCTTTGAACAGTCTGTATTCCTAACATAGAATGTACTCCACAGACGGTATCACTTTGTCCTTTCTGTCGTATGGTTGTACTTATTTTCCCTTTCTCCTTATTGAAAAATAATAAAATATTTATTTTGATAAAGACTCGTAGATCGGTACATGCAGAAACGCTTCTGGAGTTAAGAGCAGGGAGGTGAGGAGAAAAGAAGGGAATGTCATGATCCACCATACCTTTTTTCTTGAGAAAAGATCTTCTGGTTGCAAGTGGACTTTGGCGGACTCGAGGGTTCTGCAGAAACTTCACCGCTGTTGCAATCTGTGGCAGGAGGGAAGAGAAAAGGAGAAAACGCTTTTTAAAAGTTAGGGACTATCAGAATTCAGATTCTGAGCAAGGCATCAAAAACTAGTAGAATGCAAGCTGAACAGAGAAATTGCCTTTGAAGCGGGAAGAAATATTACAGATAACTTGGAATCCCTATGGTTGTACTCTTGAGTCCTACTCAGAGCAGTTTTATAGAAATAAATGGACATGACTAACTTAGGTCGATTGACTGCAGTGGGCCTACTTTGAGGAGGACACACACTCATTTTGTTCCTTCCAGAAGCTGTTGGTTGGGCACAACTGTTGTACAATATTCCATTTTGTATAATTTGTATCTTTTCAAATACTCAATGAAGCCATGATATTGCTTTACTTGCATTCTAACACTGCCCTGTTTGCATATCACACAAAACCATGGCTTTAAAGCAAACCATGGTTTCATGTGAATGAGCAGCATGTTGGGGCACACTGCTCCCAGGGGGTCACCACAGCCCATGTTACTGGCTTGGGAGCCTTTGTTTCCTGGAAGCACTCTCCCCTCCTGGTAGGAATGAGACCCAGGTATTCTGTATTCCAACAGCTTCTACCTCCCCTGGCTCAGACTCAGCCCTCCAGTTAACTCCTGTCTGTATACCTTCCCCAGACATTCAACCTGGTCTTCCTATCTAAGCTGTGGGGCTCCTTCCTCTTGCTATGGTCTCCTCAGAGGGGATGCTCAATTTAAATCAGAACCAGTTATCCCTCAAACTATCCTATTCCCTATCTCAAATCAAGCCCTATCTCTCAAACTAAACCCTCTCTCACTCCAGCTCTTCCCCATCTCTATTCTTATCCAGTCCAGCTTCCTGTTCTTACAGCGGCAAGCCAGATGCCCATTACAGAAAGTCCGCAAGCAGAACCTTGAACAATAGCTTAATGAAGTGATGGGGAAACCTTAGGCCCTGGGGGGGGGGGGGGCGGCCTCTAGGCTTCAGTGTTTGGCCCTTGGGATTGTTTTCAGACCACGCCCCTTCCCAGGCCACACCCCTCACTGGCCCTGCTCCAAGCTCCCCCCACTTGAGTGTTTTTGCTGGGCTGGTATGTGTTCCTGAACTGTGCCAACGCCTCTTGTTTGCCCAAATAGAGGGCAGGGAAGGTTGTGTGAATAAGTTATACCATTGTACAGAACTAAAATTTACACTTGTCCTGCCCACTTTTTGCTTCTGGGCCTGCCAGCCACTTGCATCCAGCCCCCAGAAGCTTGCCCATAAGGGAATGTGGCTCTCAGAATGAAAACCCATCCCTCCCCTCCCCTTGGTTTAAAGTGGTACATGACCCAGGCATGTATGTTTAACTCAGTGGTTTTCAACCAGTTTGCCGTGGCACCCTAGGGTGCCTTGAATGGTGGTCAGGGGTGCCACAGGCAACACTGGCCTCTGTCCCTCTTTCCTTCCCTCTCTCCTCTGATGCCCTTGTGTCTCTGCCTCCCAAAGGCTTGCATACCTATTTGTTGCAGAAGCCCTGGCTACAAGCTCCCCAGGTGAATGAGGCCTCTGGGGCTAGCCAGGGGGTGCTGGTTGCCAGGAGCTGAGGTAGCCTCGGAATAAGAAAGCAAGTGGGCGAGGGAGCCCAGCCACCCAGTCCGCCAGCTGTTGGGAATGGACAGATAAGTGGGGCAGTGTGAGGAGGCACCTCTGTTTGCAGGGGGGGTGCAGCTCAGAGACCAAGGGTGGCAGCAATGGCTGCCCGGAGGACTCCTAAGGAGAGGGGAAAGGAGGCTGAGGGAACCCTCCACAAGGGAGGGTGTTCAAAAAAGGGTGAGAGGCTGCCAGCTCTGCAGGCAAGGGGTGACATAGCTGGGCTCCTGAGCCTCACAGGGGTGCCTCTGAATGTCAAAGGAGCCGTGGACTCAAAAAGGGTGAAAACCTCTGGTTTAACTGATTGCTTGGAAGGGCTCATTGGAAACAGGAACCAGTAATGGGAGGAAGTTCCACAGGGTTGGTGCTGCCATGCTAAATGCCTGCTTCCAACATTGTACAGAAAGGACCTCCTGACGAGATGGTATCTGCAGGGAAGCCCCTCCTGCGGAGAGCACTGATCGGGTGGGTTTATAAGGGGAGAGAGTCGATCGAGCGCCTGCCTTTCACCTGGTTTTCAAATATACATCTCAGGTCAGAGAGCAGAGTTTCTGATGGGTTCTAATGGCCCTTTCAAAATAATCTTGGTGCATTCCATCAATGTTGGATGTGTGTGTGTGTGCGTTTTATATATATATATATACTTCCCCACCACCACCCCTTTTAAACTGCATCTCTTATTTCTTTAAATACATTAATCAGAGTAGTGTAGGCAAAACGGATCCATCGGACAATGCAATAAACATGAATTATCATCTATCCAACATGCATAATGGCTTAAAAAAACATAATAGCAGGTGTAGTTTAAATGATTAGTTATTACACCTGCGGTGGGTCTGATTCAATTGGGGAAAATCATCTTTAATAGGTTAAAAGGTTTAGATCACCCGGCTTCCCCCTTAAAGTGGCTGTAGAGAGGGTATGATGGAGTGCGCTGTCATTACTAATTCATTTAAGAAAAGCAAGGGGGGATACAGTAAAGAACAGCATAAATGAGCCAATCCAATTTAGACATCAGGTAAAGGCAGCGAAACACCTTTTTAAAAAGCATGATAAATGAATTTGGGAGGGAGATGAAATTCACATTTTTTCCCTCATTATTTTTTTAACGGGAAATTTGACCACCTCCCGGCATAGTTTGAGGGAAAGGGGTGGGGGGGGTGGGAGGAGAAGGAAACCTCACTTTTTAAAGTTTAGCACTCCGTCGTTCCAAATCATAAAATAATACAGAGCCCACCCACCTTTTCCCCCCAGCACATAAAGTGCCACTTTGATCTTGTTTACGCCCCTCTTGAACTGCCTCACTGGAAATGCCGGCGATAGGGAAATTGCACATTTAAACGGCACGGGTATCGCTGCGCCAGATGCAGGAAGGATAAACAGCACAAATTAATAACCTGGGGGTTGGCGGAGGTAGGGGGGAAATGTGCTGAACATGAAAGATGTCCGAGTAAGCAGACGCAGAGACGTGCCAACTTATCAAAAGCTACTTTGCCTTTATATTAATCACCTGTTCCCTTTTTGGGAACGCTTTCGACAAGAGTTCACTCTCTCCGCTGCTGGAGAATGAGCAACGGTGCCTGCCAAAATGTTTTTAAGGACGTAATGTCAGAACTTAAGAAGTGTCCTGCAGGATCAGGTCAAAGCCCCATCAAGCCCATCATCTGGTTCTTGTGGTGGTCAGCCCAGTTGGGAGAAGTCAGAAAAGCAGGACAAGGGCAGAACAGGTTAGTGTGACTGACTTCTAGATAGGTTTGTGCAGAGTTATTAGGCACTGTACAAAAATAAAAACAGGCCCTTGCTGTAAGGCGTTAAGATCTTACAGGTTGCATATAAGAGCCCATCTGGATCAGACCTTCTGGGTGCAGAGCTGGTGCTCAGCTACCAAGTTACATTCACAGGTTAAGTGGCTGAAATGAGAATGTGCTGGCCTAGACGGGTGTCTGGTTCGATCCACTCTGCTAGGGAAGAGCATTGGTTTTGCACAGAAAAGTTCCCTGCTTCAAACCCCAGCATCTCCAGGCAGGGTCGGGAATGCCCCCTGCCTGAAATTCCAAAGTGCTGCTTCCAAGTAAGTCTGAGATCAGCGGACCAACACTCTTTGAGTTGGTAAAAGGATTGTCCTTGGTTGGAGCTCATGATTAGTGAGAAGAGAGCTTCACCATGAGTCCCGTTTCAAACAACACGCTAAGTCACACCTTGGTTTTACTCAGCACAGTGGTGAAAATGTAAGGTCAACCTGCTGGATCAGGGCAACCACAGCCCCCATTCAGCCTAGCATCCTCTTCTCAATGTGGCCTACCAGATCCCGTGCGAAGCCTGCAGGCTGGGCATGCACAACAGCACTTGCAAATCCCAATTCAGACACAAAAATTCTTCCAAGGCTGTACAGAGAGTTCTGACAAACTGCTAGTTTTTCCAAGCAAAAAACTTTGCAGAAGTGTAACCTCTGTTCCAAGAAACTAACCAAACCACCTCTGCTAGAGGAAATTGACAGGAACGGTACTCTTCCCAGTGAGTCTCTGGCTACACACACACACACACACACACACACACACACACACACACACAGGTTTTTCACATTAGTATTTTTTAAAGTGGTACATACACTGCGATGGAGGAAGACGCAGCGGGCAAAAATCTACTTTTCAATAAAGCCATTCTATCAAAAAATGAAATCGCTCCATTAACGAGAGCTAAATTATTTAAAGGGCCTCCTCCATCATCTGTCTCATCTATTTGCTAAAGGTCTATTGATTGAAAATGACATTACAAAATTATAGCTAAGAAAGAAAGATTCTCTCCCTCCCTTCCCTCTCTCTCACACACACCTTTGTGAAAGATATCTGCAAAGTTGCTTCCTACAGCTTCAGCTAGTGTTATGTAATATCTAATTCCTCGGCACAATCATCAAGTTTCTAGGCATCTGGAAAACTGGGAACTTTGGGCTGTGTGTGTGCAGTGACAGCTGAGGTAGAGTCAAAGGTGGTTGGTCTCTCTCAGCAGGGCCAATGGAGTGGCCCTGCTTCCCTCCCCTCCCTCTGTTCTGCAGCCTGATGGAAACCTGTGCTCTTGTCCAGCAGAGATCTGAAGGCATGCCTCCCCAGTCCAATAATAATAATAATAATAATAATAATAATAATAATAATAATAATAATAACAATAATTATTATTATTATTATTTATTTATACCCCGCCCATCTGGCTGGGCGACTTCCAACAAAACACTAAAATACAATAACCTATTAAACATTAAAAGCTTCCCTAAACAGGGCTGCTTTCAGATGTCTTCTAAAAGTTTGATAGTTATTTTTCTTTTTGACATCTGGTGGGAGGGCATTCCACAGGGCAGGTGCCCCTACCGAGAAGGCCCTCTTCCTGGTTCCCTGTAACTTGGCTTCTCGCAGCGAGGGAACCGCCAGAAGGCCCTCAGCGCTGGACCTCAGTGTCCAAAGCAAGTCCTTCCTCCACTCCATTCCACTGGCACCTAATATTACCCCATAAGGGACATGCGGGCAACACTGGCACTGGACATACTCAGTTCTTTACAGTGTTCGTGCAAAAACCTAGATTCTGAGAACTGTAGAGTTGGAAGGGACCCTGAGGGTCATCTAGTCCAACCCGCTGCAATGCAGGAATCTCATTGCGCAGTTCTCCTCATCCAATTTCAAACCGTACCAGACCCTGCTTAGCTTTGTAAATGTGCTAGCAGTTTTGTTGCCGTGGCACTAGGTGTATTGTATTAAAAATATGGCAATGTTTAACTGAAGATGAAACTTGTTGTCACCAAGTCTGGCCACTGTGATTCATCCACGGTAACCTCAAGGCCAGACTGCTGTAATGTGCTCTACGTGGGGCACAAAAATACTGAGCTAGATGGCTGGCCGGCAGCTTCTTGTTTCCTATGAAACCTGTTTCTTTTGCAGTTTGCAACCCCCTCCCGATGCTCACTAGGACAGCCTGTCGCCAGCCTCTCAGCCTCAACCTACCTCACAGGGTTGTTGTGGAGATAAGAAGGGTTCAATCCCCAATGGCATCGCCAGGCAGGGCTGGAGGGGATGCCTGCCTAAAACCTGCCAGCCAGTGTAGACAGTATTGAGCTAGGTGGACCACAGTCTGATTTGGTAAAAGGCAGCTTCCTCTGTTTTAAGGAAAGCAGTAGGGCATCTGCTTTGCCTGAAGGAGGTCTGTAACCAAGAAGAGCCACTGCCAGCCAGGGTTAGACAATACTGTACTGATCTACATGGACCAATGGTCCTTCAAACCTTGCAAGAAAGCTCTTGGTTGTCTGAACGTATCTGTAAGCATTTCGAGAAAATGCACATTTTAAAAACGTATTTAGATGCATTTCCCCCCCTCGTTTGTATTTCTCCTTCTTAAACGCAGAAGAAATGAGGAGGAATGGTGGGCGACCATCTGCGAAAGCGGAGCTGGTTGGAAACAGACAGACTCACCCATTTCTGCGTAAAACAGGCATCTGACCCAAAATCAAACTCTTTGCTTCTTAAGCCTAGCATTAGGACGAAGGAAGAGGACGGTCCCCCAACCCACCCACCCCTTTAGAGCAGGGCAGAAAGAAAGTGCTGTGTTTTAAGTAAAAGACAGTGGGGGGTGGAAAGGAGAAGGAACATCCGTACTCTTGTCAGGACCAGCTTGACAAATACGGTCATCAGTGGCACACGGAAGTAGTTGCAAAGCAGCTGTTAATCAGGGAAACACATCGCAGAACGCTGATGCCAGCACTCGTGAAAAAATGCAAGAGGCTAATTATGAAGCTATATATCTCGCTAAGGAGGCACCATTCCTGGAGATTCCAGATCAAGCTTTCAAAGAGTAAGGATCTTGGGCTGGGTGTGCATTTTAAGCACACACAAAAAGACTTCCTGATAACCCCGCAAGCTCGCCTCATAGGAATCTGCCTTCTTCCTTAAGTCAAGATTGCTGGTACATTCACCTCTACACTGACTGCCAGCGGTTGAACTGAGGAGCAAAGAGGATGCCCTACCACCGAGCAGCACCCTTCCCATAAAACTTGGGAACGTGGTAAGCTGCCTTATACTGAGCCGGACCATGGCCCACCTAGCTCAGTACTGTCTACACTAACTGGCAGCAGCTCTTGATGGTTTTACGCAGGAGTCTGTTCCAGCCGTATCTTGAGATGCTGAAGTTGGGATCTTCAGGATGCAAAGCAGATCTATGGCTCTGTCCTTCTTCCCAAGAAAGGCACCTCTTGGGACTCAAACCTACGCTGCTAGAGCAGTTCCTTAATCCCTCAGCCACACAATTCCCCATTTCAGTGTCCCTGGTGGTAACTATTTTTATTTGTTATTTGAAACCAAGGAGATTGGTGTATAGCAATTTCTTCCTAACTGAAGCGAACTTTCCATAAAGCACGGTTGCTACTATCATTCTATGCGAATGCTGCGTTGCTCTTGTTGCCTGGTATTAGCCCAGGCTTGCTTAAATCCCTGCCCGAGTTGCCAACTAAGATGTCAGCGTGCCAGATAGCGCCAGGTGTTCTACTTCTGAAACAAAAACCTAAGGATTGCCCAGCTGGCTCTGTCCCACTCTGCAATCTCTCTAGACGAAGTGGCAAAGCATGATGGCTCAATCACTCGCATCTGCGCAACTAGCAATTCTGCAATTGCCACACAACTGCCTGTTGCACGGTTGCAACAAGTCATTCCTTTAGTGTGGCAGAACCCACACCTTGGAACTCTTTGCCTATTGAAATCACACTGACACCATCACTGTACACTTCTCCTTCTTTACACCTGCTGAAGGGAAAAAAATCTGTTTGGGCAGGCCTATACAGAAACATGATTTGGTTACATCTGGGGGTTTTTAAAAAAAAATCCATCAGAGGTTTTATTGCATTTAGATGCTTTTAACAGTTTTTAGGTGTTTTAAATAATAATAATTATTATTATTTTGGGGTTTTGTTTTGTTTTAACCACAGGAGTATTTGAAGCCCTGGGCTCCTTTGGGAGGAAAAGCAAGGTATAAATTTAATAAAGAAATAAGCAGATGGGCTAAAGTGTGTTCCTGGGCTGTGCCAGCTCTGCCAGGGGCAGGAGGGGAGAGGAAACATATGTGATTAAAGGCTCCCCCACAATCAAAGAAAAAATCCTATGCATGAAAGTCAAGAAGAGAGCCAGGGTAGAGTCTTTCTCCTCAACATAATGCCTTTCTACATGCAAAGGCCTTTCCCCCCATACGCTGTCATATTCAATCATGTGATGTCCCACCTGGAATCTAAGTCGTACAATCCAGGAAGAAAGACCACTATCTCATCTGCTGCATGGCTATCATGGGGCCTTATATTAAGCCTTAAATCAGAGGAGGCTGATGTACTACCTCCCCAGAAGTTGTTAAGACTACAACTCCCATCATCCTTGACTGTTGGGAGGGCATCAGGATGGCTATTCCCAATATAAATCAAAGGTTGCTCTAAGTTCCCATCTTCACTATACGTTTAAAGCAGTTTCATACCGCTTTAAACAGCCATAGCTGCAGTCTGCTAAGGGTACTGAGAGTTGCTGTTTTTGTTGCTCAGGTTTATTAAATTTCTATACCGTCCTTCATCTGATGATCGCAAGGCGGCTTACAGCATAAAACCACAAAAATACATGCCATAATAACAAGCAAAAATAATAGCCCACCCACTTTTGAGATTGAAATAATATGCATAGAACTGTAGAGTTGAAAGAAACTATGCAGGAAACTTTCACCCAGCCTTGGGCTCGAACTCACAACCCTGAGATTCAGGGTCTCATGCTGTACCGACTGAGCTCAATATCACAGGTGGAATTTGAGAATAAATCTGTTTTTACCATAGTAAATGTTTGATTCCCAGAGTTCCCTAGGAAAAGTGACTGACTGATAAACCCCTCTGGGAATTTTAGCTCTGGGAATAGGCTTGAAGCTTACTGGGTGACCTTGGGCTGGTCACTCACTCTCGGGCTAACAAGGTTGTTGTGAGAATAAAAGAGGAGGGATAGAAGGGGACTGCATTCCCTGACCTTCTTGGAAGAATGAGGTGCTTTTTAAAAAAAAAAATAGGCAAATTAAATCAATGGGGCCAATTTAAAATTGGGGGAGGGGCTAAACATTAAGAGTACGTATATATTTTTAAAAACTGTTCTCTTGTAGCTGTGACAAGGAAGAAGACAAAAAATATTAAGAGATGTTCTGTGCTTCTAACACTGTGGTATATTTTGTTTACCAACCTTGGGGGGGGGGGCGGGAGTTAGCTTGCACTTCCTTCCATATTTCAAAAATACAGAGGGTCCAGGCAATATGTACATTTATTTAAACTTAATGGATTAATCACTCAATTAATCAGTCGGAAGGCAGATGACTAATCAAGTAAATAATCTCCAATTGGTTTGTTAAATAGCCCCACTAATAGCCACGGCCCTTCATATTATCATCTTCTAACGCTTTAAAAAGCTATTTATGCATCCTGCGGCATCCTGCAGCCATGAGTATCATTGATTAATTAGGTGTTGCCTGAAATGGTAGCCATTTCTACGGATCTTCTCCTCAAGCCCCCTGCCCTATCAGTTTTAGCAAATGACTCTGGTGGATAGCATTCTGAGCGGACAGCAAGTTGTTTTTCTCCCTGCTAGCGAATCCATCTATCCCAGCTTCCTGGTTCCAACAGAGGACAGCCCAACTGGGCAAGAAGGCATATATACCTTGCCCTCCTGTTTGCCCTCAACCTGTGATATCTGAACACAGAGGCTCCCAATCCTAACAGGTTCTTGTATTAACTTACAAGATCCTAAACAACTCCAAGTCCAGGATACTTTGATGGCCGGTTGGTTGGTTACTTGCCCGATCACTTAGCTCTTTGTGGGGTAAAGGTGAAGGTACCCCTGCCCGTACGGGCCAGTCTTGACAGACTCTAGGGTTGTGCGCTCATCTCACTCTAGAGGCCGGGAGCCAGCGCTGTCCGCAGACACTTCCGGGTCACGTGGCCAGCGTGACAAAGCTGCTCCGGCGAACCAGCACCAGAGCAGCACACGGAAACGCCGTTTACCTTCCCGCTATACAGCGGTACCTATTTATCTACTTGCACTTAAGGGTGCTTTCGAACTGCTAGGTGGGCAGGAGCTGGGACCAAACGATGGGAGCTCACCCCGCCGCGGGGATTCGAACCACCAACCATGCGATCGGCAAGTCCTAGGTGCTGAGGTTTTACCCACAGCGCCACCCGCGTCGCTTCTTTGTGGGGAGTCACTGCTAACAGTTCCCCCATGGCTTGGATGCAGGGCTCATATCCACCAGGAACCTTGTGTTCAGTATTGGGGACCCAATTTAATGGCACTCACTTCCAGGTGAGGTCAGACAGGCCCCATCTCCCTGTCGAACTTCCTGTGCCTCCTGAAGACTTATTTGTCCCAGAAGGCTTTTTAATGGATCCCTGATTTCATAGATCTAAAACTCTCTTTTTTTGTACGCCGTTTAGTGGCGGCAGTAATTAAGTGAATATATAAATTGTCAAAATTATTATTATTAATAACAATAATAATAATAAACTATCACGGCAAAAAAAGATCATAATTATTATAATAATTACATTTTTATCCCATAGCTCAAGATGGTGTGCATGGCTCTCCCTGTCTTCATTTTATCCTCACAACAACCATGTGAAGTAGGAAGTTTAAGTCCACTGACATCTGGATGGCCACTGTTTTTCCCATCCCCCTCCTATTATATTTATTTATATTTATATTTTACCTGCCCTCCTCGCAGCTCAAGATGGTGTACATAATTCACCGCCTCCCCATTTTATCCTCACAACAACCCTATGAGGTAGACTAGGCTGAAAGGCAATGACTGACCCAAGATCAGTCAGTCAGCTTCATGGCTGAGTAGGGATTCGAATCACACTACACTGGCTTTCTGCTACACATAAACCAAACATAATTATCAGCAGAGATGGTCCTTAGTAAACCTGTTATTGGTCTTTCAATGTGGGTGGAGTGTTTCGGAACACAGCAGTTTGCACGCTTACACAGAAGTAAGCTCACTGATTTCAATGGGAACCGTGCATTAGGACTGCAGCCTTGGTTGTCTATTATTGTACAAAGAGTGTCTCAAATACGGAGAGGGTTGTTTTGCCCCAGGCTAAGCAGAAGGAAGCCTTTCAGATGATCCCAGCTTCAAAGTAAATGAGTTTGCAGGACTTAGCAATCGCATCAGTTTTCCTGAAAACATTTTAAAACATTTTAAAGAATTCAATATGCTAAATGGAAAGCTAGGTTGAACCCCAAAGGTCCTCATGTTTATTGGAAAACTTACCATATCAGAATTAGAGAAGGCAGGGTGAGAGACAAAACTTTTTTTTATAGAAAAGTGATCTTTTAACACATTTTGGATTAAAACGGTTGAGGGTATCATCCCAATCCAGTTATTGGGAACTTTGTGAAACTGAATAGCAGGGGCTTAGTGGGATATGGTGTTATAAAGTCATGTATTCATATTAATGCATTGTATAATTACAAGGTTGTATCCAATGCTAGTCCTACCCAGGACAGACCCACAGAAATTAATGAACTTGTCACTCATGCCCACTATTTGCAATAGGTCTATGCAGAGTAGGGCACTGGATACAGCCCTAAGGGTTGTAATTGACTAACTTTTACTGAGAACGGACCCACTGAGATTGTGGCTATGGCTAACTTAGACCTATTAATTTCAGTGGGTCTACTCTGAGCAAACGTAAGCTAAATACAGCTTTATACGGTTAATTGGTATTTTCAGAAAGATTTCTAATATTTTAGAACATTTGCAATGAGGATATAAGAACAATACGTAGGTTTACTGTTGCAGCATATGGATTATTTTTGCATATAGATTTGTGAATTTGTGTGTGTGTGTGCGCGCGCACACACACACACACACACACACACATACTCATCTCACAATAAAGGTGTTGTGGGTGCCAGCCTATAAGAGCTGCCATTATTATTATTATTATTATTATCATCATCATCATCATCATCATCATACTGTCCTTCATCAAAAGACCTCAGGGCAGTTCACAAGATAAAAATACAAAATAAAAGCACAAATAAATATTCAAAACAAAAGCAACGAAACAATACCCCCCCCCAAAAAAAACACATTTACAAGGCTGTAGAATATTAATCAGCCAAAGAGACCTGATTGAAGAGGAACGCTATTTTTAGATAAATATTTGACACACAAAACTAAGTTGTACTCAGAGCAGACCAGCTAAAATCAATGGATCTAAGACAGTCATGTCCATTCCTTTCAATGGACTAGCACTGCATACAACGCAACGAAGACAGAAAAAGGAATCCTGTTTTATCTTAAAGACTATCATATATACATTCTTTGGTGGGCTAGATCCTGGACCCTGGACTGTGGACCAATCTTTAAATGTGACAGGTTACGGAAATGTACTAGATGAGAGGGGAGGAATAAAGAAAGACTTTAGTCTTCCCAGCGATAGGCAAGACAGCCGGATCCCCAGTTCATAATCTCCATCCCGGGGAGGAATAACCTTGGGAAGGAATGAGATTCAGGGGAGCATCGCTCAAGCGAAGAGCTGGTGCTCCCCCTAGCCACCGCCGTGGGGAAGTGTGCCCTCTTGTCACCTGCCGGTGGAAAGAGAGAGCGAGAGAGAGAGAGGTGGAAAAAACGCAGCCCAAATTAAGTGTTTTCACTCGGTGGAAATGAAATGTTTTGCAAGATGAAACAGAAATAAAATTGTGGTTTTAGGTAATTACTAGTTGGCATTTACATATCACAGGCTGGTTCAACACCTATTCATTTTCCTCTTTTATTTTCAATTTTTTAAAATTGCTCATTAAAACCTAGCATATGACAGGGACAAGGGAGAGAAGGGAGAGGGTGTATTGGGGGGGATTATTCTCCTTTTCGTATGCAGTTTTTATTATTTTATTATTATAAAGTACTACAAAAATCCCCAGATCTTCTTTAAATACAGTTTATCTCTAATGATCACAGGCAGGCACCACTTAAAGGCTGTGATCCTGCAACAGACATTTTACCTGGGAGCAAACCCCCTTTAAAATTCAGTGGGACTGACTTCTGAGTTAGACAAAGGTAGGATTGAGCTGTTGAAGGTTCCCTGGGATTGTGCCACAAGGTGAGGGGGTGAGGTGCTGTGGAGGCAATGCCCTCCCCTCTCACATCTACACTCAGTTAAGATTAAAAAGAGGGGTGAAAGGTAAGCTGTCGCTCTCACCCTGCAAAATCTGGGTTTTATTCTGGGACCAAGCCAGCTTCTGCAGCCTACTGCCTAGCAGTGAGTGAATAATAATAATGATGATGATAAACCTTCAGGCTTTAAAAAAAGAAAAAAGAAAAAAAAGCACATCTAGCTGTCAGTCAGCTGACATTACCCAGTGGTCGAGTGCCATCAGCTAATGGTTGGGGTTCAATTCTGCTCAGTTTGACTACACACGCCAGTTTCCTCCCTGCAGAAAGCAGGATTTAACATGCATATGCACGGTCCATTAGTTGATGAGTGGAGGGTTAAGTCCTGTTCTGCAGTTGCCCCCGCCTCCCCATCCCTGTGAGTCAACTTTGACAGGTGAGTGGTATGACAGCAAATGATTGAGAGGGAGGTGGTCCTGCCCCCTGCAGGGTGGGAGGAAGAAAAGATCTGAGGCCCACAGCTCAAAGAGATTCCACACCCCTGAGATAGGGGGAATTTTCCGCTATGAATTTTCAGTATGTGCTGAAATCATTATTATTTTGAATGCTCCCTCCAAAATGCTCCTTGCATTATGTAATCGGGTATATCAGAAAGTGGGTTTTCCATGAAGGGTTTTCTCCCGATCTGCTGCTAGCTTTCCTATAGGTCAGATGTTTCTAAACAGATTTGTTTGTTTAAAAAACTCTACACCTCGCTTTTGCCATGTGTCCTAATGAAAGGATAAAACGTGTGATAAAAAACATTTGAAACATGGATTAATTGAGCATTAAATAAGAAAAAAAGAGAAGCAGAAGCAATCCTCCACTTGCAGCGGGAAGTGGTACAGTCCTGTCTGCAACCTTCAGGACTCTACCACCTCAGTTCATTGCATGCACAACAGACCAGCCCTAACTCTGTAGGGTTTCACGCATGGTGGAGTGCCATTCCCTCACTCCAATACAGCAACACACAGCAAAATGACCAGTCTCTCATAGGAGGCTATCCGCTGCCCTCTGTGCGAGTCGCAGCTCTTGTCTGCTTCCCCCAGAGCAGTTCTGGTAAAAGTGAACTGGTTTGGCTCCCATTAGAAGTAATTTACCTACTCCATAACCCCTTCCTTGTACAACACTACACGTTTACTCAGAAGGAAGTCCCAATGAGCAAAATGGGGCATCTTTAGTCTGCAGTCCTCTATGCATTTAACTAGAAGCCCCCACTGAAAGCAATAGGGGTCCCTTCTGAGTAAACGTGTTGGAAGCTGTTGGACGCTTATCACAGCTCCCTCCCTCCCCATACTTCACAAGTCTTTATTTAAAACAAATGCAGAGTGTTTCATTGCTCCAGTTTGCATGTTTTATACTTGTTTGTTTTCTTCTTTAAACTGTTATCCTGCTGCGCTTCAGGGCATAAAACATCCCCGAGAGAAGATGACATGATATAGACTAATATATTTTAAGGTCTATTGTGTAAATATGTATTTAGGGAATTCTAAAGCAGGGCATTATTGACCCAAGTCTCTCTTAAAACACTTTGATATATATTTAAATACGTGGAGGGCGGTGGGGGGGGGGGGAGAGTCCCTCCTTGAACAACAGCAAGAAAAAAAACTTTGCAGAGTAGCCACATTTCAAAAGTGAAATATCTTCCACCCATCTTCAGATTTTATAGGTCCAGGGTGGAACATAAGAGATTGATTATCAAAATCTTTCCTTAAAGAACAAAAAGGTTCTTTTGGGGGAAGGCAGGGAATGAAGTTGCTGCGGAAGGTGGGGTTACTTAAGCTGCCCTGAACCCATTAAAAGAAGCAAAGATGAACTCTCCCTACCCCCTCAAAAAATGCTATGCAGTCTATACCTGCAAACAGGACCCAAACAGAAGAGCACTCCTCTCACGGTTTCTGGCAAGTAGCACACTGAAGCATTGCTGCCTCTAACCAGGGAGGCAAAGCATAACTTTTGCAGCTGGTAGCTACTGATGATTGCCTTCTCCTCCACAAATCTGTCCAATCCTCTATCAAGGCCGCCCAAGTTGGTGGCCACTGCTGCCTCTTGCAGGAGTGAGTTCCACAGTTTAACTAGAAGAATGCAAGAGTCCAGCTATACCTGGAGAGCACCTGGCCCTCGCTCGCTCTAACATGACACGCTAAGGGCAACCGAGCCCAGCCTGTGCCCATGAAATCAGCCTTCTCTCTGCCTGCCCAGGCCAGCTCCAAAATGAGGCAAGGTAGGATGAGCAACGGGCTTGTAGGGCTGTCGGCCGCGCTGTAAATATTCCATGAATGAATGGACTTCTTCAGGCTCCCGCGAGGGCCATCCGGCATCTTTTATGGCCATTACGTTCAACTATTTTTTTAAAAACCAAAGACCTGTCATGATAACCTGACCAGGGAGAGAGAGAAAGGGCTCCATCAAATCGCAGCAAACCAGACTCTCAGGCAGGCGGGGAGCGCAAGCTTACTCTCCAGCACCCATGCAAAGATCACACACAATGTCCACAGTCAAATTCAGGTGTTCTGAAGCAGCACAGAGGCTGGCTCAAAGCCCTGTTGACCCTTGCTCCCCATGCAGAGATCTCGGTCTGAAACCGTTCGTTCCCAAAATGATGCCTCACGGAATACGAGGGAGGGACATTAGCGTGCTGCATGTAAAAACTGCTGCACACCCAAGATCCTCGCAAATTCAGGAGAGTGTTGGGTGATTCATTTGGGATTGGGTGGAAGGAAGGCTAGCCCCCGCAGTCTACGCATACACGAGAGAATGAGGATTTGGGAATGCGAACAAGGTTAGAGAATTTGGGTGGATGGAGCAAAGCACTGAAAAAAGTGTGCTAATAACAAACCACTCCTTGCAAGAAGAAACATAGGAAAAACATAGGAAGCTGTCTTATACCATTAGTCCGTCTAAGCCAGTGCTGTCTACACAGACTGGCAGCAGCACTCCTGAGATTCAGACAAGAGGTATTCCCAGTCCTACTTAAGGATGCCAGGGACTGAACCTGGGACCATCCATGTGCAGAGTAGAGGCTCTACCACTGAGATACTTTTCACCTAGAAAGCTAGCACATTGGGAAGAAAGGTCACATGGTCCATTACCTCATTCTCTGCGGGCAGACTTGGCCTATTTCTGCTTGCCTTCTGCACAGACAAGGGTCACCCTCTTCGGGCCTAAGCAGAGATGCTGCAGCGTTATCCGTGCTCGGGGGAGACTGCCTGTTGCGCTTCTGCACGAGTCCCTGCTCTGCTATTGTCTTCTTTCAATCAGTTGCTTCTGGGGCCAGATCACTGTATCAGGCAAGGCTGGGTCATCCACAGCAGGGTGATCTGTCCTTGGAGAAATCTACCTGCAGCACCACTACATGACACCAGGCTCTGAATTTGTTTCCTTCCAGACAGCAGGCGCTTTCAGATCAGCAGGTGACCCACATAGAAAAACAGGTTGAAGGTTGCTTCGTGGACTGGTGGATCTTACTCTTACACACAAGCTCCAAATATAAAGCGTTCCTTGCCTCTAGCATCACAAATTTGGGAAACCGGTTTCAACAAAAGGGATTGAGGCCCTTGCGAAACAGGAGAGAGAGAGCAGGTCTTGCATGCAAAGCACTATTTTGTGTGTGTGTGTGTTTGTGTGTGTTTTTCATTTTCCCCAAACCTTGAAGCAGTCAGCACATGTCAAGCATTATTACAATTACACTTTTTACCTACTAAAAAATTAATAACCAATTATCTTCTTCAGGGAGGGAGGGAGGCCGGCAGGTCCTTTACCTACGCAAGAAGCACTGCGAGGCACCAGCAGATTAAAGACACGCGTCATATATTTACAGAGGACTGCTACCTGGGTACAATGATTCAGCTCATACAGAAGTGTTTGGATGTAAAACAAACAAACCCAAAACCAAAAGAACAATGCAGATTATTCTGTAGCAAAGACAAGAACAGTCCTTCTGTTTGGGGCTGGCAGGCAACTTCCTTCCAAATTTATCAAGACAAGATCCTAGTGCTTATGCTTTTATTAAAGTTTTCCATCCAGGTACACAAGCTGTATCCAATGCTAGCCCTACTCAGGGGACACCCACTGAAATGAATGGGCATGACTAACTTCAGTTCATTCGTTTCAGTGGGTCTACTCACGAGTTGGACGCAGGTCCAAGGTCTGCTTGAAGGCAAATATCAGAATTTGGAAGGAGAAATTGTGTGGGCAGAAAGGCCAGCAAAAGTATTTGTGTAGCAGCAGTAATGTGTGGGTGGAGCTCACTGTAGCCCCACCCACATCTCACCACAAGCCCCACCCATACCACAAGCAGGTGATGTGCCACACCCATATTTCATAAAACGCCCCACCCAGAAAGGAAGGCACTGTCCACAGTCCATAATAAAACCCGCCCACAGTACAAAAAGGACCACCTTACCCCATATTTGCCCACTCAGCCGCTCTAGAGTTTGGAACTGGCACAGTTACAGGTGCCACGTAATACTTGTTCGGCACTCGTAAGAAAGCAATGTTTTAGTGTGGCAGAACCCTAGACTTTGGAACTCCCTGCCTATTGACACTAAGTGTACTCTTTTCAGTGCCTGCTAAAAACATTTTTGTTTAGGCAACCCTATCCAGTCGTGTATAATGCTGACATGTGTTTTGAACTGGTTTTTAGCTTATCCTTGATTTTAATTATTTTTTGAAGTTTTCAGGTTGCTGCTTTTAACTCCCCCCCCCCCCCCATTGATAATTCCACTGGTTTATTCTTTTTTGTAAACCGCTTCGGAGGTGTGCCGTCCCCCCCCCCCTTATTCCCAAAGTCAACCCTTCGCCCCAAACGAGGCACCATCCTTTCATTTGGACACTAGTTCTCTACTGGGTCCAGAAGCACCATCGTTAAAAGGTTTTCTGATTTTCCTTCTCTCCTTTCTTTTCCTTTTCGTGTTTCTTCTAAAACGGCCCCCATGCCGCAGTATTCTCATCTATCCCACCCCATCAATGGTAACCCAATTTGAATGCCTCCAAGCCCTGTCTGGAGGGCTTGCTGGAGAAATCAACGCTTTTTATCTTAAGGATTATGGATCGCTGCTTGGCTGAGTACCCATTTTTGCAAATATATATATATTATTATTATAATTGCAGTGGAGGATCTGATGCCTTTCACTCTTCCGACCTCCCAAAATGAAATCTCACAATTGGTGGTGGGGCTGGTTACCTCCTGGCCTTACTTCCCTGCAGGAAAATCTCTCCCCCCCCCCCAAACCCGCTGCCTGGTTCTCTCTCTCTCTCTCTCCCCCCCCCCTCTCTCTGCCTGGCCTTGTCCAACTCTTTTTAAGCCATGCAAAGATTTATTAACATTTACAGTAAAAACAAATAAAATAAAAAAAATGCTGAAGTAAGAAACGCGGTGAGGTAAGGGCTGCAAGCTGCTAGCACCATTTATCTGCAGAAATCCAATTAGCACTCGAGTGCCAAAGATACCTGGAAAAGCGCTCCCAATCGAATCAAAAAATGATACAAAAACATTAACCTGATGGGCTTAAAAAGTCCACATTTAAAACATTTAAAGTAATAAAGGCCCTTTTATTGAGTCTTTTCTATATTTCATTACGGTCCAAATTGACCAAATGCACTTTTCCAAGGCTGAGGTTTTGTTTTTAGATTTTTATTCATTTATTTTTTGAAAAAACCCAAGCCTCTTAAATCGAATGCTTTTTTTGCAAAGGGGGGGGGGCTGTCCTCCCTTGCTAGGTTTTCATGCTCAAGCAAAAACAGCATTTTCATTGTTGTAACCTTTAAAAAGGAAAGGAAAGGAAATATAACAGAAATAGGAATTTCTAACAAGGAGAGTGAAAGCATAGAATCAAAAAATTGTAGGGTTGGAAGGGATCCCAGGGAGGGGGGTGTCATCCAGTCCAACCCCCGCAAACAACTGAAGTAGCAGAGTATAAGAAATTTATTTTCGGTTTCCATTATTATTATTAGCTTATTTATTGAATGAACTGCATCCACTGCTGGATTGCCAAATAAATAAAAAATATCCTCAAAGTCATTTACAAAAATAACAAAACAATAAAATTATGGGTAAAAACAGTTAAAACATCCAAAAAATAAAATCAGCAATAAATTAAAAGCAGGTGAAATCACACATCAGCATTATACATATCTGCATATCTAGGTAGGCTTGATTAAACAAAAATGTTTTTTAACGAAAAAGAGTACAGTGATGGCACCTGCCTAATGTCAATAGTCAGGAAGTTCCAAAGGGCAGGTGTCGGGAGAACTCCAACTAATGCGTCCCATCAGCACAATGATTTCCTGTTTGCACACTGGGTCTTTCCCCCACGTCCTCCTCAACTCTGCTATGGGTGGTTTGGGGAACCCTTAGAGCAGATTGTCTGGCCCAAGCCTGGTTTAAAGATAAGGGTCTGTAAATAAGGAGCCCAGGACTCCTGAAGCTCCAAGCCAACCTGGTCAGCAGAAGGAACAGACACACAAGTCTTGCCCATGATGGTGAGAGGCATCATATTCTATCGGAATCATAGGGATGCAGCCAACTGAGGCCCCAGACACATTACACATTTAAAGTGGAATCAAACCACTTTTATCATAACTTCCCCCAAAGACACCAGGGTGGTGGGAATGGTAGCTTTGTGAGGGGTGAACTACAGTTCCCAGGATCCTTTGGTGGAAGTCATGTGCTTTAAGTGGTTGCGACCTTGGAAGAGACACTTTCCCTTCTGCACTCTCTTGCTCACAAACGGTCACAGAGAAAACAGAATGCCTCTTCTAGCATTATCTTAGAAGGAAAATCCTCCGTTTCTCCCTCTCCCTTGCACACACAGAGAGAAGTTGGTCTACTAGTACATAGAAGAGGCACTCTGCCTGCTCTCACTCTCTCTCACAAGCACACAGGAGAATGCATCTTTTAGCTTAATTCTAAAAGAGGCATTCTTCCTCTCCCCCCCCCACAGACTGCCTTTTTAAGCCGTAACTTAAAGGGACGCGGGTGGCGCTGTGGGTTAAACCACAGAGCCTAGGACTTGCCGATCAGAAGGTCGGCGGTTCGAATCCCCACGACAGGGTGAGCTCCCGTTCCTCAGTCCCTGCTCCCGCCAACCTAGCAATTCGAAAGCACGTCAAAGTGCAAGTAGATAAATAGGTACTGCTCTGGCAGGAAGGTAAACAACGTTTCTGTGCGTTGCTCTGGTTCACCAGAAGTGGCTTAGTCATGCTGGCCACATGACCCGGAAGATGTACACCAGCCCCCTCAGCCAATAAAGCAAGATGAGCGCCACAACCCCAGAGTCGGTCATGACTGGACCTAATGGTCAGGGGTCTCTTTACCTTTAAAGGTGACATGCATGGGGTGTATGGGGTGTCAGGGGAGGGTAGTACCTCTGGTGGGGGACACGTCATGCCCCTTCTGGAGTAGTTTGTCTACCTTTGGTTCCCACCCTGCACTCGGCTCTTTCCTAGAAGCTGTCAGCATGCGACAGCATCCACACACTGGGAACTGGCTTCGACTGCCCGGCTAAGCCAGGTGACGGTAGATGATAGGTATCAAACCCTACATGACTTTTCCCCCTGCATGTGAAGACAGGCTTTGGCGGATTGCGCAGATGAGACCAACAGTGGGTACAACAGTTAAGGCGGTTTTCTGCACGTGCTGTAGACCAGGGGTGTCCAAACTTTTTTCAAAGAGGGTCAGATTTAATGAAGTGAACATGCGTGAGGGCCAACCAAAGTTGTTGAGTTGTGTTGTTATTTTTTGGAATTTAACACCAGGACATATACTGCCACGGGGGCCGGATTAAATCAACCAGAGGGCCAGGTTAGGCCCCCGAAACGGACTTTGGACAAGTCTGCTGTAGACGGAAGTGAGGGGCAGATGGGGCTCGTCACTTTGGTGCTGCTAATACAGCAGCTTGACTTCACACCCACCCACAACCAAGGTGCACTAAACTGTCTCTCGAGACAGATGGATGCCAGCAACAAAGAGGTTGCAATCCTTTGCCCCCCCCCCCCACATAAGCACACAGAAGACAGAACGCATCTTTTAGCCAAATCTAAGAGGCGGCATTCCTTTTTTCCTCATGTAAAGGAGGAGATGCCTCTTCTCAAGGGGTAGCTTCCCAGCTATCATTTTTGCATTAAAAGAAACATTTTTTAAAATGCTGCCTTGCTAATGTGGAACACCTTTTTTAAGCCAACTAAAAGGCTTTTAATTGGACTAATCTAACCAATTAACTCACTACAGCCCTTAGCTGCTGCTTCCAAAATCACTTCTGTGTTTTTAGAATGTTTTGCAGGAAACCGCTCCTGTGAAACCCCTCTGACTAATAACAGCTTGGGATTTTCACCACTTGCTTAAAAAACACATTTCTTTACTTAGGCATTTCCAGGCTGCTAACTCGTAGCGCCAGCTTTTAACGAACCTCAGAACATCTTTTAGATATATTTTTTTAATTTGTTGCAGCTGTATGGTTTTATTTTGCTGCTTTTTTCTCTAAACTGCCTTATAATCATTCTGGTGAAAGGCGACAGATAAGTGATTTTAAATATGCAAACGAACCTAAAATTAAGTATTGTACATTCGAGCATTCAAAGTGCTTTACAGTCATTATCATGTTTGTGATAGTTGCAAAAACCCTGTAAGGCAGGTTCCCCGGTACGATCTCCAAGTAAGTGTGGGAATGTCCTCTGCCTAAAATCCTTGGAGAGATGCTGCCAGTCAGTTGTAGACCAGTGTTTCTCAGACGTGGGTCTCCAGCTGTTGTTGAGCTAGAACTCACATCATCCCTCACCACTACGAATAATGGGAGTTGTAGTCCAACAACAGCTGGAGACCCAAGTTTGAGAAACACTGGCACAGACAATACCAAGGGTCTGATTAGGTATAAGGTAGCTTCCTGTGATCCACCTTGCAAGCAGAATCATAGAATTGTAGAGTTGGAAGGGGCCACAGGGGTCATCTAGTCCAACCCCCTGCAATGCAGGAATCTTTTTCCCAATTTGGGGGCTCAGACTCATTCTCTACCAACTGAGTTACCCCAGTAGGATAGAAGAACCCCAACATCTCCAGGTGGGGCACAGAAAGATTCACTGGCTGAGATCCCAGAGGATTGCTGCCATTCAGTGTTCACAATACTGAGCTCAATGGACCAAGCATCTGCCTCAGTAAAAGGCAGCTTCCTACGAAAGAGGAGGGGAGAAAGAGGAAGGTGAAGAAAGAAAACAAGTCCCAGCAACCCGCCCAGCGTAGCTCAGTCAGTCCACTGAGTGGAGGGAAATCAGAAAGAGAAATCGTTAGCTAGTCCACAGTGCATCTATGCTTGGAGATCAATTCATTTACCACTGGCCCTGTACATTTACAGAAAAGTACTTCTGATATAATAAAGGGCTCATAAACACGCAGAAATTGGGTTAGGCCCGTTTCGAATTCCTGCCAAACAACGGCTCAGAAAAATGAAGCTCTATTTTAATTAGGTGGACTTCCAATGAGTGATTCGATCAGGGCCGAGGCCGTCTAGATGCCATTTCGGCTCAGTGGCCTCCGCGTACACGGGCTAAGAGCACTTCTGATGAGATTAGGGGCCGTCCTCTGCCCCGCTCTGGGTTGCGCCAGGCTCCCCGCTGGCTGCATGAACCTGGACGATGGGGGGGGGGGGGATTGCGCACTCGAAGGAAACCCAGCAAAAGCCTCACCCAGCAGGTGACCCTTTCCCTTGGAGAGCTATGCAAGACAGACAGATCTACCTGGAGATGTAGGGGATTGAACCTGGGTCCTTCTGCAGGCGGCAATCGATCCCTAAGCTACAACCCGTTCCCTAAAAACAAAGCAGCAAGATTCTAGTCCTCATTGTTCTGAACAAAAGGCTGGTTTCAACAGGAGCATAGGAAGCTGCCTCACGCATTGACTGGCAATGGCTCTCTCACTGTCTCTCCCAGCCCTAACTGGAGATGCCGGGAATTGGATGCAGGATGTTCTGAATGCCAAGCAGGTGCTAACCACTAAGCTACATTCCTTCCCCACGTACATTCCTACCAGAATGGGAGCTGGCATCAGGCCATGGTCTTGAACTGCCAGTACCTGGATTTCAGAACTTCGGCCCTCTGGTAAGTTTGCAGGTCTAGGTCTTTCCGATTCCCAAGCAAGCCCCACCTTCAGAGTTTGGTTGCGCTGGTCAGCTCTTGCAGGAAACCATGGACGAGAACCAGGAAGGCAGATCTGCTCTGCTGTGCCAGCCGTCCTGACTTGGACCCGCAGGCCAAGGTAAGGTACTCAGCAGCCTCTCCCAACCCGAGTGCCCTCCATATGTTGTGGGGCTACAACTCCCATCAGTCCCAGGCAGCACAGCCAAAGTTCAGAGATGACGGGGGGTATTGTCCGAAGCGTCTTGAGGGAACCTCGTTTAGGGAATGCTAGTCAGAAGTCTAAGCGGCCAATCCCCCAAACTTCCTAAGATGCCCATCAATCAGGATGGCAAGGCTGCAGACCATTTTGGGCGTTGTGAAGATTATTATCCCTGTTGCGATTATATGCCCGTACCCAACCCAAAGCTAGGCTCTCTCAGGGCAAGCTCTGACATGACTACTCTCTCTGCATTTTTATCGGCAAAGTGCGAAGGGCAACAGAGGCCTTAACAATTCAGTAAATCCCAAGAGTCTGCAGGAACTGAAGCTCTGGTCTCTGCAGGGAGATTTGCTGTTGCACTCAGGCCCTGGCAGCATTTGGGGACTTTTTAAACTTAGAGAAAAGGCAAGTACAAGGCGACACGATATGCGTCCATAAAATTACGCATGCCATATACGAAAGTTTTTCTCCCTCTCTCGTAACACCAGAATTTGCAGGCATCCAATGGATTCAGGAGAGACAAAAAGGAAGCACTTCTTCTTGGTAGAGCATGAGACTCTTCATCTTAGGGTCAGGGGTTCAAGCCCCACGTTGTGGGAAAGATTCCTGCATTGCAGTGGGTTGGACTAAATGATCCGAGAGGTCTCTTCCAACTCTAAAGACATCTAAAGCACTGTTAACCCACTTTAAGCAGCTGTGGCTTCCCCCAAGCAATCCTCCTGGGAGCTGTAGTTTGTTAAGGGTGCTGAGAGTTGTGAGCTACAATTCCCTGAGTCCCCCGGGGAAGAGGGTCTGATTGTTAAACTGTTCTGGGAACTGCAGCTCTAAGGAGGGGAAATAGCAACCTCCTCGTAACTCTCAGAACCCTTAACAGAATACCGTTCCCAGGATTCTTCAAGGGAAGCCACGACTATTTAACGAGGCATCATGCTGCTTCAAACGCATGGCGCATAGTTGGCCTGACAAAGACACAACATTCTGGGTGGGTTCCACTATTATTTCCTCGGAACGGCAAGATGAAGTCGGAACACAGAGGAATTTTAAGAACTTCGGCGCACCTTCGGAGGAGAATTGTGCTTGCTTCGGTGAAGGATAGGTTGCGCTGGCGGGGGCGCGGCAAAACAAAGACGAAAGATAAAAATGGTGGACGTCCTGGGATTGCTTTGGACAAGCGGTCACTCTCGCCGCACGACTCCCGCACCCCACCCCACCCGAGACTTTTCTCAAGGGGAAACTGGCCATCGATCTCGGGACATGCAACTTCCAGGGCCGTTCCTTATCTCAGAACAGCCTCTGCCGCGAATTCCTGCCTACGCTTTAATGTTTAAATTATTAAATGCATTAATGTATTTACATTATTCAAGTCTTATGTGCATTTTTCTCAGATAATTTATGTATAAGAGTTTGAATGTCCATGACTGTTAATGTCTACAAGCCTTCCTGTTCATTATTGATTCTGGAAAGGAGGGGAGGGGGAGGGAGGGAGCGGGGGGGGGAGAGAAAGCTAGTGTTTTAATGCCTTATTTTTAATGTATTAAGAGTCTGAATAAGTGCATTCTCTTTTTTCTTTTGTAATTTCATAATTTAAGTAGTGCATTTATTAAACTGACACAGTATGAATTGTGGTGAAGGCTGGCACTGGTCCAGCCTGCCAAAGCAATTCGACCGACCATCACGCTGCACTCTGCAAATCTCGCAGTAGCTTTTGCTCCAGACCTCAACGATCTCACTCTCTCCTCCTTTCAGAAACTGGGGAGGGTGCAGGAGTTTCTTTCGAAGTGCACACTGCCTTTCCCTTTTGACAGCTGCTCACCTCCAGACAACTCATTCCTCCTTTTTTCTCCTGTTTGCGTACCTGTTCGCTGCAAACAGATCATTATTCTCATGTACCACAGGCTGAGATAGAACAGTTTTGGTTTTCTAACAAAAATAATATGGTCATAAGATTTCTTTTTTTTGGGGGGGGGAAGGGGTTTGAGGGTGTAGTGCAACCAAAAAAGGCCCACAATTAACACATGCGGCTCCCCCCAACCAAATTCTGAGAATTGTTGTTCGTTTAGGGTGCTAGGAATGGTAGTTTAGTGACAAGCACACTACAGTCCCCAGAATCATTTTTTTTTTGGGGGGGGGAGCCATGTGCATGTTAAATGTGCTTCGAAATGTTAAGTGCAGATGTGACCCAAGTTCAGACCACAGGTAAGGTGCGGAAAGGACTCCTGCCCCGAAACCTTCGAGAGATGCTACTGGTCATTGTAGGAAATACTAAGCTAGATAAACCAATGATCTGACGCAGCGTAACATCTTCAGGAAGGACCTTATCCTAAGGTTACCAGATTGTTTTCAATGAATCCGGGGACGCTTTTCAACTTCAATTGATTTTGTATGGGGGCTGATTTGTAAATCCAGGGACTGTCCCCGGGAAACGGGGACGTCTGGTAACCTTACCTTATCCAACTAAGCCCTGCTCGAAGCAGAACGAAAAGTTAGCCATGAATTTCATGGACCAAAGTTAGCCGTGCCCATTAATTTCAATGGGTCTTCTCTAAGTAGGCCTAACAGAGGATACAAACCTTTGTGGGTTTTTGTTTTCTTTAAAAAGGATGTATTTTAAGTGGCTGGTGATTGGGGTGGCAGAAGCCAACACCACACACCTTTTGACGGATTGTAAGGTTAACCTCTGCTTTCATTTGTCTTGCAACAAAAACACTACAGCGGCAAAACACCCTGCAGAGAGCGGAGGAGCCGACTCTGCTGGGTCCAATGGCGTGCCGGCAACCTACGTATTGCACAAGTGGCAGTGTGTGCGTGTGTGTCTATGAGTAACTTTTGTGGATTTATTTGGAAGGCTGACTAATGGCTTGTGTACATGGGAGGTAATTTCCTGCTGGTTTGAAAAGGTCCTTTACAGTCCCCCATCCCCCCCATTGTATAATTAGTGCCTATTGCCGTGCTTGTAACAGAGATCAAACTAGTTGCAGGTGGTACCTTCTCTCCCCTTTTCTGTTTAGAAAAACAAATGTTCTTCTATTACTAGCTGCCACTGTTAAAGATTTCCTACCTTCACGGTGAAGGGAGCCAGCCCTGGGGGGAAACTGTGGCTCAGTGGCAAAGGTTCTATCTTGCACGCAGATCGTCCCGGATTCAATCCCAGATAGGAGATGGAATAAGACTCCCTATCTGAAACCTTGGAGAGTCGCTGCCAGTCAGTGTAGACAATACTGAGCTAAGTGGACCAGGCAGCTTCCTATGTTCCCAACTCTTAAGGGGAGCTCCGTAGCTCAGTGCAATTTCTCAGCTTCTATTGGCCTGAACACAAGACGGCATCCCTGTAACATGATCAACGGCTCAATCTTGTGGAAGCGGACAAAAGAGGGAGGGGGGGAGAAAAAATAAAAGTGTTGGGGAGGGGGAAATGTTGTTGTTGCAAAGTTCCTGGCCGCTGTTTTAAGAGAGCTGACTCTGCCATTTCTAAGGTTAAGTTTGTGTTTTCCTCCCTCCCTCCCAAACGGGCTTACTCATTACCATTCTTTAACTGTTACAATTTATATCAGCATATAATGTTAAATAATTACAGGGAACGAAGGCTCACTCTGGCGAGGATATAAACGCACCGTGGGATTCTACAGATTTAAACAAATAACGCGCGCGGCAGGGGGGCGAGCGGATGAATTAGCATTAATACCCTGCTTGGGAGATCCCAAGGCTGCTCTGCTGTTTAAATACAGATCCTTTTCTGCAACCATCGCGGGCGAGATGACAGCTCGCCGAGCCAGGAGGGGAAGCGGCTGGGCCCCGCCGTGGTGGGCTTTTCGGGCAGCCGACAGAGTCCCGGAAAGGAACGAGGGAGGAGGGAAGGCAAGAAGGCAACCCTCAGCAAACACTCAGTGGGGCACATCAGCTAAAAATAAATAAAAGAACTCCTGTTTTAACACTTGGTAGCAGCCAGCTAGATTAAAACCTTCCCTTTTAAGGGATGCACGGGATCGCCAGCTAAATGGAAGAGTTGGCAGCACCCTTGGCCGGCTCGCAAGAGGAGGGAGACGGAGAGTTGCTGCGGAGGACCTGCCTGCTACCAGTGACGTCCGGGGACGTGAACAGGGTCTGCGCATGATCATAGGAAGATAAGAAGCTGCCTTGTGCAGAGTCAGGCCATTGTGTCCACCCATCTCAATATTGCCTGCTCTGACTGGCAGCGGGTCTCCAGGGCTTTGGTAGAGTCTTATTCCATCTCCTACCTGGAGATTAAACCTGTGTGCGCAAGGCAGATGCTCTCTCTTTGATCTATAGTCTTTATCCAGGGCTGACTCCTTTCTTGGGGGGTAGGAGATCTTAAACGGGCAGCTCATGACAGAAGACCATTTAGTCTGCTAAACAGAAAAGGGGAGAGGATGTACCACCTGAAGGAGCAATTTGATTTCTGTTACAAGCATGGCAACAGGCAATACAACAACAATAGTAGTAGTAGTAGTAGTAGTAGTGGTAGTAGTGGTAGTAGTAGTAGTAGTAGTAGTAGTAGGGTGATGAACACAGGAGAAGTTTCTTTTCAGGCTAGTGGGTAACTTATCTCCTATGTAAAGTCATTAGTTACCCACCCAAACGAATCCACAAAAGTTACTAGCACACAGCACATTTAATACCTATGCACACCTGTTTTATTGTTTTTTTACGGTTTCAAAACATTTAGGAGACCAGCATTTATCAGTGACTTCAAGAGCAACTCATGCAAATCACTTGTGCCAAAACAAACTGGATTCCCCAGTCACAAATGTGCCAGGACCCGGACGGGGACACAAACACACACACACACACACACAGACGTAGCCTACCATGTAGAGTTGCTGTAAAGATGAAATGAGAGGAGAACCATGTACCCCACCTTGAGCTCCTTGGAAGCAATGTGGAAATGAATGTAATGATAATCATTTTTTGTCTACTGACTGGGGGGGGGGGTTGTTTGTTTTTTTGTTTCCCCCCCAAAATGACCTCTGAATTTTTGAATATTTTGAATATCAATATTTTATTGATATTGATGCTGCATTTTACGTTGTGTTTTATGCTGTTTTTAAGTCACATTTTAATCAGTGTTTTGTGTTAGCTGTCAGCCGCCCTGAACCTGATTATTAAACCGGGAGGGGTGGGGTATAAATAAAAAATTATTTATTATTATTATTATTATTAATAATAATAATAATAATAATAATAATAATAATAGGAGAAGGAGTCTTCCTTGGGTGCCCGCCCCCCACTTCTGAAATTGAGCAAGCAGCAACCGCACAGTTATGGACTTCCTACCCCTGCAACTCTCTCCCCAGAGAGGCTTTCCTGGTACCTCCCTGAATATCCTTTCAGCCTTGGGCAAGGACTGCTCCCCCCCCCCCCATTTTCCCTTTTATTTTTTAATTATTTGAATTGGTTCCCTCTGACTGCCCTTTCCTTGACTGCTTCTGCTGCTTTTAATTGCACCTTCATCTTATCGTTCCCCAGTTTTAGTGCTTTAATTGCTATTGTTTTTAAAATCAAACCCCGGGGAGCAGAAACACTTCCGCTGACAGACAGGAGATAAATCTTATAAGAAAGAAAGAAGCCACTCTCACCCAATTCGCAGGGAATTTGTTCCCGCTCGCCTGCAGGCAGCCACTCTTCGCCCTGGGCGAGCCGCTATTTACCAGCCTGCCATTAGTACCGCTGTGCAATTAAGTTGGAGAGAAGTCCAGTTCTGGCTGAGAATTGCCATCATCTCTCCTCGACAAACCTGTGACGTTTTTGCTGCTGGCTGCTTTTTAAAGAATAGAATCCCAATCAAGATGAGCTGTTCTGATGTGACATACCTAGAGCAAGAGGCTTGTGTTGCAATGAAAGAAGGCTTCATAGATTTTGTCATGAAGGTATCCTGAACAGAAAATTTTCCTGCAGAATTACCTCAAGAATTCTCATTCGAGGATCACTTCACTGTGAGTGACGCACAATTTTCTAGCATGATAGCGTGGGGAAGAAATTCTTCCAGTACTTTATTTTTTCTCTGAAAATTTTCTGCTGCCTAAGTTCAGCAGTACTAGTGAACAGGCGCCAATTACAATATTAAGCAAAATCAATAAATACAGAATTTTTAGCTTTGTTTACTAAATAAAAGTGAAACAACAATGCCAAATTAGAGCATCAGAAAATCATCTGATGTAAACTGAAAATTCCTTGGTGCAAATTCCTTTAAATTTGCATAGAAGAAGTTTTCCCATTCAAAATATTCCAGGAAACCCATGTCACTGACAACAGCACCCTCATTAGCAATGGAGGAGAAATTTGATTTGGTTGGCATTTAAAAAGAAACCCATCAAATTTGTACTTTCAGAAACAATACATGAATAACATAGCCCTAGCCTCTAAAATTTGCACTTGGTTTTGAAATGCAGTTCCCCAGCCGAGCAATGCTAACAAAGAAAGTGTGTGTAAATGAGAAAAGAACATTTTTTAAAAAATGCATTATATTTGGAAAATTTGCTTTACAGAAATGTGCAAATTTGGGCAAATCAACACACACAAAATGTGTTTGTTAGGATAAATTTTGCACTAAAAACCTGACTAATTTTCATGTGGATTAAAATAAATAAATTTGGAAATAATGTAGAAAAAGGTAAAAAACTGAACTTCAGATTGGAAAAATGAGAGAAACCAATATTGATAGATCCAGCCATGCCTAATAGACACATAGACACCAGTGAGTTCTAAACTTCCAGCAAGGTTTTCAGATTCTACCATCCTTATGGCTTACCTGGAGGATAGACTATTATGCAATGAGGAAATGAGACTTCCTCCAAGTTTTTGGCTGATTGCAAAAAATACTTGACCCTCGCGAGTTAGAATCCTTTCATACTAATGTGCCTCGTATTCATAGTTAGGCCCAATTCTGCTCATCGTCCGTTTGCAATTTTATTTATTAAATAAATGAAGGTACTGTAATTCAGAGATCTCCTTGAGCACCTCAGAATGGTTTACAGTAGATGAGGGCGGGGGCCCGACTCCCTCTTGTTTAAACAATATAAACAGCCCAACAAACTTTCCCCAGCTAGGTATGAAGAAAGCTAAATAAGAGCGAAAAGAACTATGAATTTGCTTCAGTCCTGGGTACAGAATGTGCTCAGAAGCACCCAGTTCATTCATTCCAGTGGTGGGTCTTCTCTACCTAGCTCTGATTGGGTGGATCTTTTGAGTTCTAGTAGAAGCAAGGCACACAGAAGTAGAATCAGACAAAAGTCAGCACCCACCCGATGGAAAATATTTCAATGCTGCCTTTGAGAGCAAACTCTCTCCCCCCCCCCAGGCAACTGGCACTTAAAGAGGGGGGAAACGCAATAAAGATACTTGTAGATAAAATATTAAGAAACCAGCTGCTCATAAAAAACAAAACAGCCCACTCCAAATCACCAGATTTTAACCAAAGCAGACCAATGTTTAAAACACACAGACAACCTTCTGGAGAAAGTCAAAGGCAAGAACAGAGATAAGTCTTAAGATATCCTCAAAGGTCCAGCGAAAACTTTGTCCACAACTTTCCAGTTTTTGTAGTGACCTATGCTTTTGGCTTATGTTTTTAGTCATTGATTGTATCAAGTGAAATACTACCTCTAACTTTATACAATAATATTATGTATTATAAAAAAAAATTAATGGACAGAGGAAAAAACACCTCCAATATTAAATCACTACTATTTGTCTTGTAATTGGACACAGATGTACATTCTCTGTTTCACTACACTAATAAATAAATAAATACAACTGTAAACCTTCTGGTAATTTTTTTAAGGTGAAAAAACACACACCTTGATTCTCAATGAAGGAAAACACTGTGCCTTTATTGAGGAGTTTGTGTGTGCGTTTGTGTGTGTGTAACAAAACAAAATACTAGTATGTTTTGATCCCTGTATTTTAGGCTATTATTAGTCTGCAATTTGCTAACCATATAACCTTATATATTATCTGCTGGGTGAATAACCAGAATCCTGTGTCTATGTCTTTTAAAAAAAAAAAAATCACATAAAATGGGTTTTCTATCAATTTCAAATGGGGGACATTTTTAAAGGTTGACAGTGAAAATATTAAAAGACAGGTGAGATTGTCCTACTAAAATTCCACGCATCCCTTTTCGGTGCCTGTTCATTTGAAGCACCTAAAAAAAAGAAATACTACCCAGCAAACTTCACCTGGGGGGGGGACCCCATCCTGAACCCCCAATTCTCCCTTTGAAAAGGTTTCCTGGACTATTTACAGAGCAAAACACTCCCATCTGACAGTGGGCTTGAAAACTCAGGCGGCAACGCTTTTTACGATAATGAAAACTTCCGTGCACATCTCAGACATCCGCGGGAGCGACTTGCCCTGCTTGTAACTTCCGCGACATAAGAGGGTGGGGAGAGAAGGAAGCTGGTGTCAGGCGGACCGCAAAGTCCGCTCGCAAGCTTTTTATGATCTATATCCCTGCGTGGGAAATTCGGCAGGAGAACAAGGAGGAAGACGGAGAGAGGGAGGGATGAGGTTGTGGGGGAGGGAGGCGGAAAAAGCCTCTCCTCTTTACTGGTCCCACTGTCACTGCAAATAAAGACCACGTCAAGATTTAAACCATAATAATGGGAAAAGCTATAAAAGGTCTTGGCCATAATGTTTCCTCTGCTACCCCCTTTCATAAAACGCTCCCTTTCTTTCTGCTGCGTACTTCGCAGTAATACATGTAATGCTTTGGAGAACGAGGGAAAGCTCGCAGGGCACAAGAGTGCTGCCCGCCTCCCATTTCCAGAAAGCGGACGGGGATTTCTGCCCCCCCCCCCTCAAGACCAGTCTCTGTCCAGCTCCCTCCCCCCCACACACTATCCCCCATGGCAGGACGCACAGGAAATTCTTGCAGTCAGGGCCTCACAGTAGTAGGCCAAGGTTTACAAGAGCCTCGTAGGGTAGAAACCGCCAGCAACTGGTAGACGGTTTTTGCAACATGCAACTCACCACTTCATCTGCTCCCATGCCCTGTAGGCGACTGAGAATTTGCCTCCCAAGAATGTTGCAGGGCCTCAGTGCAACATCGTAGCTGGCCCCTAGAACAGTCTGTCTGTGCTGCTGGTCAAGTGACTACATTGTAATACCAGAGTGGGGATCCTTTAGCCAGGGGACTGAATGTGGCCCTCCATACCTTTCAATCTGGCCCTTGGCACTCACCTCGGGCCTGCCGTGCCCCCCACAGACCACACCTGTCAGTGGCCTGCCTTGAGCGATTTTTGATCATGTCTGTTCCTTGCCTGGTTGGAGATTGATATAGTGTACAGTGGTACCTCGGGTTACATACGCTTCAGGTTACAGACTCCGCTAACCCAGAAATAGTGCTTTAGGTTAAGAACTTTGCTTCAGGATGAGAACAGAAATCGTGCTCCGGCGGCGCGGCAGCAGCGGGAGGCCCCATTAGCTAAAGTGGTGCTTCAGGTTAAGATCAGTTTCAGGTTAAGAACGGACCTCCGGAACGAATTAAGTACTTAACCCGAGGTACCACTGTATATTGAAAGCAATATCCCACCACTTGAAAAAGCTATGGCTTCCACTGAAGAATCATGGGAAGTGTAGTTTCTTAAGAAATTGTGCTCCGGTGGCGCGGCAGCAGCAGGAGGCCCCATTAGCTAAAGTGGTGCTTCAGGTTAAGAACAGTTTCAGGTTAAGAACAGACCTCTGGAACGAATTAAGTACTTAACCCGAGGTACCACTGTATGTGTGTTTGTGTGTGGGTGTGTAGATGTAGAAATGACTGACATCACTATGGCTGCAATGTAACATATTGTGCAAAGTCTCATCCGTTGCTCTGCCCACTTTTGCCTCTGGCCCCATCCACCACTGGTAAGTGGCTTCCCATATGTTGCCTATGTAGGCCTTGAGCTGGAATAAAGTTCCCCGTCCTTTTTGTAATTACCAAATTCTGAGTCTGAGAAAACTGTGTGGGGCAAGAAAATGTTAACATTTACTCTCTGTCCTCCATCCAGGCAGGTAAAAGCTCAAGGATGCATTCTAGTCAGGCAAAAGGCTCAGGAAGGGAGCAGAGCAGGGTTGGTGGGGGGGGGCATGGCCTGGGGAAAAGGGGTGTAGCCTAGAGAGCGTCCAGAGGGCAGGAGAGAGTAGACTGGGCCAGACGATCTAGTACAGTGGTTCTAATAAGTGTGGCAGGAAAATATGGAAAGCGTGTCAGGAAGATTCAAAGACAATCAAAGGAACATTTAAACCTTGGCCTACTACTGTGAGGCCCTGACTGCAAGAATACTGGACTAGACAGACTTTTGAATTAGAAGCCCACCGGGCTCATTTTATCCTGAAAAGACAAGTCGCTTCCCCGCAACTGCTCCTTCTGCAACGCAGCCTGCAATGCATCTCCTCTGCAGGGTTGCTTGTAAGGAGTTTAGCGTTCACAGCAAGACCATGGGCTGCATCTAAAGGTAAAGGTAAAGGTAAAGGGACCCCTGACCATTAGGTCCAGTCGTGGCCAACTCTGGGGTTGTGGCGCTCATCTCGCTTTATTGGCCGAGGGAGCTGAGGGCCAGCATGACTAAGCCGCTTCTGGTGAACCAGAGCAGCGCACGGAAACACCGTTTACCTTCCCGCCGGAGCGGTACCTATTTATCTACTTGCACTTTGACGTGCTTTTGAACTGCTAGGTTGGCAGGAGCAGGGACCGAACAACGGGAGCTCACCCCATCGCAGGGATTTGAACCACCGACCTTCTGATCAGCAAATCCTAGGCTCTGTGGTTTAACCCACAGTGCCACCCGATTAGCATAAACCTTTTTTACGCTGGTCTTTGATGCCTGAGTTGCGTGTTTTCGGGACCCACCCTATTTTATGGGAGGTAATAAGTTTTTAGCTGCTTTAAATTGCTGTAACCTACAATGGGACCTTGCTGAGGTGATGCGATCTGAATCAATGCACCGCAGAGTGCTTTGAACATGAGTGCCCTATATACAGATGATGATGATGATGATGCCACTGTTACAAGGGGACCAAGGCAGCTGAGGGTTTGAGAAAGGTAGTGCCCAAACACCAAGGAGGGATGTGGTGGAAGGCGCAGATGATAATTCTCAATCGCAGCAAAGTGACTGCACCCATAAGCACTGCACCCCTGAGGAGCACAGGAAGCTGCTTTGCACAGAGCTCCATCTAGCTCAGTATTGTCTACACTGACTGGCAGCAGCTCTCTAGGGTCTCAGATCAGGGATGGGGCGTCTTTCCCAGCCCTACCTGTAGATGCCGAGGATTGAACCAGGGACCTTTGCATGCAAAGCATGCTATCCGCCAGAGTAACGCGCGCGCCCCGCACGCCCCCCTCTTCATGACAGGGCTGTCAATTACAGCCTTGACTTACGAGGCAAAGATTAAATGAGCTAAATATGTAGAGCCTGTCTAAGGAAAAAGTAAAAGGAAGGGTGGCGGAATTGAGAGGGGAAGAGGAAGAAAGGAGTGTTTTTAAATGGGAGGTAGCAAACTGATGCCCGTTTCTAAAAGAGAAGCACAGATAAGCAGAATTCTGTAGGGTGCTCACCCAGCTTGCCTGACCCTCCACTCCCTCTGCTGTAACGACACCTGCCTAACCACAGCAGACTTCAGATTTGTAAGCTACTTAGTGCGGTTGCCAAACTTTTTCCACTTAAACCTCATGGACACTGAGGATGCTGCAGAATTCTGTATAAAACCTGACACACACACACACACACACACACACACACACACACACACACACCTGAGCTTTGGTTAAGACAGATGTGGGGAACCCTTGGACATCTGGATGTTGCTGAACTACAACTCCCATGATCCCAGGTTATTGGCCATGCTTGCAGGGGCTGATGGGAGTTGTAGTTCAGCAACTTCTGGAGGGTCAAAAGTTCCCCATTCCTGAGTTAAGAGATTAACACCAGGACATGTTTTGAAGGCCACCTTTGAATTCCCCCTTCCTTGATCCAGCATTCTCTGTACCAGAGCATTCTCTGGTTGGCCACTGTGGGAACAGGATGCTGGACTGCTTGGGCCACTGGCCTGATCCAGCAACAGGACTCTTCTTATGTACCCAGTTTCCCATCTTAACCAGAGTTTCAAGTCTGGGTATTTGCAAACCCTGGTTAGGAGGAACCCTGATTAGCGCAAACCAGGGTTTGTGGTGCTGTAGATCTATTACCTTTCTTTATAAAGCAGCTTAAACAAAATCAGTCAGGCACTATAGATAAATTAAAAATAAAGAAGTTAATGCCGTAGGAGGCAAGGACAAAAGGAAGGAAAGGGGCAGGGAAGCATAATAGACCCAATAAAGTCAGTCTTCTCAAGCAAGGGCTATAGGATCCAGCTGTTGAAAAAAGGGCAGAGGAGAAGGTAAAAGCATAAGGAGAATGAGTAAAAGGTAAAAAGCATGAGTTAAAGCAGCACTGAAGTACAGAAGCAGCCCTATGACAAAGGGAAGACCTTTTAGGAATCCCACAAAAGACTTATGAGAAGTTTTAGGGGCCGGTCTCCCTCGGAACCATGGGCGGTTGCTGCCCTCTATAGGGCAAGCGGTGTATAGCATGGAATCCCTGGACCCCTCGCAAGCTGCAATGAACATAGATACTCACACAAATGGGGGCCAGGCGGATTCCCATGCATGCAGTGAAAACAGCCAATTCTCCAAATGGGCAGTTTCAGGTAGGTGGCACCAATCTACACAGGCAAGTCCGAAGGCCTCCATGGGTAACATTTCATTCATTTGCTTATTGAATCTATGTCCCACCCTTTTCTCCAAGGAGCTGAAGGTGGTATGCATCGTTCTCCCCCTCCTCATTTAATTCCCACGACAACCCTGCGAGGTAGGTCAAGCAATGACTGGCACAAGGCCACACCCAGCAAGCTCTGTGACACGGTGGGGATTTGAACCCGGTATGTCCCAAGGCCTAGTCTGACACTCTAACCACTGCACCACACTGGTGCTCAAACCAGCGGCATGCAGTCACCCCCATGGCATGGGCTGCCCTAACATACCTTTGTCAGCCATACCTTTGTACAAGGTAGGAGGAGGCAGGGACGGGTTGCATTCAATTACAACGTCTTGTCGGGATGCGCGGGGAATTTCAAGGAAGCGCTGCTATTGATCTGAGGCCAGGCGAGTTAAGCAGAGCTGACAGTTCCCCTTTAAACATGCTCCCTCGGTAAGTACATTTGCATCCGCGGACAGGGCGCGCGCATGAATTTGTCCAGGTCAACACATTAAAAGGAATCGACAGATTAAAAGAGTGCATTTTGCACGGACCACAGGGAAGGGAGGGTGAAGGGGCAAAAGAAAAAATAAAAGAAAGACAAGCCACTCGATGAACAGAGTCAGCAGTAAATAGACAAAACCAAGAAAGAAAGGAAAAGAAGAACGATTCGGCTCAGAACTCCACCAAGAGGTCAAGCATCACAGAAAAGAGTTTGACAAATTAATGCGTTCTCCCAACAGCCGATGAAAAGAAGTTGGCACAAGACGGAAAAACCATATTCCATTGTTCTGATGGTGGGCGTGCAATGCAGAGAGCTAAGCGACTTTAGCAAGTACTGCAAGGGGGCTTTCTACAAACCCTATTGTCTCCCCAGCCACCAACTCCCTGTAAGTTTCTAGTCCACACCGTTGCAGAGATGGGCTCGTCTGCTTGGCACAGCTCTGAGCTCCCGAGAACAGCCTTGAGAACACATAAAGGAGAGCCCTGCTGGATTGGAGCAAAGGCCCATCCAAGACCAGCATCATCTTCTCACAGTGGCCAACCACATGCCATTGCAAAACTCTCAAGCAGGACATCAACACAGAGCACTCTCCCTTCCTGTGGTTTCCAGCAACTGATGTTCAGGAGCATCGCTGCCGCTGGCGATGTCAGCAGAGCACAGGCACTGTGACTAGTAGCCACTGAGAGCTTTGTTGTTGTTGTTGTTGTTGTTTAGTCGTTTAGTCGTGTCCAACTCTTCGTGACCCCATGGACCAGAGCACGCCAGGCACTCCTGTCTTCCACTGCCTCCCGCAGTTTCGTCAGACTCATGTTTGTAGCTTCGAGAACACTGTCCAACCATCTCGTCCTCTGTCGTCCCCTTCTCCTTGTGCCCTCCATCTTTCCCAACATCAGGGTCTTTTCCAGGGAGTCTTCTCTTCTCATGAGATGGCCAAAGTATTGGAACCTCAGCTTCACGATCTGTCCTTCCAGTGAGCACTCAGGGCTGATTTCCTTCAGAATGGATAGGTTTGATCTTCTTGCAGTCCATGGGACTCTCAAGAGTCTCCTCCAGCACCGTAATTCAAAAGCATCAATTGAGAGCTTTACCCTCCGTGAATTTGCCCAATCCTCTTTTAAAGCCATCCAGGCTGGTGGCCATCACTGCCTCCTGTGGAAGCGAGTTCCACAGTCTACCTTCCCAACATTTCATAGAAACATAGGAAGCTGCCTCTTACGGATGCAGGCCATTGGCCCACTGAACTCAGTACTGTCTACACTGACAGGCAGTGGCTCCCCAAGGTTTTCAGGCAGAATCGTTCCCAGACCTACCTGGAAATGTTGCAAGGAACCTGGGGCTTTCTGCAGGCAAGGTGGATGCTCCACCACTGGGCTGCAGGCCTTCCCTTCTGCAACGAAACCAAGCTCCACAATTTTATTTTATTTTAAGTTCTCTGCATAATATTTCCCCCAAGGTTCACTTTGAACAGTCCAGAGAGAGGACCAGCGAGCCTCTAAAAGTCTATATATATTTTCCGATCGGTGCGGGGATTCCCAGACAGTTGGAGTCAGTGGGCAACTAACCCAGAGCCCCAAGTCAAACATTAATCAGGATAATTTAGGACTGTCAGCCAGAGAGATGCTATCAGCTCAGCGACCTCTGGGCAAGCAGTAACCCTAATGGGCTTATAATGGCCTTGTATTCCTTCAGGCGGGTTCCTGTGGGTTTTGAATGCTGGGAGAGATTCCATCAGGTCTAGAAAAGGCTGGTGGTGTGGGTCAAAATAAAAGCAAGTTTGGTTGTGAGAGGGGCTTTTGCAAACCAAGTATGATGAGGAGCAGTTGAGAAGAATACGGTATGCTTCGTTGGAGAAAAGAAGGTTAAAGTTCTTCAAATATCAGGAGGGCTGTCACATCGGAGACAGGGCACACTATGGGCCCCACATGCACTACATATTTGAAGCAGTATCACACCACTTTGTCATGGCTTCCCGCAAAGGCTCCTGGGAGTTGTAGTTTGTTAAAGGTGCTGAGAACTGCAAAGAGACCCCGCCCCCATCTCCTGTCACAGAGCTTCTATACCCAGAATTCCCTGGGAAGAGGGTCTGATCGTTAAATCATTCAGAGAATGGTGAATAACCCCTAAAAGCCCCAAATACTTTTGTATTTCTTTACAGGAACGATGCATCAAATTTAATTAATTAAATAACAACAACAACTTCTTGATCATTTTAGGCACTCTTTTACAAGGTTCTGCACACACACACAATGACTCATCTCCTACAGGCCCTGTAAACTTATCATAATGCAAACACGCTCAATTTGTATTATCTACATAGGTGGAATATGTATGGAGCTGGGTGCAGAACTTTTATTTATTTATTTACTATAAATAGTAAATTTATTTACTATTCTTAATAATAACGATTCTTATCTATGTGATATTTTGTATACAATTGCATATTTATCTGCAACGCCTTAAATTATCATTCACCTAATACGTGCCTGTGTATAAAAGATCATACGGATAAGAAGAAATCCAAAATTCTTATTAGAAATATATACCATGAAAATAATACACTGAACAAGTATGTATCATCGTTCATCTCGCCCTCACTCCCAACCCTTCATTTTTTAAAAAATTCTCTCTTTAAATATGGCAACAATAACTGTTCCGACTCCTGTCCATATGATCAATCATCTGTACATCATCTAAGCCCTAATAATGCATGTGGATTGATCCAAGCCTTGCACTTTTATCATTCCAATAAACGATAAATGCAAGGTCCATTTTCCCTATGATCCTTTCATTTTCCCTATGATCCTTTCAGAAGTTTGCATTTTTTAAAGAAATTACTTTATTACATATAACAATGCAGATGTCTGAGAGGTGCAGAAACGAGCAACTGCTTGCCTCATGTTTGAAATCATATGGTCCACAACTTATTAGAAGGAAAATGATGCAGAGAGGAGAAGTGGTTATTGCAGAGGCTTTAAACAGTTCTACAGATAATAAGATCATGATACCACGGAAGCACGATGGAGCGGTCAATAATAGGTCCTGAAATACAATCAAAACCAGATAAGAATCATACTTTGCAGGAACTTGCCAGCCATAAATGACCACCATGCAGCTGCATGGGCCATAGGTTTGGCTTTGCCCCTGGAAACTTGCAAAGAACGAGCAAATTTTTTCAGGTATCGCAACGAATAAGACCTTCTTAAATCAGGTATCAAGGGAAAAAGCAGAATCAGTGCTCCTTTTTCTATTTCTATGCAAAGTACACCCAGGCCCCCGGAAGATACAGCTTCTACAGTCTTATTGCTAAGAGAAAAGGCTTTTGTCTCCACTGATCAAGTGCAGTTCCACCCCATATTTCTTTTTACGCAGAGCCAAACTCTTTGCTTTGAGCAGAATGTCCAACCAAGAAAGAAAAAGGGAGGAGAGAGGGGAAAGGCTGTTTAGATTCCACAAGTGCTTGAAGGATCAAGGGGGGAAATTGGGCAGCAGAGAGACACGGGGGGGGGGGGGGGAGAGAGAGAGAGAGAGAGACAGTGGTGGCCGTGTCACTGAGCATCTGGACTCAAGGAGAAAGCTGATCCCACGCCAAGGGATGACAAACGCTGGCTGTAAACAGCACCAGAGCGAGTTGCTGACACTCCGAGAACCACAAGGTTACACTTCCCATCGCGGAGCGTCCAGGCGAAATTTTAATGGGCCAAGACCGACAGCAGGGAAATGAGAGGCCAAAATTAAAAATAATAATAATAATAATCGTAGATTACAGCCCCCCCCCCCCACCGCCTCAGTCCATTTGCCGCCACCGCTGCGGACAAAGGGCGCTGCTGCCTCCCCGTTAGAAGCAGAGCTTGCTATTAAAGATCGCAGAGGTTACTCCAAGGGGACTGGGCTGGGTTTTGATGAACTACGGCGGTGGTTTGGAGAGGACTTTTTGTTTTGTTTCGCTGGCTTAATAAATGGTGGTGATTAAAGTTTCTAGCTCTCAAGCTAATGGGACAGAAGCTTGGAAAGGTAAATGCAATGATGCTTGCAAAATATTTGGAGGGAGGGAGGAAAGGCGTCATGTTCCAGCTCTCTCCCTCCAAAGACTTGTTCCTACATATTTAGCCAGGGATGAGAGGCAGTCCTTTCTCAGCTGTTACGGCTAACCAATACTGACAGACCCACCTTTCTAATACTGTCCACTTCTTCTTTTTTTTAAAAAAAAAAGTATAAGAGAGACACCTGAACCTAGAAGCTGCTGCAACATCTTTTGCCGAAGTATCCTGCTCAATTGTGCAACGGCATCAAAATGGGGGCGGGGAAAGGTGCGACAGCGCTCATTTTGCTCAGGGACACATCCAAACTTGCCAAGAACCATGCTGAAACCGGCTTGCCCCAGTGAGCAACCTGGCTGCCAAATTCTGCACCAGCTGTAATTTCCAAACCGTCATCAGATGCAGTCCTACACATGATGCATGTCTGAACGCAAGAAGCCCCGGGTAACTAATAAGCTCAGGCTAGAGGTCTGCGGCACTGAACAGCCAGCGAGTCAGGGCCGTAAGTGGGGAGCAAACGGCCGATTAGTTAAAAGGGTCTCTACGGATGCGTGGCTGGAAGTGATGACGACACCTAAGCAGAAATGAAGAGGCTACGAGAGGAATAAGAGAGGGAGTAAGCGGAAAAAATTAATTAAAAAGCAAGCAGGATTGAAAGCCCCCATTCCTTTTCCACATGAGCTCCGTGGTACCCTCACATGCATGGAGGTTCGTTGCGAGATCAAGATTATATTTCAGGGACACCGAATTTTATTTTGTATTTTCTTGATTTGTGCTGCGTTTCCCCCCACACCTTTTCCCAACGAATTATTTTTATCTTATATCTATGTCTATATATAGATATATGGCTGCGATGCGTTCCTCTTTTCCTCGGAGCAATTATGAAGCAGTATATAAAGAGCAGGGGAGATGATGTTAATTAAACAGAAGGTAATTTCTGTCAGCCCACAGGGTGGGGGGCAGAGAGTGAGCCGCCTGCCATTCTCCTTGGGAAGGAGAAGAAAAATCAGTGCGAAAGCACAGGTACTTGCATCAGCAAGAAACAGCCTTAATTTTAAAAAAAACATTGCAGACAAGAGCATGAAGGCACGCGAGGCAGCAAATCTGGAGCTCTGTCTTCGTCCTACTAGCAAACCCACTGAAATGAATGGAAATGACAGACGTAGGCCTGTTACACTTTTTGGTGCCTGCTTGAAACCTGCAAAAGGGATGCGGGTGGCGCTGTGGGTTAAACTATTTAGCTAAATACGTTAAGATAATTTAATTGGAAAAGCTTGCAAATAATAGATAGGATTAGGATTCAAATATGTAAGGATAAGATTCAAGATATTTAAAGATAAATTAGAAAGAATGAAAGATGTTAAGTCACTAAGTTAACTTTCTGAGAAAATTGATTTTGGAAAACTGTTAAAATGATATACCGTATTTTTCGCCCCATAGGACACACCGCCCCGTAGGACGCGCCTAATTTTTTTTTTGGGGGGGGAATAAAGAAAAAAAAATTCCCTCCCCAGGCACGGGGCAGGCGCGGGGCAAGCCCGAGCTTCCCCCGACCCCAGCCCCCAGAACAGCCTGCTAACTGCAAGCCTAGGGAGCCACGCTGGTCTCCCCAGACTTGCGGAGAGATGCGCGAAGCCCGGACGCGCTCTTCAGCACGCACCAGGCTTCGGAATGCAGGCAGCTCTGCGCTACCCTCCGGAGCCCCGCGCGGCTTCGCGCCAGGATGCAGAGGGTGGCACAGAGCTGCAGGAAGCCCTGGAGCGCAGGCAGCTCCGCGCCACCCTTCGGAGCCCCGCGCGGCTTCGCGCCGGGATCGGGAGGGTGGCGCAGAGCTGCAGGAAGCCCTGGAGCGTAGGCAGCTCCGCGCCACCCTCCGGAGCCCCACGCGGCTTCGCGCCGGGATCCGGAGGGTGGCGCAGAGCTGCAGGAAGCCCTGGAGCGCAGACAGCTCTGCGCTACCCTCCGGAGCCCCGTGTGGCTTCGCGCCGGGATCCGGAGGGTGGCGCAGAGCTGCAGGAAGCCCGGGAAAGCCTGCATTCGCCCCATAGGACGCACACACATTTCCCCTTCATTTTTGGAGGGGAAAAAGTGCGTCCTATAGGGCGAAAAATACGGTATAATGAAATTCAACCAAGGGGATTTGAGGAAGTCACTAAATAATGTTACCAAGATTTAAACAGGATGTATGTTTGTGTGTCTGTTTGTGTGTCTCAAAATTTTTGGGAAAATTAATAATTTTTTTGAAAAAAATAAAAATAAACCTCAGAGCCTACGACTTGCTGATCAGAAGGTTGGTGGTTCGAATCCCCATGACGGGGTGAGCTCCCGTTGCTCGGTCCCTGCTCCTGCCAACCTAGCAGTTTGAAAGCACATCAAAGTGCAAGTAGATAAATAGGTACCACTCCAGCGGAAAGGTAAACAGCGTTTTCGTGCGCTGCTCTGGTTCGCCAGAAGCGGCTTAGTCATGCTGACCACATGACCCAGAAGCTGTATGCCGGCTCCCTTGGCCAAGAAAACAAAATGAGCGCCGCAACCCCAGAGTCGGCCATGACTGGACCTAATGGTCAGGGGTCCCTTTACCTTTAAAACCTACAAGCCTATCCAGTCATGCAGAAGCTACACTAGAGGAGCCTGCTGGATCAGACCAGTGGCCCCATCCAGCATCCTGTCCTCACAGTGGCCAGCCAGATGCCCCAATGGGAAGCCCACAAGCAGGTCATGAGCACAACAGCACTCTCCTCGTTTCTGATTCCCAGCAACTGGTATTCAGAGGCCAATGGTCTCTGTCCCTGCGTTAAACAGTAGCTAAGGGCAGGAAAAGCAATCAATGGTCTACTTCAGGGATGGGGAACCCCTGGCCCTCCAGATGATGTTGGGACTCCAACTCCCCTCAGCCCCAGCCAGCATGCGCACAGATGATGGGAGTTGTAGTAGAACATCTGGAGATTTTGCAGTTTCTCCATCCATCCATCTATGGGGAGCATTCACATCCTTCCAGATGTTGCCAGACTCCAACTTCCACCAGCCCCAGCCAGCAAAGCCAGTGGTTAGGGGTGGTGATGAGAATAACATCTGGAGGGAAACAGGTTTCTCCCACCTTTGGTTTGGCGTGAGAAATTTGAGGGCGTGTAAGGCACATGTGTGAAACATCCCAGAATCCTCTGTACCTTGGAGGCCTTCTGCGGGAGGCCTTTTAATAGGGAAAGAGGTAGGGTCTGGGAATCTTAATTATGATGCTTTGTTCTATAGCAGGAACACCGAAATATCAAAGTCTGCTTGATGAGGAGCACGAAAGGAGGTTGAGATTTTGTAGAGGGTTTCCCTGATGCAGAAGCTGGATGTACTACAGTGGTACCTCGGGTTAAGAACTTAATTCATTCCGGAGGTCCGTTCTTAACCTGAAACTGTTCTTAACCTGAGGTACCACTTTAGCTAATGGGGCCTCCTGCTGCCACTGCACGATTTTTGTTCTCATCCTGAAGCAAAGTTCTTAACCCGAGGTACTATTTCTGGGTTAGCGGAATCTGTAACCTGAAGCGTCTGTAACCTGAGGTACCACTGTACTACCTCTCAGGTTAATGTGCATACACACAATACACCACACATTTCATTTTCATCAACGAATGGAAGAGACCGGTTACATGCCACAGTCCTTGAAAGCAAAATCTCTGATCAAGAGCAAGCGAGTGCTTCATGGGTGGTTGGAGATGACCCTCTGTTCACCCAGGAAAAGATAAGGAGGCGGGGGGGGGGGGGTGTCACTAAAGGTCAAAGTTCAGAGGTCACCTAGAGAGCACCACACATAGCGATACTTAGGTCATTCTGTCCGAGACCAAGGAGTTGATCCTGAAAAGAAGTGGCCAAACAGATGCTCTTCAAGAGAACAAGCTGCTCAAAAAAAACCTCAAAAAAGCAACCACATGGACATGCTTGAGTACCTGGTTGAGTTGAATTACATGAAAGCAAAGTTATTCTTTTGATTCCCCCACCCCACAAACGCAGGACTCACCAGAGCTTCGCGGGATGCTCCATTCTCAGCTCCAGAAGAAGAGCCAGTCTGTAAGAAGAAAAAAAGCAAGGTTAGAGTGCCACCCAATGGTCACTTCTAAGCACGCTTAGCTGCTCTGACATTACATACAAACAAACAGGAGCCAGGACTCGCCAGGAGAGCAGCCACTTTGAATGCTAAAAGGTATCTGGTTCAATTCCCGACATCTCCAGTTTAAAAAGCACCAGGTCTTACTGGTGAGGAAGCACTGCTGTTTTGCCCCAAAGGGATGTTATTTAATATTTTCGATTGCGATATTTATGGAGATGTTGTCGAAAGAATGTATGATTTACACACGACTCCGGCAGCAAAACTGGTGATCACCGAGCAATGGAAACCTGTTCCAGATCTTTCTTTGGAGCTTCGGCACCAGTTTATTTTGCTTGTTTTATTTATTTATTAAACTTATTAGTCACTTGGCACCCAAAGGTTTCCAAGCAACTTAATGTTAAAGAAAAACATATGCACATACATAATAACGTAGCGGGGGGAGGGAAGGGGGTAGGGATCGTACAATACATTAACATCTCATTTAACACACAACTTGTGGAAAAGCAAAAACAGCATGCCACCAATATCCAAACCATAAACGAAGCAATAGTCCCACCCACTAATTAGCAGATGAACCTCAACCAGTCCTTTTTTGAATGCAGCCGTTATGGAAAAGTTTACTCTGTGCCTGAAACGTTAAGAAAAAAGGGGAGTGAAAAGACTTTTCGAAGAAACCGTCCATTCAGGCTTGGGAAATGTGGCAAGCAGGTATAATTAACTCATTGGTCTTGTACATATTTTTAATTACTTATTTAGCGGTTTTTGTTATCTTTCCTCTGCTGCAGTGTGAATTAAGTTGGAGTGATATGGGGCGATAACGCCTCTAAACAAGATGCATGCCCAAAGGTTTTGCCATGGTTTCTGTATGCAACACCTCCTTGCTTAAGATGCTTGCTACTCAGCCTTGGGCAAAAAGGCTTGCTGCCCCCTACAAATGCAGAAGAGAGGGGACAAAGACAAGATGACCCCCCCTCCCCACGTGCAGAACCAACAACCTTCAGAAGTTGTTCAGCACGGCCCACCAGTCCAGCCCCTGCTGTAAATTTCCCTAAAACAAGCAATACCAGTGAAAACATTTTTTTGACAACTGGGTAATTTATACCCACGCTAAGAGGCTGTGCTAATAAAAGGATGGCAGATTTATAAATCAACATGTGTGTGTTAAATTAGGGCAAAAAAATAATTGAGGGGCAGGCAACCAGCATGCCAAGCAGACCTAGGACGAAGGAATAAGAATCTTAAAAATAAATGACAGCTCAGGTTTCCTCCCCTGCAAGTGTTTTCATGCAAAGCTAACAAGGCACTGAAGCACGGAGCAATTAAGACCGTGGCCACGGTCCAAGGGAAAATTGGTGTGCACTTGGATCCAGTGAAATCACAGAATCACGGAGTTGGCCTGCAACAGGAGCAGGGTAAACCTCAGCCTGGGTGGGGGATAGGGCACCCTCACGATGCCAAACTGCTCAGCAGTCGTGCTTGGCACCCTCTGTGAGTGTTTTCACCAGACTGGAATGTGGCTTTGAATTCTGATCATACCTCTCAGTCACCAGGATGGAGGCTGTGTGTGTGTGTGTGTGTGTGTGTGTGTGTGTGTGTGTGTAGGAACCAGCCTGCTGTTCAAAGCTAAAATTTGCATACATTGCTCCGCCCACGTCTGCTCTGGCCATGCCCACCACTGGAATGTGGCCCCTGGAAGGTTGCGAGGAAGGGAATATGGCCCTCAGGCTGAAAAACGTTCCCCACGCCTATGCGTTGTATGAAGAAGGATTTTCTTCAATCTGTCTTGAATCTTCCAATGCTCAGCTTCATTGGAAGCCCAAGAGTTCTAGGGCAAGAGAGGGAGTCAGCTGCCAGTCAGTGTAGGCCAGGCATAGGCAAACTCGGCCCTCCAGATGTTTTGGGACTACAATTCCCATCATCCCTGACCACTGGTCCTGTTAGCTAGGGATCATGGGAGTTGTAGTCCCAAAACATCTGGAGGGCTGAGTTTGCCTATGCCTGGTGTAGGCAGTACCTCGCTAGATGGATGAACGGGTTTGACTACGTATAAGTCAACTTTCTACAACCCTCTGTCTTAAGGGAAGGGCTGTAGATCAGTAGATCATTCTGCCCGGACACTGAGGTCCAGCGCTGAGGGCCTTCTGGCGGTTCCCTCGCTGCGAGAAGCCAAGTTACAGGGAACCAGGCAGAGGGCCTTCTCAGCAGTGGCACCCGCCCTGTGGAACGCGCTCCCACCAGATGTCAAAAAGAAAACTAACTACCGAACTTTTAGAAGACACCTGAAAGCAGCCCTGCTTAGGGAAGCTTTTAATGTTTAATAGGTTATTGCATTTTAGTGTTTTGTTGGAAGCCGCCCAGAGTGGCTGGGGAAACCCAGCCAGATGGGCAGGGTATAAATAATAAATTATTATTATTATTATTATTATTATTATTATTATTATTGTAGTAGAATCACAGAACAGCAAAGCTGGAAGGTACCCGAGGGTCATCTAGTCCAACCCCCTGCAATACAGGAATCTCAACTAGAACACCTGCCTTGCACACAGAGGGTCCTCGGTTCAACACCCCCCCCCCCGGGCAGCATCTCCAGGTAGGGCTAAGAGTAGACTCCTGTCTCTGAAATCCTGGAGAGCTGCTGCCAGTCAGTGAAGGCAATACTGAGGTAGATGTATCAATGGTATTGACTTAGCATAAGGCAGCTTCCTATTTTCTATTTTTCATGTTTCCCCCCTCACGTTTGTAGAAACACTTTTCATGTCGGAAATGCATCCCCCACATGGAGTCCTAAGATGCTCTCTATCATCTTCTCTCAGAAACCAGATCTCACTTTATTTCCCCCCCCCCAAAAGCTGTATTGAATTTTACATAAATGTACAGATATATAAAAACTTCCGGGCTCCTCAGGGACCCGGCCTGAATGATTCACCCAATTAGATCTACATTTGGCTATTATGTAGGATATTGAACCACATCAATCAGTTCAGGTTAAGATGAAGGACTAAGAGAAAGAGACAGATGTCTTAAGAGAGGTCTCTAAGGAAACGGGGAGGGGGGTTCCTAAAAAAAAAAAGTACATTGTTAAGATCAAGGGCAGAGAAGCAGTGCTTTTGACCTACACAATCTTGTAGACCTCAGCCTTTTGGATAACTTTCAATTATTGTTCTTTAAAAAAAATTCCTATGCTTCTAGATCTCATGATTACTTGGAGGTGGGCTATTAACAGAAACACTTAATGGATATACTCATATCAAAGGGTGAAACTCTTTTCCTCAAGAGATGTTCAAAATATTCCTTTAGTTATTATGAGACATATATGGATAACTACTTATTTGATCTGTATTTTTTAAAGTTGTAATTTTACTGTACTATGGGGGGAATCGCAAAAAAGAGGGGGGTAACTAGAGCAGATGTTCTTAGAGCACACTGCTTGTTTTTTTAAATGATATAATCCTGGGCATTTGAACCCTGGTTGCTGCAAGACCTCTTTTGACACACGTACAGTTCCCACTTTGAAATACCATGCCTGGTCTTGCAGTAGGATTGCCGGGTTAAGATCAATTGATAAAAGACTTATAGTGACTTAACTGGTTTACCACTCTTGAAACTCAGGTTCACCATGTGATTTGAGGCTGGCACTGAGGAAGAGCAGGGCTCTCCCCACTTTTAGCAGCTTGCAGTAGGTTCAACAGGTTCAACCTTTTCTAATACAGAAACATTGTTGCGGGGAAAGTTTCACCTGTCAACAGCAGCCCTATTTGGAAAGAGGAAAAAGTCGGAAGCAGGGACCCTTCCCTAGTGGTCAAGATGCATGAATAAAGGAAGATGTCCACTTCGGACTTGATGGACAGCGAAGAGGATATCAATGTGTCTGGTGGAGCTTAAGAGTGTACGAAGAGACTCACTGTTGAATCAGCCCCACAGCCCATCTAGACTGGCATCCTATACTCAAAGTGGCCAATCGGATGCCTCTTGCAGGACCCAAGCACAAAAGCTCTCCGCTCCCCACTCCTTGCGATTTCCAGACACTGGTGTGCAGAAGCATCACTGCCTCCAACCTGGTTGGATTCAACACTCAGTTTTAAAAGTTCTCAGGAATAACAAGGCTTAAGGCAATATGCAACTCTATGAAATAATGGGGGAAATTAATAATAATAATAATTTATTATTTGTACCCCGCGCATCCGGCTGGGTTTCCCTAGCCACTCTGGGCGGCTTCCACAAAGACCAAAAATACACTAAGATGTCACACATTTAAAACTTCCCTGAAAAGGGCAGCCTTCAGATGTCTTCTGAATGTCAGGTAGTTGTTTATCGCTTTGACACCCGATGGGAGGGCGTTCCACAGGGCGGGTGCCACTACCGAGAAGGCCCTCTGCCTGGTTCCCTGTAGCTTTGCTTCTCGCAATGAGGGAACCGCCAGAAGGCCCTCGGCGCTGGACCTCAGCGTCCGGGCAGAACAATGGGGGTGGAGACATTCCTTCAGGTATACTTGGCCGAGGCCGTTTAGGGCTTTAAATTACAAATGAGTTTTTATTCCGTTGGAAGTATACACCTGTAAGATGTTTAATAGTCAACAAATGTTTACAGGCAACTGCCCATTTGTGCAGGGGTTATGTTCCGGGGCACCACATGCATAAATGAAATCACATATATTGGGAACACCATGGAAAAAGCCTGCAGACACCCTCTAAACCTCTGGAAACCCTTGGAAAACTCTTTTAACAGCTCCACCAAATGCCATTACAATTGTTCCCTCCAAACCTCCTAACTCAAACTCCAGCTCTGCATAGGCCTAAAAAGGTCAGTGCAAAGGCTCCTGGGATTGCACTTGCAAAGGCTCGGGGGGGGGGGGTTGGTAAATGCTATTTTTGCACCATTTTCACTGTTTCCGCAATCTTCTCGGGCCATTTTTGCCCCTTTTCATGCCACGTCCAGGTTTGTAGCAATATGCAAGGTTGCACATGCTTCAAACACATGTAAATGGGGAGTTGCCTGTACTTAAATATTTAAATATAATTAATAGGTTTGGGGGGGTTGGGGTTTTTAGAATGATCTTTATTTAGCAAATTAGTGATACTAGCAAAGCCAGCCTGGTATATATGCTAGTTTAAGCTACTTCTAAGATGATCCCTGTTTGTTAACTAGAGCTGCAATCCCAATACGCGCTTACCTAGGTGTGAGTCCTGCTAGCTCAAGGAAACATCCCATGCTTGGGATTTGCACTGTAAATCCTTATTTATGTGGGGCTGAGAGCAGGACCTGGGCGCAGCAAGGCCTCTCCCCTCCTGCAGTTTCTAGCAAATGGTATTCAGAAGCATTGCTTTCTCCAAAAGTGGAGACAAGAGGTATCTTTTGACTGAAGCCAGGCTTCTTTCAGAGGTGGGATCAGGAAGGAGGGCAAGGTGCCTGAAATGAAATGATGAATTCAACCACCCCCAGGTTTCCTGCAATCTCTCTCTCTCTCTCCTTCCCCCTAAAGGGACAGAGCCTGAGAATATGAAGTTCAGCCAACTCCAAGGACATCAGAACTGGAGTGAGCCAAGGCAGAGGCAAGCACTTGCCCTCCAATTCCTACTCAACAGAGGTGATTAGGGATATGGGGTGGAAGATTTTCTGCAGGGGATGGGGAGGATTCCGAAATCCAAAATGTTCCGTTCTTCTATTTTTCCATGCAAAACGTCCCCCCCCCCCCATTTCATAAGTCCAGTAAGGAAAGATTGTAACCTGGTAGAAATGTTTCAAATTATGCATGGCATGGAGAAAGTGGATAGAGAAAAGTCTTCTCTGCCTCTTTCAAAGCACTAGAACATGTGGACATCCAATGCAGCTAGAAGATTCAGTACAGATAAAAAAAAGGACTTTCTTCATGCAGCGCATAGTTAACCTATGGAACTCATTCCCACAGGAGGCAGGAATTAAGACAAATTCATGGAGAATAAGGCTAACAATGGCTACTAACACCAGCTACAACCAGGGTATTTGGCAAGCTTAGCAGTTTCAATGTTTTCTGGGTTTGCTTACTGAAAACAAGCAAACAGGCTATGCTCAATCACTTCTCTAAGCCTTAAGAGTCTTCACCAACCTGTTTCCTTCAAGATATTTTGGACAGCATTGTGGACTACACATGCTGAGGCTGATGTCCAAAACATCTGGAAAATGCTACGTTGGCTCTAAAGCGATGCTCTTCAGCCTTGGGTCCCCAGATGTTCAACTACAACTCCCATTATCCCTATCACTGCTTAAATTACTTGGGGATGATGGAGCCTGTTGTCCAGCTTCTGAGGACACAAAGTTTGAAAAATACTGGTCTAGAGAACCAGCAAATCACCCTCTCAAAATATCCTGATTTGCACGGGACACTCTCCCAGTTCAACTTTTTTCTAGAAAGGAGTTAAGGCTGTGATGGCCAAACTTGGCCCTCCAGATGTTTTGGGACAACAACTCCCACCCATCCTAGCTAACAGGACCAGTGGTCAGGGATGATGGGAATTGTAGACCCAAAACAGCTGGAGGGCCATTTTTGGCTGTCACTGAGTTAAGGGGATGAGATTTCTTGCAGACCCCCCTCTCACTAGGCTAGTCCAAGCCAGGTCACTGTTTTCTTCCCTACACCCACAAACGATGGTCTCTACTCAGAGTAAAGCCACTGAAATTGATGAACCTAATTTAATCATGTCTGTAACTTCAATGGGCGTACTCTGAGTAGGACTAGCATGAGATATATGGTAATACCATGTGCCCAAATTCGGGCATTACAACTCAGATGCTGGCTAGTTTATCAGCAGCTCAGCAGCAATGGAAGAGGAACCGTGTGAGGACTTTTGATCCTTCACATTAAACCGTAATTTGTCTTTAATTATGGTAATTGGGAATCTCAGGCACAGGGGCCCTGGCCTATAGGCTCCTGGATTCCCCCAGGAGGGATCCTTTAACAGCTGACAAGATTGGTGGGAGGGGAGGAAGAACCCAGTTAGAGAAAGAAGACTTTGTTGCAGCTTGAAGACAAACCCATTTATTATGACATGAGTCACTGTCTCTCAGCCTAACCAACCTCACAGGGTTGTTTGTGAGGATAACTGGGGAGGACGAAAACTATGTACACCACCTTGAGCTCTTTGAGGGAAAAGGTGGCATTTAAAATGTAATAAATAAATAAGCCAGAATCAAGCAATTTGATACCTCCCCAGATGTTGTAAATTTCTACTGCCATTAGCCGCAGCCAGCCTGGCCAATGGTGAGGGATGATGGGAGTTGTAGTCCAGGAACAACTGCAAGGATGGAGGTTGCTCACCCCTGTTCCTAAATGGGTGAAAGGCTTTATACTGACATGCATGCCGAGAAGGAATCGCTTTTACCAGCTGACTTCCTGCCCGGCCTTCAAAAAACCATAGAAGAGGCACTACATCCAAAAATTAGCAAATTGTGAGCTCACACAGTGCATATTATGGCCTCACACACCAAGATTTGTGTAGAAAATGAGCAACTATGCACACAGAGGAGACATCTACTTAACAAATGGCAATAATAGTAATGAAAATAAGAATGGGAAGCCTTTTTCAGCCCAAGGGCCACATTCTGTTCTGTGAAACATTCTGAGGGCCACATGTCGGGGCTTGGCAGAGCAAGAGGCAAAAGCGGACGGAACAACAAATGTAAATTCTACCTCTGTGCCGTGGGATAGCTTCTACACACAAGCACCCTTCTCTAGCCCCCATCCAGGCAGCCAAGAGGCACTATCAGAGCTCAAGGACACATTCCAGCCAGGCCAAAACACTCAGGGTGTGACACAGAGACAGTGGGGCTCAGGAGAGAGGCCAAGTTCCAAGAACTTGACAGAGATGCCTGGAAGGCTACAGTTGGCCTCTAGGGATGAGGTTCCCCACCTTTGATGTAAAAAGAGCCACAATGCATCAGATCAAGGTTCCCCCCGCCTAGCATCTGGCTGCTCATGGTAGCTAACCAGGGAAGCCCACAAAGAGGGCTTGAAGCTAAGGTTGGTTTTTGGCATACATCTGTCTCAAGAGCCAGTATAGTGTGCCTCCAGGGGTTAAGTCGAACCTCTGTGTTAGCTGCACTGAAGTGACCTCCCCTGGGTGCAAGCCCGGGCAGTGTGTATGGAGGTCCCGGACTACCCTAATGCCCTTTTGGCCTCACTGATGTGATTCCAAGGAAAGCAGAGCAATATGTTTGGCCCCTGCTTGGCTGCAGGAGTTGCCAGAAGGAGGCGCACAAGGCACTACCCAACCGTCTTAGGGACTCCACTGCGGATTTGTGTAGGGTTTACTTTACTTTCTTCTCCCAAAGATATCCTGCAAAGCAGTGGAGGTTTAGGATCAGAGATTTCCTTCTCCTAAATAGACTACCATCTCAGGTTGACAAGGCCCATCTGTCCCTATTAAAGCTACAATTTCCATCCCTCTGCCCATCCACCAGCAACTGGAATTCAGAGGTATGACATCTCTGAACACTGGTGGTTGGTTTCATTTATTCCCTTTATAAACCTCTTACTACACAACCTGAAAGTTCTTGAAGCAGCTTACAACATATTGATTCCTGGCAGCCATCATGGATATTACATTATAGTATAGTTCACAAACAGCCCATGTGCTGCTTTCTGAAAGATGATGGGCAACTACTTCCATCACCCCCAGCTGGCACGGGCAATGCTCAGGCATGATAAGACTTATAGTCAACATAGAACAGTAAAAACATAGGCATCTGCCTTATGCCAAGTCAGAGCACTGGTCTATCTAACTCTGCATTGTCTACACATCGACTGGAAGCAGCTCTCCAGGGTTTCAGGCACAGATCTCTCCCAGCCCTACCTGGGGATTGAACCTAGGATCTTCAACACTGAAGGCAGATGCTCTACCGCTGACCTACGGGCCTTCTGCCAAAATTAGTCCAGCAACATCTGGATGGTACCATGTTGACTACTGCCGGCATGTCCTGTTTCAGCCTTCTCCAACCAGGTGTCCTCCAGAAGCATCTGGACTCCCAACATCATCCCTGACCATTGTGCCTGCTGGCTGGGGGGCTGATGGGAACTGGAATCAAGGAACACCCGGAAGGCCACAGCTTACTCAATCCCTCCTCTAAGATGGCGATGCCAGGGATCGAACATGGAATCCTTGCCATGCAACAGGTGTGCTCTGTCACTGAGCTCTCTCAAGAGGTGTGCAACAAGTGGTTTTTGCATACATGTTTGGCAGGAGGCTGAAGAGGAATTATAGAGATGGCCAAATGCAGATAGAAGTGGCAGAGAGGAACACCCCCCCCCAAATACAGCCCCTCTTAATATTAATTTACATATGCAAGGAAAAGATTACAAGGCCAACCTGTTCTCCTTGCTCCATGTGTGTAGGAGGCATGCAGGAATTATAGATGAGTTTCCCCAGAGCTGGGAGGGGCCCAGAGAAAACAAGCTCCCCACCATTTTTGCCTATCCCAAGGGGGGGGCGGAGTCTAGACTAAGCAATGCCCCCTTCCTTCTTCACACATTATGGAGCAACAGATACCTACCTACTTCCTCTCGAGGAAGGCCACAGAATCACAACATGGGATTTCTCTCCCATTGCGTTTGAATTTTGGGGGGGGGGGGGGGAGAAGCCAATACAGAAAGAGGAGATGGGTAACTAGCAATGCACACATCTTTACTCTGACCCCAATTAGGTGTAAAGAGCACACACCTCCTTCCCCACTTACACCCCCAAAGTCCACTTGTGATTTCTTCACCACCACCAGTTTAGAAAAGTGGCACACAAGATCAAGCAGGAGGGGAACTGACCTCCCTCCATTATGGGTCAAAGGGCACTCATCCCAACAGAGATCCCCCCCACCCTTTTTGGAAAGGGGAGAACAGAAGGTCAAATGGGGAGAAAATGAGGCAACTGTCCCCTTCCACCCACTTCCTTGCCCCTTCCCTGTCAGGGTTGAAGGGCATCCACCCCTATGGAGGACAGATGAGCCCACTAGGGATTACTCCCCCACCCTTAAAAATAAACAGATTGAAAGAGGCAATGTTCAAGCAGATGAAGAAGAGGGCAACTGGCACCCCCCCCCCAATTCCTCTTCCAGCCCCTACTATGATGGAGAAAGGAAACCCAATTTCCCCTTCAAGTTACTACCAATTATCTCTCATTGTTTGAAATTGAAATTAGGGTGTGTGCCAGAAGCTCAAGCACGGAAGCAGAAGGAGAAGGTAGCATCTAACCTCCTCCACTCCCTCTCATAATAGTGCAAAGGGCTCCCACCTCTCCCGTTATTGGGGGTGGGGGTATAAGTAGACACTCCTTTTAGTCAGTGTTCGAAACTCCCATTGTTCTAGGCGCGTTTTGCGACAGGGAATTTCATTAGCAGGAGCAGTTTCTGAGCTCTGGGCGCAGTACTGCGTCTAAGATTTCAAATTAAAACTGTAGAGTGGAAGGAAAAGAGGACCTTTTTCTGCCTCTCCACTTCCAGCTACGCTCTGAAGACTGGAGAACAGACTCTCTGAAGAGTATTAGGGGGGGGGCAGGGGAAGAACTAAACCATGTGAAAAATGAACATAAGATTTTAGCTGCAGTTCATTCATTTCTTCTTATATAAAAAAGCATGCCTATACATTCCATTGTTGTGCCCATAACCTAGGTTTAAGGTGCCATTTAGCTCCTAGCTTTTATATCTCAGTTTCGAACCCTGCTTTTAGTCATAGTTCCACTAGCCTTTTATTTCTTTTTTTAATGGGGAGGGACATAAAAGAATGGGCAGCAAATAGTCCCCTACCCTCCCCCCCCAAAAAAAATATGGGCAGAAAGCACCCACATCCTGCTACTCCTGGAAGAAAAATAGACACTCCTTTTTGCCATTCCTCCCTTAACCTTAAAAGGGGGGCATAAAGAGTGGGCAACTACTAGCCCTCCCTGCCCCTATTTATAGGGCGAAAGACACCCCCTCCTCCAACCCATGGAAACATTCCTTTTAGACATTCCTCCCCTACCTTTTTAATGGGGGGGGGGCTATAAAAAGCGGGAACGAAACCCCTTCACATTATAGGGTTTTATAAGGCAACTGCCCCTATATCCCCCCTAATTAAAGGGCGCACCCCCTAATTATAGGGCAAAAGGGCACTGACCTCCTGCAATCCCTGAGATGGGGGGGGGGGTGGCTCAGAAAATCCCACTACAGGGATTTTTCCCCTTCACGGGAGGAGCGGGAATGAAAGAAGGTGAGGTGGCAAATGGACTCCCTCCCCTCCCCCTCCGCCCAGTTATGGGGCAAAGGCCACCCACCACCTGCTCCTTCCTCACTGAGGGCACAGGGACCCCTCTATTTGGGGGGTGCCCCCTTGCTTTTGAAAGAGGGAGGGCAGCAGGGGCAGGCCCTGCGACTGCCCTGCCCCTTCCCCATCCTCCCCTCACAAGTGTCCTTGTGGGGAGGGGGTCCCGGGGCGCCTCCCTCCTCCGACCCCCCGCTTACCTGCCCAGGTTGCTCTCCTTGCTCGGAGGAGGCCATGTTTCCAGACCCGGCTAATCGATCCTCGGATGCCATGGATTTCTGAAGAGGAAAGGCGGCCGATGGAGGCGGAAGCAGCCGAGCTCCGAGTTGCCGATCGATGAGGGAGAAGCTGCTCGCTCCTTGCGAAATTTGCAGGGGGGTTAATTTAAGCCAGACGGCGGCAAGGAGGGGATAAGGGCTCGTTTGGTGGTTAGCGCGATCCTGAGCATGTCTGCTTAGAAATGCACAAGCTGCCTTATGCTGAATCTGCAGCTCTGGCCCATCTGCACTTTGGTGTTGCCTGCACTGACTGGCAGGGGCTCTCCAGGGTTTCAGGCAGGAGTCATCCCCTACTGCTCCTGGGGATTGAACCTGGGGAGCTTCTGCAGGCAAAGCAGGTGCTCCACCGGCCCTTCCCTTAAGACAGTGGTTCTCAAACCTTTTCCCCCCTTCCAGGCACACTTTCAGAATAAAAAATTGTTCGCGCCACACAGGGTTTTTAATTGATAAGAAATACACTGGAAAACAAAAAGAAACAACCCCCCAGCTGTGCTTGATTTATAACATAGAGCACAACTAGTTTAGAATATGGCAATGGGAAATCCAGAAACTATAAAACAGTGCAGCTGCATAAGAACATTAATCACTGCACTGACTGGCAGCAGCTCTCCCAAGGATTCAGGCAGAGGGTCTCTCCTCCCAGACAGTCCTACCTTGGAGATGCTGAAGGTTGAACCTGGAACCTTCCACATATAAAGTAGACCCTGTACTGCTGAAAGAAGGGTCATGTGTAACCTCCCCGATATTATTAAGAGCTCAAATAGTCATGGGTGTGCGATAAAAGGATGTCTGGAAGGGAGCCCGCAAAAGAGAACTGTACACAAACACAGCTATGCCTTCGTAGTTCATACTCCCTATAGTTCTTCAAAGCCACGAAATTTTATTTCCAGTTAAATAATTCAACTTTAGGGTTACAAAGTATCCCCGCTCCCTCTTGAAGCAAGTATAGTATTGGCCAATTTGATAGTATGAAGCGAATGAATATGTAAACTTATCCTTGAACTGGAGACTTCGGAGAGATGCTGGCTGAGGGAGAAATAAATTAATGGGATTTCTTGCTTTGTCACCTCAAAATCGGGATTAGTTTACTGTAATTAGATGGATGAGAACTACATTTCCCATCGTGCAAAGAGGCGGGTTTGCCGTCCAGAGGCTAGAGTGCGGAATGAATTTGGGAAGAGAACTACATTTCCCAGGCTGCATCAGCAAAGCGAGCTCTGCTCCGATTGGTTGCCTGCAAAGAGCGGTCTGAGACTTTCTCTATCTAACAGCCTTCTTTATAGCAGAGCCGAACACAAGCAAAGCGATGGCGGCTGGTTCCAGGCTTCCCCAGCTGAAGCAATGTCTCATCAGGCAGAATGGCCAACAGGAGCAGCACGGGGTGGCGGCCTCCTGCCTCCGGGAGCTGCGAAGCAAAGGTAAGCCGCCCCCCCCCCTCTTTTTACAGAGGCAGAGATTCCACAGGTGAAGTTTCCCCATATCAGTTTCCCTGGGTATTGAAAGCTGCACCGGTTGAATTTCGGTCTGGGATGCATCTTTAAAAGAGGATCTTAGCCAGGGCGGTGGGGAGGTGGAAGCCCGGGAGAACAGCAGTAACTTTAACAGCAAAAAGTCAAAATAGTTTTGTGGTACCAGAAAGACTAATGAATTTATTGTGGAATACGTTTTCCTGGATCAGTGTCTGCTTCATCAGATGCATAAACTATTATCCAAAGTTGACAAGAATGTCTTCTCTCTCTCTCTCTCTCTCTCTCTCTCTCTCTCACACACACACACACACACACACACACACACATCACAGTTGTACTTACCTGCAGGATTACAGTTCATAAATCTAATGGACTATCCTCCACAACATCATAAATCATACATAATCATAAATTTGCTGGCCTGTCAATTGCTGTCAGTTTGGCCACCCCTCTGGTTTTATTTTTTCCAACCAGGTTTCAATAAAACGTATTTTTTTTAATTATGTAATACAATGGTACCTCAGGTTAAGTACTTAATTCATTCCGGAGGTCCGTTCTTAACCTGAAACTGTTCTTAACCTGAAGCACTATTTCTGGGTTAGCGGAGTCTGTAACGTGAAGTGTATGTAACCCGAGGTACCACTGTAATAGTAAAACAGTATACCAGATATGAATTAGAATCCTAAATCCTGATATTTCCTTTCTTCTGACTTGCAAATACTGTAAAATGAGATAGCAGTTTTAAATATATAACTCCAAACTGAACTGAAGAGGAGCAGATACCACTACGATTGTCCATAACTGGGGTCTCAGTATAGAATCATGGTGCCCTCAGATAGCCCAGCTGATAGCTTCCAAAGTTCCCTGGGCCTCAAATTTTAGAGGGTTAGTTTTGCCTTTTCTTTGTGGTTGTTTGGGGGCGGGGGTACCTGTTACTTGTGGGGGTGTTGTTTCCTTCTTTTTCTATGTTTCATCTGTTTTTGGTAGGAGGTTTTGCCTGTAGAAGGGAGGTTATGAGCATTAATAATTTTTCTTCTGTGAAATGGGTATTTTTTTGTGATGCCCACAAATGTACCCCCAGGCCCAAAGAGAGGCGTTGGGGGGCTCTGGTCTCCCAGTGCAGTCTCATTTGGAATACTGTGGGCCATTCCATCCATCCCTTCTGAAAAAATTAATAGTGTCAAGGAAATAGTGTTAAAGGTGCAGAAAAGCAGGGCCAGCCCACTCATGAGACAAAGTGAGGCAACCGCCTCAGGCGGCAGGATCCAGAGGGGAATACATTGCCTCACAGTGTCCGTGACAGCAGCATGCAGTGCATTGTGCATTCCCCTCTGGATCCTGCTACTTGAGGAGGGCAGATCTGTTGCCTCTTTGGCACACACAGCCCAGCTCAAAATGTTGCCTCTACAGTAGCCTCTTGGAGGTGCTGCTGGTCTCCTCCTCCTCCCTTTGTTCCTAATCTAGAACTTTATTTCTCCCTTGTTCACCATGTAGATCTTCACTCACCCCTTCTTCCTTGGCTGGAGAGGCATCATTTTGTGGTTTGCCTCAGGTGTCAACAAGTCTTGGGCTGGCTATGGGGGGAAAGTCAACCAAAATGAGGCTGGAGCACTTTCCCTATGAAGAGGGTCTAAAGATTTTGGGGTGTGTGTTAATGTACTGATTGATTTTCAAGAATGCAATATATATAAAGAAACAAGAATTAAACTGTAGGGATTGGGCCCAGTCAGATGACGCAGGCAACTCATCTGGTCACTTGGGACATGTTAAAGAAGGAGGACGCAAACTGGATAGATGGGCTAATTATTCCTTGCAGTGTCAGAGAGGAGCACAAGTCTTGTGACCTGGTGCTGTGCAGAGACAGGTGTGCCTAATCCCACTGAAATGTGAAGCACGCCTAACTGCATAGAATCAAGGCACTGGAATCTTGTTGCAAGGGGTTCCACAGTGCAGCGTTTGGACTGTGCAGCGAAGCCACTTGAAGAAACAAAATCGATTGGGGAGGGCAGAATGTAATAAAGCCTGGGTGTTCGGAAAGATGAGCTTATGATAAGAAAAGGCAGTGGACCATCAAAAGGAAGTAAAAAAAGGAAGGTGACCTAGTTGGGTGTCTTATGATTAAGGGGTGTGGACAAAACTCTTGTTAAAGCTCAATTGCATTAAAGAATTCTAATCTCCATTGGTGAGGAGTGAAGCTGTTGCTGAACCTGTGTTACTTGTGGCTCCCAGGCATTTAGAATTGCCCTCGAGCCTTCTAAAACAGAATTGTGCACTGCAAATTACACACAGCTGACCTGCAAGCTTTTGTGGTGAAAGCTCTCATTCCTGCGTAGCCCTGGGCAAGGAAGGCCACAGAAGTTACTTGACCTCACCCCCTATGTTTTCCCCCCATCTGCATTAGTCACTTGTGCCATGTCATCTCAATTAGTGGCTCCCAATCCGTGGATCGCTTAACGATTTCTCTGCCTGTTATAGCAATTGCAATGGCACTGTGCTAGATGCCATATGATTTTTAATTGTATTTTTATTACTGCTTTTACTTCTGATACTGTTTATTGTATTACAATAAAAGCAGCAATAAAAATACAATTTAAAACCAATTTGATGTGGCCATTTCCTGTCTTCAAATGCAGATCCACAGGCACACAAACCACCTGAATGAAGCTCATAGACTACCGCTGGTCCACCGTTTTGGAACCCCTGGTCTAAATGGAAACAGACTCTCAGTTTACAAAGGTTTCCCTTCGTTCACCTGGATTCACTGGTTGTTCGCCCTTGGAGTGTAGCTATTTACAAAGAACCTTTTAGCGTTGTACAATTTGGCAAGAGGATACCTGCAATACTTTTCATAATAAATTTGATGTGAGATAAATAATTGTATTTTCCTATTCCTGGTTTTATTGTTAATGCCAGAGGGGAGAGAAAAGGGCAAACACGTGTTTGTATAAATAAAGATAAATACACTTTCCACAGAAACTGTTGTATGCCATTGGGGCCAAGACTTTCTGCACTGTTGTGGTGACTCTTTAGGAACATGGGAATGTCTGCACTGACCTGCAGCAGCTCCCTAGGGTTGCCAGGTGACATCCCAAGCCTTACCTGGAGACGCCAGGGATTGAACCAGGGACCTTCTGCATGCAATAATAATAATAATAATTATACCACCAAGCTATATGGACTCTTCCCCTTTCCACAGCCTGTGACCTCCTAGCAATTGACAAGGCCTCAGAGCCCATCACGCTGGTGTTGGCTGAGGATGGCACCATTGTGGATGACGAGGACTATTTTTTGTGTCTGCCACCGAACACCAAGTTTGTGGCACTGGCAAAGGGCGAGAAGTGGTCCACCAGCAGCATAGGTAAGTGGAAGAGTTGAAGCTCTGTAGGATATGGATCCAGCGTGTAGGGGCAAATGAGGCCCTGGGCAAGAAGCACCTTTGTTGCTGCTGCCAGCACTACCACCACCCCCTTTAGGGTCTTCAACTTTTTAGAACAGGTAACGACCAATTTGCATGCGCCCAATTGACATACGACCACAATTGCGCACATCGCCGCACCCCAGAAGTGGCTGGAAAAGGTGTCGTGGGTGGAGGCGGAGTGGGTTTATGCATGGGGGTCTGGAGCACAACTCCCACACAAAGCAGTTGTTGCCTTACCTTATTGTTGCACTTGCAGAGCATCACATGCTTTTGGTGCACATTTTACACCTGCCATATAAGGCATTAATTTGCCTAGAGCAGGGATAGCCAACATGGTACCTTCCCAATGTTGCTGGACCACAGCTCCCATCATCCCTGACCCATTGCCAAGCTGGCTAAGGCGGATGGGACTTGTAATCCAGCAACATCTGGAGGGGCACCAGTTTCCCTCTCCTGTTCCATGCTCTTAGCACTAGAGCTCTTGAACATCCAATGAAGCTGAGCGCTGGAAGATTCAGGACAGATAAAAGAAAGTACTTCTCCATGCAGCACAGTTAACCTATGGGACTCATTTCCACAGGAGGCAGTGATGATCATCAACTTGGATGGCATTAAAAAAGGATTGGACAAATTCACAGAGGGCAAAGTTGCTACTAGGCACGATGCTTATGCTGTGCCCTCTGCAGTTGGAGGCAGAAATATTTCTGAATACCAGTTGCAGGAAGCCACAGGAGGGGAGTGTTCTTGTGCTCGAGTCCTGCTTGTGGGTTTCCCACAGGCATCTGGTTGGCCAGGGATGATGCTGGACTAGGTAGGCCACTGGCCTAACTTAGCACAGCTCTTCTTATGCTCTTATGTTCTTTTAACCCTGATTAACTTTGGCTTAGGGGATTCAGGTGGTGCTGTGGGTTAAACCACAGAGCCTAGGACTTGCCAATCAGAAGGTCGGTGGTTCGAATCCCCGCAACGGAGTGAGCTCCTGTTGCTCGGTCCCTGCTCCTGCCAGCCTAGCAGTTCAAAAGCACGTCAAAGTGCAAGTAGATAAATAGGTACCGCTCCAGCGGGAAGGTAAACAGTGTTTCCGTGCGCTGCTCTGGTTTGCCAGAAGCGGCTTAGTCATGCTGACCACATGACCCGGAAGCTGTATGCCAGCTCCCTCAGCCAATAAAACAAGATGAGCGCCGCAACCCCAGAGTCGGCCACGACTGGACCTACTCGTCAGGGGTCCCTTTACCTTTAACTTTGGCTTAGCTCAGTGTGGCAGTAAAAAGGACCAGGGAGAACAGTGGCTGCAAGTTCCTCTCCAGAAGTCCCCACATTTGCACAGCATCACTATAGCTTGGCCTACACTGTCATGCGAACAAGCTGATTACTTTGTGAATTTTGGCATAAACCTGCTCAATAAGCTTTACCTTTACGCTTATAACTGTGGCTCTTTTTCAGATGGGGGCACAGCTTGGCTCAAGGAAGACGTCACAGACGTTGACAGAGTGGACGGTGGTGGTGGTGGTGGTGGTGGTGGAGAGAAGTGGAGGCAACTGGCCAGACAACTGAAGGACGACCTCTCCACCATCATCTTGATGTCGGAGGAAGACCTCCAGGTAAAGGAAGGGCCATGTGCCTTTGGCAACAGGGTGGGGGGAGTGAGGATCCCTCACCTTTGCTGTAAGAGGATGGACCTTGTCTTATTCTAGGTGCTCATCGATGTGCCATGCTCTGACCTGGCCCAAGAGCTTTCTGAGAACCAGCCTAAGATCCAGACTCTGCAAGACACCCTTCAGCAGGTGCTGGACAGGCGGGAAGAGGAACGGCAATCCCGGCAGCTTCTGGAACTCTACCTGCAAGCGTTGAAAAACGAGGACCACATTGTACCCAAAGCAGAAGGTAAGGAGGCTGTTGGCTGAGGCTCGTTTCTCAACAAACCATGCCAGAGTGAAGAAAGAGGGGCAATATGATGGTCCCTTTACCTTTATGAATTATTCTAATCATCATTACCTAGAGCCAAGATCAGAGGAAACTGCCATGGACGAAACAGACGTGGTTGACGCTGGGAGCAGCAACAGCAGCAGCAGCAGAGGTGCTGGTAACGGGGTTCCACTCAGCAGCCATGTTCGGACCACACTTAAAGAGAAGTCTGCCCCAGAACTTGGCCTAGCAAGTCAGGACTTAGAGGTGAGTCCACACAGAGTTCTTTCCCTTTGTTGTGCCTGGATTCCAAATTGAATAAAATCTCCATGGTAAGAGAATGGGCGGGATAAAGCATTTGGAACTAATGCAGTCAATATTTATTCTAAAAGAAGGTGGGGTCGGTTGAACAACACACAGCCAGAATTGGGTTAACATCACTCTCTCCCTCTAGTCCATTTGTCTTCCAAGGTTCCAAATTCTACCTTCTCTGAGGCCCTAAGCTATTTGGAGCTGAATCTGCCACTCTTCCCGTTTTTGTTTTAACTGGATTTTCCAGTCAGCACCACATAAAGATGTTTGTCTTCTCTTCGGCTCTTAAAAAGTTTTTAAGTTTAAAGCTTTTAGGCATTGATCTCCTTGTTGATTTGAAACAAAAACAACTTGTAGTTCCCAGTGTTGTTTTTGTTTGATGTGTTTATATTGTATTTTTTGATACCACTCCTTTCCTGCAATCTTACCATGAAGGATAGTATAGAAAGTCTTAAAAATTAAATTACAAATAGAACCAACACAAACAACTTCCTTGCACCAGTTCAAACCATCTATCAATCTAGGCTGCTGATGTCTAGCAAGGTCCTCTCTCATTACTGGTTCTGGGAACCTCTTTGAGAGTAGAAATGTCCAAGGATTAAACCTTATGCATGTAAATCATGTCCCCTGCCAGCAAGCCATGTGGCATCAAGAGAGAGCCAATCATGAATCTGACATATCTTACACAGCTTGGTCCCAAGTGATAGATTCTTCTTTCCTTTCTGTTGCAGCTGGTTTACAAGGCAAACCCAGAAGCTCTTGCTCTGACCCTGAACTGGGACAAGCTGAAGACAGAGGCCTTACAGCAAGCCTGTGGGGAGGAACTTTCAAGGCGCCTACAGCAGGTTCACGCCCTAAACTCCTTGAGGAGCATGTCCAAGGGCAAGAAAAAGTTGCCATGGGGGGACTGGTTGAGTTCCAAACGCAAGAAATAAGGAGGCCTTGGGAGTCCAGGTTTGGACGTATCGATGAATTTTCTGTGCCTCTACAAACTGAACAACACCATGTGAGCACAGAAATTCTAACCAGGACATTGTTCACTGAACTGTGCATCATTCTGCGTGGAGAAAGTCTTTGCATTTCTACAAAGCACTGCAGTATACCAACTGCCAAATTAGGGGGGGGCGAGATTATTTCGTGCACATGCTATGAGGGCCTGCTGGAATCCTTAAAAGATTGTGATATATATTTCCAGCGAGGAAAAACTAAAAAAACCTATCTCCTTTATGCTTACAGGTGGTGCTGTTAAGTTGCCACCATGATTAATTTCTGGCTTTGGCACTGGCCCAACGCCCTAGAGTTTATGGGTCCTGTTTTTTGTGTGCCTGATCACCTTTTTCCTTACCTTCCTGCTTTTCGATGCTTCCTTCCTGCTAGAACATCACACTCCATTACAAATATGTACAAAACGTGCATTTTAGTGGCACGTTGCATGCTGTAGTAGAATGCAGCCAAACGTCTTGTATTCCAAAGCCACGCTTGCAAAGTGGCCCCCAACTGGTAGCTCTCCTTCTCTTGCCTCAGTGCCTGTGCCGTTTCTATGAGACTCCGTCTGTTTATGAGGATGACATTAAGAAAACAATAATCGGACTTTCTGGGGCATTCCAGCTGAGACTATAACCTGCATAAAGTATCATGGGATAGTCACCACTCCTATTAGCAATAAATTCGACCAGTTAGCGGTTTGTTTTTCTAAAAACAAAAACCCTATGTAACCCTACATTTGCCTAGTATTAAAACTTTTGTATTATTGTATATGTTTCTGCCTGCTGTCTGTGCTACTGGTTTTTTAAACTTAAGTATGTATGTCTTTGCATACAAATCCCAACTGCTTAGTATATGGGTCAGCCCCCTACAAAGAAGCAACAGATAAGATAACTGCTATACAGTTCTCATGTATGTTTTTCCCCCTCTAACACAGCAGAACAGTTTTCTCAAAAACAGTGCATGACATACATTCCTGAAATGGCCTTGGGGTTTTAATGATGAAATACAATCACGCAGATGGGAAGCTGACTTGTACAAATCAGACCGTTAGCCCAGTCTTGTTTATTTCTGAGTGGCAACAGCTCCCCAGGCTCTCAGCCCTTTAAGAGCCACCTGTCATGGATGCTTTAGCTAAAAATCCTGCATTGGACTTCTTCCAACTCCATAATTGTATAATTCTATGAACTCCCATCAGCCCTGACCATTGGTCATGCTGGATTTGGAGTCCAGCAACATATGGAAGAGTCCAGATTTTCCCCAGCCATGATTTAAAAGGACCCCCAAGTGCAGATTTTCTTCAGCTTTGCCACAACAAGAGAATCTGATCAGTGGGGAGGTGGTGGAGGAAGGGCAGTTAGTACCAGTGTCTGTCCAATTCACATACAAAAGAAAAAATTGTCCAGGTCAAGTTTACAAACTGAGCCAGAGGCACTACATGAAATGTTGCTAAGGAAAGAGGCACATGTAATCACATGTCCACGCTCTCTCTGGATAGAATACATCACAAAGGTTTACGTATGCACACAGCAAAGTTTTATTTCAGAATCTAAAGGCTTATTTGTACTAGGAGACAAGCTTAGCACTAGCAAACAGCAGAGGAAAGACAAGTTGGGACAACACTCTTTAGTGTGCTGGTGAGAATCTGTGAGGAACAGCTGAAGCTTTCCACCAATATGTTTGTGTGTGTTGTTCATTCCTTCTCTCCCACAAAGACCGGCACGTCAATTCAAGGTTATGCAGCTTGGCAGAAAACACTTCACTATACCAGTGACTAGCCTGGTTGCTGGTGTGTGTGTGTGTGTGTTTAAATTTCCTAAATTTCTTTAACAAAAACATTTCATGATCTGGTTTCCATGCTCCAATTTTAAATGAACAAAAAGTTCCGAGAAACCAAGGCTGTGCTCTTAAACACACTTGTGAGAAGTGGAGATCCACAGGGCTTCTTTTGAAGTAAATGCATTTAACTCTCAGTTCTAACCATCTGTTGTTGGGGTATGTTGTACATGTAAGAGTACAATGCAGTCATCTGCATTTTTAATGGATTCAAAGAAATATAGGCAGAACTACATTTATACTGTGATTCGGTGGAAGCCCAGAAAAACAACACAGGACTGAGGTTTCTAAGAATCTCAACTTAGAGGATAAGTGGGATAAAAAATGTAATTAACAGAACAATTCTTGGGGTTTTTGGTTTTTTTTAATGGTACGTGTCCCTCTTACTCTCCAGTGCTATAGGCTGCCCAAACACATCCACAACACAATTATAACAGCAAGGAGCACACATCTTTCTTTTGACATGGTGCACTAGCACTCCTAGTAATTGGTTGGAAATGTGTAGAAGTTATTTACAGGCAAATATACATGGAGTGTGCTTTATTTCACAGTCTGAATGAGATGGGGAACATCAGTTAAATGCCCTACAAACACATCTGTACACGAGTTGGGAGTTATGAGCATACTGATTTGGTTCTCTATGCACACATCTAATATCAACAAAAGGGAAAGGAGAAATTTTAAATTACATAGCAGCACTTGCTGCTCAAGGAGAGAAGTCACCGATCATAGCCATCTCAAGTCCACTGGTGGTAGGGCAACATCCCAAGAAGTAATTTTCGCTAGCAGGAAGAGAAAGTCTTCCAGAAGAAGTTCTTACAGGGTGCCTTTTCCCGGGCTGGGGGCTGAGGATGAGGGGTTCTGTCTTCCCGAGAGCTGAGCCCAGCCTTTTCCTGCCTTGATAGTGGTGCCTCATTCGTACGAGATACCCAGTCGGCGAGGCCAGAAAGGAAAGCAAGCAGCTCACTTCTTTTTATGTCTGTCTGTGCCTGCGAATACTTGCAAATGAAGCAGAGGTGTATTAGGCATTATTGCAGAAATGCAGAACGGCAGGAATAGCTGGGAGAAGCACAAATTGAATGGTTTTACAAACACACACAGAGCATCAACTGCTTTGGGCAAGATTAAACACAGTTGAAATGAATTCAGTTTAAAATGCAAAATATGTTTCAGGTCTGCAGAGCCTTTGGCCCTCCAGATGTTGCTGAACTACAGCTCCCATCAGTCCTAACAAGCATGGCCATGGGTGATGGGAGTTGTATTTCAACAACTGGAGGGACAAAGGCTCTCCACACTAGATTAACTCCGTAAGAACAAGGGAAGCTGCATTCTATTAGGACAGGCCACTGGATCCATCTAGCTCTGTGGAATTTCCTCTGGCCTCCAAGGTCTCATGTAGAGATCTTTCCTAGACCTGCTGGAGACTGGACCACACAAAGACCTAGCGCACACAAAGCATGCTCTCTGCCACTGATCCTCCTTGTCCCATTTTCATGTGGGCTCTTTACCTACCTAGTGGGTTGAGTGTTGTATTTTGTGAGTCAGGATATGCCATGGCAAGGGGGCAGTTGAAGAGGGAAGGTATCCTTCACTCTAAAGATGTTTCAAAATGTGTTACTGTACTGTTTTCATTGGGGCGAGGATTTCATTTATTGCACTGTTGTATTTTCTGAGTTTCATTGTTAGTTATAGATACACATTGCCTTTGTTATTCTGTAAACTGCTTAGAAACAGTCATAAGTAGTAAGCAGTATATAAATATATTAAATAAAGAAACTAGGCATTTGTCTTCTTCAAGAAGAGCAGAAATGACAGAGATGAGTGATGATCTCCTATACTGATTTATATCCAGTTGACTGGATGTCTTCTTTTTCTGCCTCACAACTGAAAGAAGGGGAGAACTCCTTTTACGTCTTAATTTTCCAAGTCTTCAGTGAAATTGCAAACAAAACAACATTTCTAAAAGGAATTTTTTGTGTGCTTCCTTTTAAGGATAATTCCACTCTGGTCTTCTACTTCATTCATAAAGCTCTCATTAAAAATAACGACAAAGGCGATCAGCTAATAAACTATCAGGCTGCCACGTTGTAGCTCATCCAATAATTTGGATGAAAAATATCTTTTTAATGATCAATTTTATGAACTGTTTCTTGGATCTTTTTCAAGAGAGTGTATAGTAAATCAAGCACTCAAGAGTTGAAAACTCTTAAAACTGCTTCTTTAATGACCATTTTGAAAACCCCATAGCAGCATTCAATTATATTGATAAATGGTCGGGCTTCAGATTTTCTTTTCTGTATTATTTAAAGCCTAGACATATACAATGGAGATCTGAGGGAGAGTTCATCAATAATACCTCAGCCAGCTCTGCTCTGCTCTCAATGGGCTTTGTTCTTTCCCATCAGTAAGCACAGTTTAAATTTTACACGTCTGCATTCTTTGAGTTTTTAGCAATTCTCATACATGGCTTTTATTCAAGCAAGTCCTACTCAGAGTAGACCCACTGAAATTAATGAACCCAAGTTAGTGGGTCTGCTCTTGGTAGGACTAGCATTGGATACAACTTTATGTTTCCACAACACTGTCAGTAATCTTGTTAAAACCAAATGTTTGGAAGCTCTATTTTTATTTTGTTAAAAAGTATTGGAAACAGAGTTCTGTATAGAGGTTTCATTGTACAATGTCCCAAATCGCAACCCCAAAGACACATTTATAGTGCACAGTAAAAAGGTAAACAGGTTCCTGCAATCAGAGGGGTTTACTCAAGTCCTTCCTTGGAGATTTTAAAGCAGAGGTTGGATTGCCATCTGTCATGGAGACTTTAGTTGAGATTCCTGCATTGCAGAGGGTTGAGCTGGATGACCCTCAGGGTCCCTTCCAACTCTACAATTCCATTCTGTATGGCTTAGTGCCACTGCATTTCCTGCAAATTGCAGCTGAGAACTGTAGTTCTGTAAGAGAACTGCAGTCCCATACACCACTTTCTCTGAAGACCTACTGAGTTCAGTTGGGCTTCCTTCCAAGTAAATGGGTGGCTTTGAACCATACAGTGATTTGGGATAATACAAACTCAGGCTATCTACTGATAAATTAATTTAAATGGTACCTAAATTCTCCAATCAATTTATATTCCCTCTCTGTGCTGCTTTGCAGTGTCTGTTTTGGACTGTATATTCCTTGGGAGCAAAGATCTACTGTATTTTTCCATGTATAAGACTAGGTTTTTTAAACAAAAAATTAGGTTTAAAATTGAGGCTTGTCTTATACACAGGTAGTGCTGAGGCTTAATTTGGAGTCCCCAAAAATAGGGCATCTTATACACGGAAAAATACAGTATTTCATTCTGCAACATACCATGTTCTTTAAACTGTGTGCCAGCTATGTACAACTTCAGAGTAAACAGACACGGGTTGTACTTTTAATAAAACCAAAGCTAAGAGGAAAGGCCAGTTCAAATACTGTACTCTTTTCCCAAGTCACAGAACAGAACAGAAAAAAATAAAACAAAACCACCCAATACCCCCCTCCCAAAGCCATGCCAAAAATTAAAATCTGTCTCCCTTTCCTGCCAATTAACAAACTGCAATGCCTTCTTACATGGGAGCAAGCCTCACTGAACTCAATAGGACCTGCTTCTGAGTAGCCATTTACAGGATTGCTGTGTCAAGCTTTCATTGATTATTCTATGATTAAAGCTTGCTCACGTAATGGATGGAAGGCAAAGTAATTCCTGGCTGTGTTTTATATCAGTTGACTCCTAATTCTCAGCTTACCTTGCTGTCTTTCCACGCAAGTCCTTCTGGAACAGGAAGTGTAGCGGGTGCGGGACAGGAGTAGATCACCACCAGCAGAAACAGGCAGCGCATGAGGTGCGCAAGGAGTGCCATCTGGTTCAGTTCTGCCAGGAGCTACTTGCTTGCAAGTTATATTGTGTACCTTTCCCCCCCTTTTTAGGGGAGGGGGCGCACACTTAAATGTTTTTTATTCAAAGAACCCCCTCCTCCTCGCAACCACCACTACCCCTTCCCCCTCCCATCTCCTTCCAAACACAAGCAATGACGCACGAACCAGGGAGCAATTAAGTCCCAAAATTGTGCGTCTTGTTTGATTTTAACCCTTAATTAGAGCCTCTTGGTGCCAATCCCATTAGAGTACATTTACTGTTAATTTAAGCCACATATGCATTTTTCACTTGCTAAAAAAAACAACAACAACCCAACCAAACCTCATTTCCTTGCCATTATTCCCATAATGATTAGGCCACTTTGAGCACAAAAATAGGGTGATTTAGCAACAAATGACTCACGATGGTGCGTTTAGTGGAGGGAGAAATGTCTTCTGAGAATAATTGAGAAATCTGCTGCAACAGCCTCAGGATATACTTGGAAAGAACAGAAACTTCACTTCTATGAATACATCTCCAACACCCAAACTAAGTTTGGGAGTGATGCTTAAAATCTCCAGACTGCATAACAGGATCCCAAGGAGCAATTCAATGGCATTAAGGGGTAATTCAATTGGAGGCTGTTCAGCTTATAGGGGCTGCCTATTCTCCTTCCCTCCAGGTAACTTTAAAAGCTGCCTTGTCAGAGGTGTGAGCCTTTTAGCACAAGCTGAAGGGTCTTGTACTCAGTCAGGGTCTTTGCCTTGGGCCCATGCCCCTGTGAGGAGACCATTCCTCCAAAGACTGTGGAAAGGAATTATCTTAAATATCCCACATGGAAAAAGACAATCTGGATCTTCTATGGAATCTGTTGCCCCATCCCTCCAAAAAATTAGATTTGATCAAATTTCTTAAGAGTGAAAAGAAAGCAGAGTCTAAAAGCTATGGGAGCTATTGCTGCTTGGGAGTCAGTGAGAGAGACAAAGTTGGTTGGAGCTGAAAACAGGAAAAAGATTTCACTTATGAACTGACACTTAAGAGCGTGTGCCTGCCTGCCATCAAGAATGTGGGGATCTGATTAGAGAAATGGGAATGGGTTGTTTATAATAGCCGGCTATGGACTTTTGCTGATTCTTATTATCAATCCTGTCACGAACTGGTATCCGTATATTTGTTAAACAATGAAAGTATATAGCCAGAAGGATGTCAAACCTTATTCTGTTCATGTATGCTCTGCAAAGAGCCACCCTTGCTTTGGAGAAGTTTGAGGGGTGTTCCAGCATAAAGGTTTTCACTCACGCAGGAGGTCTAACCTCTGGCAGACCTCCAGATTCAAAGGCAACATGTCAATCAATACCAATTGCAGGGGGATGGGGTGGCAGCTGGAGAGGGCTACTGCCCTCCTGCATGAGGGTTTCCTGGAGACATCTGGTAGACCACCATCAGAAGCAGGATGCTGGACTGGGTGGACCTTTGGTGTGATGCAATACGATTCTTAATGTGTCCCAAAATTTGGAAGTAAAAAAAAATCTCTTGCAGGGGTGCTGCCGAGCAAAGGAAAGGGAGCAATTCTTCTGCAAATGCTTAGCCACTCTGAAGACAGGGACTGATGAAAAAGGCAGTTATTCACATCTAATTACATTTAATACGTTATGACCTATGGCCTTTATACAATGCATTATGTGTTTAAGTATAGTGAAATAGAAAAGACTTATCAATGTTTTCCATTTGCTTAAAATCTCTCTTTCCCAAATGTTCAACACATCTATTTTTCATGTCTGCTGTAAGAAATGGAACTGGCATACCAACTGCATTGTGCTTGCTTACTTACTAATGAAAACCACAAGAGTTCTACCCAAGGGCAAGCAGCAACTGAAGATCCTAAGGCAGTCCCAGGATCTCATTACTCCGTGTTGAAAATGATGTAGTCTTGATAAGAGAAAATTATGCCATGTTGGAATCATCACTTTCAGCCACCACATGTTCCTCCTGTTCATCAGAGGCTCTTCTCCCTTTCCGAGAGCCCGATTTCTTTTTCCTTTTCTCTTTTTCTTCCAGGCTATTCAAAGCAATTTCTTCACTCTTCTCAGTGACATATTTCAGCTAGAAAGAAATAGTTTTTATTACTCACCTATGGGGCAAAGTATCAATTAGTGAGAGCATTCCTCACCACAGGTTGGTGAAAGAGCACATGCTTTTCATGCAGAAGGCTGCATGTTCAGTCCCCAATAACTCCAGCAGAGGAGTCAGGTAGCAAATAGGAGACTTCTGTCCAAGACTCTGGAGTGCTGTTGCCACAAGTCAGAGTAGACAATATTAAGTTAGATCCAGAGTAGGAAACCTTTTTCTGGATCTTTTGCTTATACAGGACTGTTCTCCCCTCTCTCACACACACCAATTAGAACAACACTAATAGCAACCAAGTATAAACAAGGGGCTATTAACTAGCACAGCTGTGATCTAAGAGTGTAGAGGGGCACAACTGTCTTGCTCTTCCTGATAAGACGTTATATGCCCAATTAAGCCGTATTGCAGCTGTTAGTTCAAGGACACACAAATCAGCTGCACCCTTTGCACCCCCTCAGCCTTTTCTTTGTAGCTGCATATTGCGCAGAGGGGTGGAAAGGCTTGCCTAGATTACCTTAAGGCTAGCAAAAACACACAGCATTTGAAACTGAAATCCTACTTTCTCTTTCTCCTTCCCTTTTTACAAAGGAACAGATAAATATCTCAGAGAACACCTAGATCCAAAACACAGCCCTTCTCATGCATAAACAAACCCAGCCATGGAACATACACACAGAGACAGCTACCCCAGATAACAGCAGCTTTGTATCTCCTTTTGACAATGTGCAGCAACATAAAAGCTTTGAGATTGCCCTTACAAGTGGGGGGAAACTTGCAACATGAGTGTGTCACATCCCACATTTTGTGTTGCTAGATGTCACTACAGGGATGGGAACCTCTGGTCCATGAACCAATCTTGGCCTGCCATGGGTTCCAATTTGACCCATCAGGCAATTTTTCAAAACCACAGCCACAAGTCAATCAGCTTACATTATTCCAATGGATGGATGACATCAGCCGATAGGCGGGGTTAAATTTTGTGTCGGCTACACCCACCAATACTCCTCAGGGAAATGGTGTGTATGACCAAAGCAGTAGGATATAACGCTCCACTGATGAGTGGGGGTTAAATCATTCTCAGTTTCCCCACCTACCAGGAAAAGCAGGGCTATTTTTGACAACAGCCATTAATCTCTGCTAACATTTAGTATCAGTCCAAGGATCCAGGAAAATTTCAGTCACCCAGGACACTCTGTTGCTAACCAGGAAGTCACCACTCTTCAAACAGAAGAGCTGCAAAAGGGAAACTTTTGCAGAACTAAAAGGTATCACAAAGTTTTGTTACACATATCAGGGCTTCAATCAAGATCAAGGTTCTCTCTCCCTCTACAGCTGCAAAATTAATGCAGTAAAAACTAGTAGGAATGAGGTATCAACAATCACTGCTGCGGTAGACGGTCATTATATATTTGAGCTTTGTGTAGAAATGTCACACACTTCACCCTTGCATTTTATGGCTGTTTTGAACCACTTACAACGACTGCTGCTCCTTAGTCCAGCATGTGTCACTACACTTCAGAGAAGCATGACAAAGGGGGGGAAAGAGGAAAAAAGCAGAAGACAGACATTCAAGGGTGACATTTGGGATGGAACAATAACTGAGGAAAGCAGTTTCTCCATCGGCAACAAATGTTAATTTGTCTGAAGGCATCCTTAGGAACAAACTGCAAGACTTCTGAACAACGTGCCAAGAAAACAAGAGGTTCATCTCACCAAGGACTTGCTCCTTCTAGCTAAAAGTTTTACATCCTCAAGGTTGATTGTACTTCGTTTTGCATGCCTGTGTAAAGTGGGAACAAAAAACAAACATAAAATCACTAAAACACAAGCAGTTTGCTGGAGCTTAAAAATGTTATTTGTGAAAGGGCTTATTTGACTGTGAAACTATGGGAAGGACAACCAAGGCAACGTTAACATTACTTGTTACGTCTCACTGGTAAATGAAGCAGCAACCTTAGGGTCATTTTTTTTAGCACACCTTTAGCGACTATGCTACATCCTTGGCTTGAATTAGCAATCTTATTCTGATGTCCCTCCTTGACCAATCACTCTCCTGTTCTACTCACTGACTTTTGCTGACCCTACAGATAAACTCTCAACCACAAGTGTAGCTCTTGATTCTCAATACCGTCATCTCTCTGGGGCTGGCTCAGATATTTTTGCCACCCTAAGATGGAGGTCATCCTGTTATCACAGAGCATTCAGTCACACTATTGGTTCCAATAGGGAACTGGCCATTTTCAAATCACCACAAGAACCAATATTTATGTGTCACTTCAAGAAATTACAAATGCTCTTTGGACTGAGCTTGCCTAGGAAGCTGCCGAGTCCACCTGTATGGCTCAGGCTGCATTGATCTGCCCCTGCCACTGCTTTGTCTTCCTGCTTAACTAGCTGCTGCTATAATGCTGGTTCTTTCACCAGCTTTTTCCATAGTCACTGGGTAACAAAGCAGCCAGGTCATACTGTGCCACACTAGTAACTTCACTGCGTTCCTCGCTTGGCCTGGCAGGAATCCTGATTTTATATCATCCCCATCTTCCCTTTTAGCAAGTCACAGGGTGGTATCCTTCCTAGCCTGTTATACAACTTCACACTACAGGAAGAGGGTAAACCACATTCTACAAAGCAACATTAGTGCTACAGATCATCATTGCATGTAGAAAACAAGTACATCAGGGAGAAGGTAGCACATCTAGACTGAGTTTTCTACATGCAGGGGATGTGCTTAAGAGGATTCTGTGTGCTGCCGCAGCTGTGTAATAAAACCCTGCCATCTCCCTCTCTTGTTCCACAGGAGGGACTGGGTTATAGGCAGACATATGGCTGGAACATAAATATCTGAATCTACACACTGGCAATTTAAACTGGAAATGGCATTGCGGGGGAAACCCCTGTGATTCTCTCTTTAGTTGACAAGAAGTTGGATTGAAGCACCTTTTATTCCATTTTGATTCTATGATGAAAAACAGGAAGGCTTCACTGCGACAGCATCTTATCTGTGCTTTTCAAAGCTTCTTGGGGCTCTCAGACAAAACTGTTTGGGGGTGGGCAGAGGAGGGGTTGCTTCAGCAAACTGTGTATATAAAATCTAATAAAACAAAACTGGCTGAAGGTACCCCAAGTGCTTTACAAGCCATTCAAGTGCTACTTGATTTACACAATCACACACCGAGTCATTAAGCAAACACATCATTATCTGCAACAACTACCAAAAAATTCATTGACGTTCCAGTGATCCAGCAGGACAGACACACAAGCAGGTGGCTACAAGAGCTGGAAGCTGCAAATCTGGATGAGTAAAAAGGCCCAGAAAAATACACTGGGTTAGATGGTCTCCAAAGAGAACTAACAAATAATATTCTAGCAGCAGGACAGGTGTGAAGAAGGGCAAGGCCTAGGAGAGCAACAGCAGGTACGTCAAAGGCTAAAGTGTGGGTGGAGACATACAAGGGCCTTGAAAGTGTTGCTGACAAGTCTGAACAAGGCTAGAAAGTTAAGATAGCGCAGCAACACCTCCCAAACCCAGCCATAAAATGATGACTTCAATGAAGTCCACAGCACTCTCTGCCAAAGGGATTAGTGACCTGATGCTATCTGCTGGCTCCAAGGCAGTGTACCAAGACTAAGTAGGTCCCTTAGCTCACTCTATTCCAAAGGCTCAGTGCAAAATTAACAGCATTAATTTAATACAGCTATTGAAGTATTCGTTAATACACTAAAATATAGTAAAATTTGCTCTGCTCCTGTTTTCTGCCTGCTTTGGTCAAACAAAAGCAAGAGGTTTGGATAGTTGCATGTCAAATTCATGCTTAGGATATTATTTAATGTCATCCATTCAGTGCTATTTTTCTAGAAAAAGAGGTGAAGGAACTCACCATAAAATCCTCCCTCATTCCCTTAGAATGGAAATGGCGCCTACCTAAAAAGTACCGGAAACGAGTTCCGCAAGTTCCAGCTGGGGAAAAAGAGCCCCATATCCATCCATGTAATCTTAGGGAGCAGTAAAAGGAAGTCTGTCAGCTCAGGAATAAGCACATTAAAAAGGAAAGAGGACCCAGATAATATTTTAAAGATGTCTGAATGTGATGATTTTGAACCTTTCCCACTACAGTCATACCTCGGGTTGGATGCGCTTCGGGTTGAGCGCATTCGAGTTGCGCTCTGTAGCAACCTGGAAGTAATGGAGCGTGTTACTTCCGGGTTTCGGTGCATGCGCACTCAAAATTACGTCACGCGCAGAAGCAGCGAAAAGCGACGCATGCATGCACAGACGTGCCATCACTAGTTACGTTTGCTTCTAGATGTGAACAGGGCTCCGGAACAGATCCCGTTCGTATCCAGAGGTACCAGTGTATCTGTTTCTGTGACCCTCTGTTCTGGCCATGCTTCCTAACTGCAAGGATACAAGCCCAGAACACTGATAGAGCAAGCAGCCTCTTCAAAGAAGTAAGCAATTCCACCAGCCACTTACTTACGAGTATCAAACAAGTTTTCAGCTTCCGGAAGTCAAACCTTTCTATAAAAGAACATAATGGCAATCACTTTAGATTACCAACAGCTCTAATTTGACAGACTGGAGGGGTGGGTTCTATCACATGGGAAGACACCTCACACAACAGACTCTTCTGAAAAGCTTAAAACAAACCACCTACTCACCGGCTCGTGAAGGGGCTCAATTTGCAGCCAACAAAAGGAGACCATCCAACTGCTGTGTGCTGTGTTAGGCATAACACCTGCATGCAATTACTTTAGGCAGAACACAATCCACCCACAAGGCTGCTCTTAGGAGGCAAGACTCAACACAAAGGCTTCATTATCCTCTAGGCAATTTACTATTTGTCTGTGTTGTGAAGATACATTTTTGTGCTTTGTACTGACTTCCAGAGCGATTCCAAGACTAAAATGGGGAGGGGGGAAATTAAAAGCCTGCCAAAGAATTGAGGGTACGTGAGAATTATTCACATTGAGGGAACATATGGACAGTTTTTAAGCTAAGTACTCAACCATGCTTCATAAGTGAGTGGGGAAGAGAAAGAAACCTTACAGGCTAGAATCAATAACCTGCATTCAGACTACAAAATAAATAAAACAGAGCCCCAACAGAGCACAACTGCTGAATCAACGCTGCATAGTAAAGTGAACATTAGCTGGTTTCTGGGAAAAGTAGGTACAGAAAGGGAGGAAAGGTTTAGGGGTACTTCCAGATGGGGGTTTAATTTGCAAACGGGACATTCAGATATTGAAAACAGGTCATTGGCAACAAGTTTGCTTGATTTCTAAACTCTTGGATAGCTCAGTTAGTATAGCATAAACTAAATCTCAGGTTGTGGGCTCCAGCCACATGTTGGACAAAAAGATTCCTGCATTTCAGGAGGTTGGACTAGATGACCCTTGTGGTCCCTTCCAACTCTACAATTCTATGATAAATGCAAATTAAATGGGATGGGGTAGAATACAGGTTGATATTTTAACGCTGACGACTTTGTGTGTACTCTGAAAAACTCGCATGGATAAGCAGCACAACACATAGCTGTGTGGAGGTACTCTCTTATCTTTTCTAGATTTCTCACCAGATTAATAAGCACAATGTCTAGTTTTAAGTAGCACATATTTCCGCAATACTTACCTAGCAAACATTTCAAGGTCTTTTGCAAAGATTTCTGAAAAACAAAGGGGAGGGGGAATCTCAAACATTTTTTCCCTTTTTAGTGTTGGAAGGCAAATGTTAAGTTTTGGCTTGGCTCCTAAAGCTGTTCAGAGACTGCTAGAATCTCAGTCTGGTGATAGGAGTCCTGATTCGTTCTCTCCTGTTCTGATTTCTGAGCTATCACCCATCATTGTAAATACTTTTTCAAACTTTCCTTCACCCTCAAGAGGAATAGAAAACTTTTTTTTTTTTTAGTGATTCATCGTGCCTAAGATACCCTAGCTCACTTAAGCAACAGAACACACGCAGCCCGAGAAACAAAGAAAATGATTTTTAAAGCAACAGTTAATTTGGCTTTGTACAGCAGTATTGACATTTGCACTGTTGTTCAACAGATTTCTCAGAACTCATCTTGTGTACTCCCTCTAGTGCCAGAAAATTAAAAAAAAAGAAACCATTAAGTCATTTCTATACATATCTAATTTCAGTTCTATTTTTTAAAAAAACAACAACACACAAATACTGATTGCTCCTACAGACAAATATAGATATCTGTAAAGTATCAAAATTACAATCTCAATAATAAAGTTACAAAATAATAACAAGGTGGAGGGAAGACACAGGGCAAGAAATAAGAATTGGATAAATGTTGGTACATAATGAAATGTGAAAATGTGAATTTACGAATATAATGGTATATGTATCAATATGTAAAGATTTCATATATGTATTGCAACATTAATAATAAATAAACTAATGAAACTATGGGGGAGAAAGATATCTGTAAAATATATGCCGTACCACACTGCCTGAAGGTGATCTCAGAAATAGCTGCTATGGTTTGTTTACTGAACTGAATTTCTTTGTCTTGTGAAACTTCTTCACAAAGGCCAGCGACCGTATAATGGCATGCAGCCTTCAATCTCTGGTGAAAAACAAAACAGAAAACTTGGTACTCACACACTGACCCACCTAGACATTACACGAGGCCTGCACAACAAACAGGCATTACACACTGTGGCCTGACACCTGTTTGAGAAACCTCATTTTTTGCAGTCACAAAAAGCAGGCAGCAAAGGATACTTTAAATGGAACTATATTTGGTGGGAGGGTCGCATAAACTGTGCACGTCTGAACAACACACTTGCTTTGAGATAATAAAGACTATTTCACTGGAATCATGACTGAAAGGGCATCATAAAATAATTGATTGTAAAAGATATTGTCGTTTTGCACCCCCTTGCACCCACTCCCCGAGAAAACCCCCAGATCTCCCAAATACTATCCTACCAGGGGAACAGTTTATCCTATGAATTTGTTTTCTTAAAATTACGAGCGGTGGTGGGAGGGAATCCACTTAACATAACCAGAACAGCTTTAGACATCGCAAATGCAAAACGAAAAATGACAGGACTCTAGCGTTCTCGCTCACACGCACTTTAAACAATGGAACAGCACTCTACACGTGCCCCGGGGCACCCTCTCTCTTCCCTGAGGCTGGAGAAGCTACGCGCTGCAACGTGCGCAGAGCCCCGCTGCCTCCCTCACCCTGGCAAGGCAACGGCGCTCTGCACACGCTCTGGAACACACGGTGCGCTTCCATTGCTAGGGAGAGGGAGGTAGCGCGGAGGGGGCCGAACCCCGCAGCACCCCGCACCCCATACCTGGGTGTCTGAGAGGCGCCCAACGGCCCCCGCCGTCTCCATGGCAGCCCCTTTCTGAAGATGGCCAAGAGCGAAGATGGCGCTCGAATTTCCCGCTCAGCCCCGCCTCCTCGGGCCCTCGGGGCGGTAATGGCGGCGGAGGCTCTGAGGTAAAAAAACAAGAGCTGGGGCAGGGGGCGGGTCATCGTCGGGCGGTAGGGAGGGACCTGTCATGGCGGGAGAAAGGGGCGGGCAGGGCGGTTGTGAGGAAGGGCCACATGGCTGTTGGGCGCGGGACTCGGTGCGCTTTTCTGCCCCAAAGCGCTGGGATAGGATGGGGGCTGGGCTGTGGGTCACATATTTTATTTAGCGAAATTTTATGACGACGGGCCTACCCAGCTGTTTGCAATGTTCTTGAGTAGCCAGCCACCTTAATTTAATTTACTTAACGAACTGCTTAACTGTAGTAAAACCTCTAAGCGGTTTGTCCTTGTTCTGCTTTTAGCGGGGGTGGGTTTTAAATGCTTTTATATTGCTGTGTATATCGGCCTGATATTCTGTGAAGGGGTAACTTTTTATGAGTGAAAATAAATAATGGTACTTTTACATTTGAAAATAAACAAAATGGATGTTCATTTATCCATTCCATGTATATCCCTCCCTTCCTCCCAAAGAAAGCCAGGGAGGCAACCCCATCCTTGGCGTTGCATTCACTCAGCCAATCAAAACCAAAATAGATAAACTCTTAGTAAAATAACTCAAGGCTTTTATGGAGAAGTAGGCAGAATATAATTTATTGAGGGCTAGATAAAACAGCACTGCTCCAGAATTAAAATTGGATGTCTGGGTAGATTTGTGGTGATTGCAGGTGCGGTCATGGGGTGTGTTTTTAGCCCCTTCCCATTTTGCATAAAGGTTAACAAAAGTTTTCAGTACAAAGGAAGAAATTAAAACCACCCTACGAAACACACAGAATCCATTTAAACTGCATCATTATCCATGAACTCTCAACCCTACAATTTCTATTCTTTCAAAAACTATAATAGCAATAGATGTATCTACTCGAGTCTTTGCTTAATGGCCTTATACTCTTTTTTAAAGACTTTGCAAGACATTGTGCAAATGGGTCTCTGAAAGTCTCCCAATTACGAGTTTTAAAATCCATATCTGATCCTCACCGAAGCATGATCACATGCAGAATTTGCTAAATTTGTTCAAGCTATTCCTTCAACCTGCCCCCCACCAACCAATTTCAGCTCTCACTACTATCTGAGTAATATATATAACTAATATATTTATTTGTGAAATATGTATTTCATTAGTATTCTTACAAGGTCATGTGGCGTTCCAATCAATGAAACAACATAGATTGGCATGTTTGATCCAGATAGCAACTTCATCCTTGTCTCAAAAGTGAATTGGTTGCAAAGAATTTTTTTAAACTAGACTGAATCCCAGGTATTTCTATGAAATACCTCAGAAAGCCACTAGATGCCACTAATGATCTGTAGTTAAAAAAAATCAAATATCAATTTTTACAATCTATATTCCTACCTCTTCCAAGAGTTTGTCGTTTTCCAATACCTGCAGCAGTCCTCTCGTCATTATAATCTGCCATATCACACTGATGAAATAATAAGCATTCTTGTTTGGAAATCAGATCACCACTTATGTTTGGGAAATCGTAGCACAAGAGTAGCTAAGACTCAGGGCTATCACCAGACTTCGGAGGCAGGGCATGGTATTTTGTTATTTCATTGAGCTATAGTCCAGGTATGACTGTACCACCACCACCACCACCAATATTGCCCCAACCAGGGGGGAGGGGAAATGATGGTAACAACAACAATAGGGAGGGCAGAGAAGGGGGTGTTCACCAGCCCATAGATCCAGGGTGGTTTCTGGTTGCTTCATTTGACTGTGGTTGTTGCAGGGCTATCACTCTTTGGGGTGAGGATTTAGCTGCGGTTGCTTTGTAGTCTTGCGCGGTATTTTTGGCGGATCTGTTCTGTGAGTGATATTTGGTTGTACTGGTTTGCACTTTTGATTCGTTTTGTGATTTCTTCTTCCCCTTTACTCTCGTCCATTGATTCGCTGTTGTTTCGTCATGGTCATTGTCTGATGGGTCTAGCAAATTGTAATTCTGGTGGAACCACCTCCTTCCTTAAGAGGACATCTAGTGAGGTCCTTTATTGCATCCTTGAAGCCTCCAACTACCAAGTTTTTTTCTGCGGCAACACCAGTAGCCAACAGTATGGTGAGGGATGTGGCTGAGTCAGTGCTGCATACCAGGATGGAGACTGGGAGGAGCAGTGGATATGGTGCAAATGCCCCTCTCTCACTGTCCTTTTATGCAGTTGGGGGGAGGGACAGGTGAGCAGTACAACCCCAACACCATCTGCTAGTAGGTGGTACTCCAGCTGCAGAGTTTTCCCTCATTCTGTATACCTGCTGCCCACTCAGCCATGATGCACACTGGGTGACCACGGACCTGTCACTGCCTCTCAGTCTAACCTACTTCACAGGGTTGCTGTGGGGATTAAATGAAGAGGAGGAACCACATGCACCTCCTTGAGCACCTTGGAGGAAAAGGTGGGATGCAATAAACCAACAAAATACTCTTACAAGCTTTTAGCGTCAGCTACAATTGGTTTTCTTATCCCAGGCATATGACCTTAATTTAGTGCGTCTTAACACTTTTAGATTTTGGAATTTTACTTGGGGTGATTTCATTGCGGCTCTGCTGTGAGTATGGAAAATCCAGGGGTGCTGCACAGCACAAGGGCTTCTGTATTTGTGGACAAAACAGGATCTTGTACATTTATTTAATTACCATCCTTAAAAAAATGGAGACATAGGAATTTATTCAAGATGTGATTATAAGGCTTAATTTGATGCAGACATAGATTATGCAACATTCAAAGCAGATCTGTTTGTTAGAGCTGCTAATAATCTTAATCTTAGACTAAGATGGTTGCTGTTGTGTTCAGGTCCTACTTGCAGGTTCCCTACAGGCGTCTGGTTGGCCACTGAGAGAATAGGATGCTATACTTTTGGTCTGATCCAGCAGGGCAACTGCTTAAGTTCTTGTTTCTTGTTTTGGAGGCTTGAGATTTTGGTCCTATTATTATTAATTATTATTATTATTATTATTATTATTATTATTATTATTACTCCTAGAGGGAACTGGGCTGGTGAAATAAAAGTCACAACATTTTCAAAGAGGGATTTAAATGTTTATTTTAGCCCTCCTATAAGACATGATCACAACTTCTTTACAAAAAAAAAAAATGCCCCAAACGTGACAACTAGAGAAAGTGCTGAAGATACAGAGAATAACCAGCAAGAAGAGGGAATGTTTTAGCTCTACAGTATTTTCCACTTTCAAGTTCAGGCTTCCTTCTAGGCATTGTATGATGAAGAGGAAACAGAGCCTCCATGTCCTGTCCAGTTGGTGTGGATAAATTCGCCTGGTTTTGACAACAGTTCGTAGGTGTGGGCACCAAAATAATCTCGTTGAGCCTTTGAGAAATTGCATACACATGGTTAGTGATATAGGTTGCCAAAGTAACACAGTCAACTTTCAGTTGTCGCTAAATTCAAAAGAGGCACACTGAGGGTTGCAGCCCATGTTAGTAATACTCCAAGTAAACGGACTGAAAATAATTGAAGTGACTAACTTAGTCGCATTAATGTCAATAGATCTACTTCGAGTAGAATTTAGTTGGGGACATCTAAGAGGTCAGACCCATTGCCTCTACAGTAGAGTCTCCATCAGTGTTGGTAAAACTAAAGAGGATCCTTTCAGTTCAGGGATGGAGAACCTGGAGCTCTCTAGATGTTGCTGGACTACAACTCCCATCATTCCTGGCTGGGGCTGATAATAGATGGAGTCCAACAACAGCTGGAGAGCCGCAGGTTCCCCTTGCAGAGGGAAAACAGGTAAAAATACTGCTGGGAGCTGCAGCCTGTATGGCACTTCCAATCTAAAACAGACAATGAGGAAACACGACAAAGAGGAAGGAGAGGAAAAGATGACTGTAGGAATGATCATGGGCAAATGCAGCTACATGTGCTTAAAACACAGGTCCTTTGAGGAATCGAAATTAAGGGGGTTAACCCAAAGGCCACAAGAAAATGATGGATTTTAAGGAAGGCCAGAAGAGAGGTGGCACCACAAATTGTGCTGGATACAGAGACATCAGGTGGGCATTACTGTTGGCCTCTGTGAGAACAGAATGTCAGACTAGATGGGCCCTTTGGCCTGATCCAGCAGCCAGGCTCTCCTTATGTTAACTAGGGAAATGAGCAAAAGATCTGAACGGAGCAAAAAAGGTTGGAGAAGTTTCAGACGGGACTCCACACATGCCAAAGCTGTTTTCAGACTGGCTTACCTGAATCAGGTTGGCTGGTAGAGTGTCATGCCTGTACCCATCATAGAAAGAAAGTGCAGTGGTGAAGCACGGCATTGGGATGCCAATTTGGACACCAGTGCTGATGGCACGTCGCCACGATTCCTAAGGGAGGAATGATGTAAAAGTAGTAGTAGTTACCTTCTTATAAGTTGTATTCGGCCAATGACCCTTCCTCCACTGGAAACACAGGGTTGTCTCCACCGCTGTCCTTGGGCAAGTGGGACAAAGTTTCCCCTTGCACAATGGGACTTTGCCACCCTCTCCTTCCCAGCCCCCCACCTCTGCGCACCCTCAAAATCTGCTCCCAAGGGATGGACAATGGACAGCCATTCTGAGGCTGTGGTGTATGTGAAGCTGTTCATAGCAATGCAAAATTAAGTACTTTTTCTCTTTACATACATACATACATACATACATACATACATACATACACACTGCACTTAAAAATGGTCAGGTATTTTCTAAAGCCACATTCGCCTCGCACATTTAAAGCACTGCTATATCACTTCAGACAATTCTGGAAGCTGTAAGGTGCTGCGAGTTGTTAGGAAAGACCCCACATTCACCTCACAGAGCTGGGTTCTCTGAGTTGCTCCACAATCAGTCCTTCTTCAGGGAACTCTGGGAATTAACTCTCAGCACCCTTAAACTACAGCTCCCAGAATTTATTTATTTTGGGGGGAGTGGGAGCCATGATTGTTTAAAGTAGCATAGTGCTTTTCTTAAAAATACAAAGCAGTATACAAATTAAATTAATAATAATAATTTAAATATATGGTGTGTGTATGTGGCCTCTTCCTCCTGAAGTTACCTGGCAATTCTCTACCGCCGTCTTGAAAAAGTTGTCCAACAGTAGGTTCTGGAGATCAGGGCTTCGATCAAAAGCTTCTTTGATTTTCCCCAGGAACACACTATGCAGAAGACATGCAAAAGCAGTTAGTAGGATTTCTTGAAATCAGTGAGGTAAATAGCCAGGAACCCAAAAACGTATGTGGACCAACATAATGTAACCAAGGGCAGGGATAACCAATGATGCTGTTGGACTCCAATTTTCATAAGCCCCAGCTAGCATGGCTAATAGTCAATTCCCAGAAGAATTAGCAATCTCTTCCCAGGCAAGTCTGGGAATTGTAGCTCTGAGAGGGGAGTAAGGGGTCTCCCAGCACCCTTAACAGACTACAACTCCCATAATTCTTTGGGGGAATCAGTTTAAAGTGATATCATCGTGCTTTAACTGTATGTTGCAGATGGGGTCTGTGTCTACAAATATGTCACCCAGGGAAGAGTGCTAAAAAAGTGTTGTTTTTTTAAAGAAAAGGTAATCTGATCCTAAAATCAGCTGGGACCACACCATGCCCATTTTAGAGATTGAGCAACTGATCCAGAAAATGAGAAGTTGCAGGCAGGAGCCCTTTCATTTCCTCTGCTGTGTCTCAATGGGAGGAACTTCCTCAAACTCAGAGCATAAGAAGTGGGAACAAATAATTACAAAAGGAGAGACAGAGGAAAGTAGAGGCAGAAGCACTCTTAACCAGCTGTCGTTCCCAGAATTCTTTGGAGAATCCATGACTGTTTGAAGCGGTACAATACTGCTGAAAATGTAGAGTGTAAGTGCAGCCCCAGTTAGAATCTCAACTTTTCGATTCAGTTGGTCTGAGCTCCAAATGAAGAGGATCATCTCCCTGTCAATCAACAGCCCCTGCTCCTATCATATCCTATCTGTCTTGCTTACCTTCGGATGATGCATCCTCCCCGCCACATCAGGGCGATGGCACCATAATTCAGCGTCCAGCCAAACTCTTTTGCCGCTTGTCTCAGCAACATGAAGCCTTGCGCGTAGGAAATAATCTTTGAAGCATACAGGGCCTGCAAGGGAGCCAAGGGACAGTGTCAAGATTTAGAAAGAGGCTTTCAAGCCAGGGGCTGGCTCCAGAGGGTGGCAAAGTCAGCCATTTGCTGAGCCACCAGAGACTGAGAAAGGACCCCATCAACCCAAAGAGAGTTGCCCATCGTCATGGATCACATTAAGTCAGAGTTAGTGTGAGGGAATGATTGGTTTGCACACCCCACCACCCATTCCAGATTAAAGGAACCCACTGAGCATGTCTTGAGTGAGGAAGCCTATAATTCTGGCACTGCTGATACAGTGGTGCCTCGCAAGACGAACGCCTCGCAAAACGAAAAACTCGCAAGACGAAAGAGTTTTCCGTTTTTGAGTCGTTCCGCAAGACGAATTTCCCTATGGGCTTGCTTCGCAAGAAGAAAGCCCATAGGGAAATCTCCGGGGACCTCTTTTAAATGCTGGCGGTGGGGAGCAAAGCCTTTCGCCCCCCTCCGGCCTTCAGAAGAGGTCCAGGAAGGCCGGCGGGGGCCGAAAGGCTTTGCTCCCCACCGCCAGCATTTTAAAAGCGGTCCGGGATAGCAGGGAATTGCGCTGCGCTTTCCCGCTATCCCGGACCGCTTTTAAAATGCTGGCCGTCGGGAGCAAAGACTTTCGCCCACCGCCGGCCTTCAGAAGAGGTCCTGGACCGATTCTGAAGGCCGGTGGGGGGCAAAAGTCTTTGCTCCCTCCCGCCTGCTTTCCCAGGACTGCGGAGACTTCTCCGCTGTCCCGGGCGATCTTAAAATGCTGGCGGGCGGCAGCGAAGCTTTCGCTGCCGCCCGCCAGCATTTTAAAAGCCCCCAGGACAGCGGAGACTTCTCCGCTGTCCCGGGCGATCTTAAAATGCTGGCGGTTGGCAGCAAAGCCCTCCTGTCCCTGGAGCTTGCGGGGCGGGAGGTGGGGAGAAGGGCTTTTCTTCCCACCACCAGCCTTCAGAACAGCCTTCTGAAGGCTGGCGGTGGGAAGAAAAGCCCTTGTCCCCCCCCCCCCCCAGCCTTCAGAAGAAGTCGGGGGACAGACCTGGTCTGAAGGCGGTTTCCATAGGAACGCATTGATTGATTTTCTATGCATTCCTATGGGAAACCATGCTTCGCAAGACGAAAAACTCGCAAGAAGAAAAAACTTGCGGAACGAATTAATTTCGTCTTGCGAGGCACCACTGTACAATCTCTACAACAATCTGGACCTCAGACAATGGAGGTTCTTGTTGGAGACTATAATGCAGAATGATGCATCTTCCCCACACATAGGATAGAATTTTGTTAGACTATGACTCCCACCACACCAACCGCTGGCCATGTTGGGTGGGGGCTGATGGGAGTTGTAGTTTGACAACACCCAGAGGGCCATAAGGCTAGCCCTCCCTGGCTAACAACTCACTTTGCGGATGTCCTCCAGAAACGCCGCCTTATTCCCGCTAAATTTAGCTGCGTTGGGTCCACTCAACAGCTTGCTAGCTTTCACTCTTTCGTCCTTGAGGGAAGACAGGCACCGAGCAAATACAGCCTCCCCTTTGGAGAAAGAAAAATCAAACACCATGGATGACTAAACTGAAGCAATGGCAAATAGGACCACAGTACTGTATGTACACAGGAGATTGCTTTCTGAAACAACTCAAATTATCTTCACTAAAAAACTACTGGATATCATGTAACTGGAGGAGGGACATAAAATTTACCCATTTGGGGCTTCCCCCGAAGTATCCTGGGAACTGTAGTCTGTTAAGGATGCTGAGAGGTTTTAGGGGAACCGCTTTTCCTCGCAGAGTTTCCTGGAAAGAGGGACTGATTTTTAAACCACTGGGAATTATTGCTCTGTGAGGAGAATAAAGGGTCTCCTAACAACTTTCAGCACCCAAAACAAACTACAGTTCCCATGATTATTTGGTTGGGGAAAGAAGCCACTACTGATTAAACCAGTACAGTGGTGCTTTAAATGCATGGAGTCAAGGTGGCCTAAATGGCAGTTACTTCAGACTAAGCACGCACAGCATTGTGCTGTAAGCAACCCCACCCCACAAAACAAACTACAATTCTAGATATCAGTGGTAAACTCCGAGTGCCAATCATTATGCATACGAAAGAGAACACAAGAAACACACATATGGAGACTGTATCATCTGGCTTGGAGAAACCCCAAGTTTTGCAGTGGTACAAGAAATGTTTTTTTAAAAAACAACCCACTGAGGACAGAGTACCGTATTTTTCGCCCCATAGGACGCACCTAGGGGGGGAATAAAGGGGGGGAATTATTTTTTCCCCCAGGCGCGGGGGAAGCCCGAGCTTCCCCCGACCCCAGCCCCGAGAACAGCCTGCTATCCGCAAGCCTAGGGAGCCCGGCAGGAAGTCGCACCGGTCTCCCCAGGCTTGCGGAGAGCTGCGCGAAGCCCAGGCGTGCTCTTCAGCGCGCCCCAGGCTTCGGAATGCAGGCAGCTCTGCGCGAAGCCCAGGACTGTAGGCAGCTCTGCGCAGCCCTCGGGAGCCCGGCACAACTTCGCGCCGGGCTCCCTAGGGTTGAACAGAGCTGCGCGAAGCCCGGGACTGTAGGCAGCTCTGCGCAGCCCTCAGGAGACCCTCCCGAGGGTTGCAGAGCTTCCTGAAGCCTGGAGAGCGAGAGGGGTCAGTGCGCACCGACCCCTCTCGCTCTCCAGGCTTCAGCGAAAGCCTGCATTCGCCCCATAGGACGCACACACATTTCCCCTTCATTTTTGGAGGGGGAAAAGTGCGTCCTATAGGGCGAAAAATACGGTATATTCAACAGGAACATAACACTCATTGAGTGCTACAGGGGATTATTACTAATATTATAAAAATATTTTATCAGTCACTTTACTCACAAAAACTGACCCAAAGTGACTTTGGGACATAACTGAGTAGTGCAGATGAAGACATGAGTGGTTTGTGGAAACTAGGAATGGAAGCAATTGCCCCACTTGTAAGGACTGCCTGCCTGAAAGGCATGGGCAGAGAGAGTGCAAACACACAAGGTGAAAAAGTTCTTCAGATTTCCTGTGAGTGACTCATACTCTCACTGCCGCAGGTGCACTGTGGTTCCTCCACACTCTTGCAGTCACAAAGGTAGCCCCTCCTCTCCCCCCCACTTTCTTAGCCAACCAACATCCTTTTGCATTGTGAAGGGATGAGTCAGCTGCTTTAGAGCAGGAAATTGCAAGTCATGCTGATGTAGGAAGGAAACAGAACGGGAGGGAGAAAGAAAAGCAAACCATACACCCAATCCATTAGCAATTCACCTGGCAACCCTAGGAGCCAAGCCTTGAACCCTACGTAGAGGAGGTTTGATATTTAAAAGAGGGGAGAAATGCAGAACACAGTAGGAAGGGTGTGTGTGCTAAAAAAGAAAGGCAGAGTTGATAACTCAGTGGTAGAGAAGGTAGAGAAGATGCACTGCATACACAAGGGTCCCTGCTTCAGTCCTCAGGATCTCCACTTTAAAAGGAGCTTATTTTGGAAAACTGCGAAGGATCCTTGCCCAAGAATGTAGAGAACCATCACCAGTCAGAGCAGGAACATAGGAAGATGCCTTATACTGAATCAGAGCCTTGCTCCAGCTAGCTCAGTACTGTCAACACAGGTGGGCAATGGCTCTTCAGGGTTTCAGACAGGAGATATTCCCAGCCCTACCTGGAGATGCTCTACCACTGAACTATGGCCCTTTGCCAGCTGTGAAAACAGCACAGAAGTGTGGATGATATTTTGAGTTTGGAGGATCTTGAGCTCACACAGCAAACTTACTGGTCATCAGGCATAAAACCAGTGCGGTGTAGTGGGTAGTGTCAGGTCTTGGAGACCAAAGTTCAAATCCCCACTCAGTTCACTGGGTGACCTTGGACCAGTCACTATCTCTCAGCCTAACCTACCTCACAGGGTTGTTGTTGAGGGTAAAATGGAGAAGAGGAGAGAAACATGAATGCCACCTTGAATTCCGTTGATGAAAGGTAGCACAGAAATCTAAATAACAACAATAAACTCTTGGGTGCCTCAACTCAGGTCTTTCAAGTAAACAAGGACTGCACCACATATCTCTGGGGCCCCTGCCCATCCCATCATTGCCACATTTTAGTGCAAATCTATGTCAACGTTATTTACCAATTAGAGTGACAGGGACCCCGTACTCTAAAGCTGAGATAGCCGTCCACTTCCCTGTTCCCTTTTGCCCAGCACTGTCCCGGATCTTTGGGAGCAAATGCTTCCCATCAGCATCACGATACTTCAATATGTTTGCTGTGATTTCGATCAAGAAGGAGTCCAGTTCAGTCTTATTCCACTGCTCAAACACCTAAGGGCAAGGGAGACAAGGAGCAGAGAGATCAACAACCCCCTCCCTGAGACTGCAAGACTTTTTTTTTTAGGACATAGTGTTCTGTGCTCTATAAACCTGATGCATTTGCTCTTAAGAAAATAGGAAGATGCCTTTGTGGCTCTGCTGCACACCTCCACTGTTAGGGATTTCCCCTGCATGCAAAGACAGGTTATGGTGGATTGAGCAGATGATTGTGGGTCCTGCAGTCAAGAAGGCAGTTTCTGCTATAGAGGTAAACCTTTGGCTCTTCATATGTTGATGGGCTACAACTCCCGTCAGTCTAAGTCAGAGATGGGGAATTCCAGATATTGGTGGACTCCCATCAGCCTCAAGCAGCATGGCCAATGGTCAAGGATGTAGTCTGACAACATATGGAAGGCCCACAAGTATCCCACCCCCCTAAAGGCTCCTGGGAACTCCATCTAGAAAAGGAGGCTCCCTGCTGTGTCTCTGTGTAAGTGCCTGTTCTGGCTTTTATTTCGACTTATTAAAATAGGGTCTTCACCCATCAGATTCAAGAGATTGGTTTGTCTTGTGGGCTCACCGCGGCCATCTCATCATGGTCCATGCCTAGCACATCCTTCATGAGGTGGTAGGCTTCGCAGATCAGCTGCATGTCTCCATACTCAATCCCATTGTGCACCATCTTTACAAAGTGCCCAGACCCCTCGTCTCCCACCTGCCAGAGTCATGAGAAAGAATAAAATGAATTATTAATTATTTTTATTAAGATTTATATACTGCTCTTCATGACAATATCTCAGAGCAGTTCACAAGGTAAAAAGACAAGTAAATAGTTAAAACAAAACCAACAAAACAATAACCTCCCTCCCACAAACACATATAAAAGACTTTATAATATTAATCAACCTTATAAAACAAAAACAAAATACAAATACAAAATACATGTAACACTTAAGAACAATTTATAACAACCCCCACAATAAACAAGTTAAAACCCCATTTCCATTAAAACCATAAAAAATTTAGCACCAGGAGGCTGGGCCACACCCGCATTCTACCCCCAAAGTACAGCCCCCAATGGGCTCATCAACATTGGAAAGGGTCTGCCTTCTCCCCTTCCTCTTGATGGGGGAGGTGAGGTGTTGGAGAAGCTAGTAACCTTCCAAAAACAATTCACAAAGAGGGGCATCAGCTTGAAGAGTATCTCTAGGAGCATGCAGAGTGCATCATAAACATGTCAGCTCATCTTACCCAGTCGCAACAGGGTTCCCCAGTTCCTACTTTGGCAGCGATGCTCTGAAATATTGGTTTGATGTGAGGCCTGCAAAGAACCAAAAGGATGTTTGAAAAACAAAGCAGAAAGGACATCATCATGATTGGTTCACCATCCAGACCATAACAGAGGCTAGGAGGGCAGAGACACGAGACAGGGCATTATCAGTAGTGGCTCCCTACCTCTGAAACCCCCTTCCAAGTGATATTTGGTCTGCCCCTACTACAGAAGCATTTAAGAAACATGTTCACTTGGCCAGGTGTTTGGATAAGGAAATAATTATTTTGGGGGTGCAGTCCCTACAGATACCATTGCTGCTGTTTACTGTATCTCATCTGAGTCTGTGTTTTTAAAAATTATGTTTTATTGGCATCTACTATTTTATTGACTGCCCCAGGCAGGAGAAAGGATGAGACTGAAAAATGGTAAATGAGTAAACAAAAATAAAAATGAAACATACATTTACTGCTTTGGTCGCTTCACAACTCAATCTGAGGAGGACCCAACTGATAGAACGTGCATTTTTCAGTGGTGACTCCATGTCTGTGGAATGCTTTTCCTAAGGAAACACACCTGGCACCATCACTGTCAAACTTTAGGCCAAGACATTCATGTTTGCCCAGCCTTTCAGTTGTTATGTTTGGATCATACCTTGCTGCAATTTTTATTTTTATTCAGTGGTGTGGGAAAGGATTTGTCCTTTTTTGCAGTTGAAGATGGAAAGCTGCCTTATACCGAGTCAGTCAGACTACTGGTCCATCCAGCTCATTATCGTCTACACTGTCTGGCAGCTGCTCTCCAGGGCTTTCAGGCAGGGAGTTTCTCCCAGACCTACCTGGAGATGCTGCTGGGGACTGAACCTGGGACCTTCTGCATGCCAAGTAGGTGCTCTAGCACTGCCTCCCATGTTTTACAATCCGATCAAATACAAATTCCCTAAGTGATTTACAGTGCAATAAAAACCATACGCAGAACAATTAATTGCATATGTAAAAGCAGCTAAAACATTTGCTGTATTTAAAAAAATGGGAAAGCAATCTATGTGAATTTATATATGGAGTGGAGCAGGATTTGTCCTATGATGTTATTGCAGGATGAGCACTTTGGGTCAATTAATGCTCTTTTTTCTTTTTGCTGTATTCTGGATTTTGTATCATGTACACTTTCATAATTGTAAATAGCCTTGAGAAACCTTTGCATTAAGCAACAAATAAATGCATTAAATCATTCTCGTCATCTCTTACCATGCCTCTTTGGCTCCTCCTGGCATGAGTGAAGGGCCGTACCTGGCGCCCTCTTCGCCACCGCTAACCCCGCTCCCAACAAACAAGATGCCCTTCTCCTTGAGCTCCTTGCAACGCCTCTGGATAGGAAAAGAAGGGAGACTCGTTGCTCGAAAAAGAGGATTATGGGGGCAAAAGCACTGCATTCTCTACTTAGGGCAACGTATATCTCACAAAAGAGAAAGAAAATAAATCTGACTCCTGTACCAGTTAAAAGCTACAAAACCACTTGTAACTTAAAATTCTGCACCCAGTAAAATTTCCTTTGCATCTGGCTTAACAGACATTGGTGGACTTGAGAGCATGGAGGTAAATAACCCCTGGATGGTTAAATCCAGTCAAAGGCGACTATGGAATCATCTCGCTTTCAGGCCGAGGGAGCTGGCGTTTGTCCACAGACAGCTTTCCAGGTCATGTAGCTAGTGTGACTAAACAGTTTTTGGCGCAACGGAACACCTTGCTCAAAACTTCCAATCCTTGTACAAAACTCATTGATGAGCCTTTGGACAAAATTGAGAGGCGGGATATAAAAAGTTGCAGTTTAATAAAATACTAGGGGCTGCACCCCTACGTACTTTGCTCACCAATCCCGCCCTTCTCAAGGCCACCCGCTGGTTGCACAAAAAACTGCAGCGTGACAACATCCTTAGAAAAATACGTATTAGGAGAGAAATGTCTTGCAAACAAATCCTAACCAACCAACCCCACAGGTCTGTTTGTGAAGATAAAGTTAGCTCCCACATATCCTCTTGAGCTCCTTGGAGTATACAAGTTGGATACAAATGGGCACAATACATACTGTGCTATCTCTGTACTCAGAATTCCCTCCATCAATAATGATGTCTCCGGCACTCAGCAGTGGCACCTGTGAAGGAAAGAGACAGTGTTACATCAGAAGAGGTCAGCAGAGTAATGGCCTATCAGGTCCAGCTAATCAAATGCCTTTGGGAAGCCCATGAAAAGGGCACACTGGCAGCAGCCCTTTCCCACTATTCTTTCCCAATGACTGTACCAAGAGAGGTTTTCTCTGAATCTAGTGGCAGCTGTCCATCTGCAGAGAGTTGCTGGATCAGACCAAAACGCCTGTCTAATCCAGTGGAACATCTCCTGGGAGGGCTATGAGACATCCTCAAATGAGACCCTGGAGTTAGTGCAGAAAATAGTGAGCTAGAAGGACTAGTGGTCTGACTCAGTATAAGGCAGCTTCATGGGACCATAGCTCAGTGGTAGAGCACCTACTTTGTATGTAGAAGGTCTCTGGTTCAATCCCCAATGGCATCTCCATGTAGGGCTGGGGAAGACCCCTGCCTGAAATCCTAGAAAGCTGCTGCCAGTGAGAGTAAGACAATATTGAGCTAGATGGACCAATGGTCTGATTAGGTATAAGGCAGCTTCTTATGTTTCCTTCTTCAACTAAAATATTACTGAATTTTAGAGCAGGAAGTGTCTGTGTCTTGGAAACAGTGTTAGAAACTCAGATATATAAGCTAGGCATCAAATGGCTCCTTAAACCAAGGTTATAGTTGCCAAAATGGAATGTCTAGCTGCTTTTCTTGGGCAAGATGGCTCTAAAGTCTTATTTTTCAAATGATGGACTGACTGTGATTGATTCTCAGTTAAACATCTGGCTAGTTCAGGTGACAACTTTGAGCAAGGTTAAGAGTTTTGAGGTCAAAGAAGAAAAGTCACTTGATCCACGTATCCGACTTTGTTTTCTTAATGATGATTGCTCTTGTTCAGGCTGCACAGAAAAAGCATTTATGTTCCAGAAATTCATTCTGATTGTGCAGATAAAATATAACTGATAACTTACCATGAGAAACATAGTAAGCTGGCTCAGACCACCTAGCTCAATATTATCTATACTGACTGGCAGTGGCTTTCCAGGATTTTCCACAGGGAGCCTCTCCCAGCCCCATCTGGAGATGCCAGAGATTGAACCTGAGACCTTCCACACGCAAAGCAGGAGCTCTGCCACTGAGCCCCAGCCCTTCCCCACAGGGAGGAAAGGTTCAGCCAGCCCTAGCGTTGGCCAATCCATAGAATTCTGGAAGGTGGCATAAAGGGGCATCATTTGTAAAAGAAGAGGCAGTTGGTCAAGGATGGGAGGAAGAGATCTGCTCACCAGCTTGTTGATGAAGTCATCCACAGCGCTCCCAGCCTTGACAAGCAGGATGATCTTCCGGGGTTTCTTCAGCTTGGAGACCATTTCTTCCAAAGAGTGGGCCCCAATGACTTTAGTGCCCTTGGCCTCATTTGCCAGGAAGTCATCCACTTTGGATACCGTTCGATTAAATGCACAGACCTAGGAGAGGATAAGAGAGAGGGATTTCACTGGGAGACAGTAGAGCTGATCCCTTTTCTGAAATGCATCCCCCCTATACCTGGTTTTCTAATGGGTTTGTGCCAGGGACTAGGAAGTTATTTTCAGACTCTAAGGACCAAAAGGACAAGACATCTGCATGTTCATTTTCATTATTTCCCCCCATTTAACCAGAAAAATGAAAGGCCTGATTGGAATGGATTTAACCTGGTGTGTAGGTCATTAAAAAAAAACACCTTTCAATGTATACAGGTTTAGCCAGCTTCTCACACACACACCAGCACTTCCTGCTGAGCAGTTATCTGCAGAGATCGCTCAAAACAGTAAGCCAATCTATGTTCTGTCATTTAAGGTACTCAAGCAAGTAAGACAAGGCCTCCCACTAAATCAGGAACCTGAAGTCCTCCGGATGTTGCTGGACTCCATCTCCCATCAGTTCTAGTCTAACATGACCAATTCTTGGGCGTGATGGCAGCTGCATTTCAGCACCTGGTTTGCAAAAGTTCCTTGCCTCTACCCTAAATCCCCCGCCTCACCTTCTTGTTTCAAACTTTTCTTATCTCCACATTCATACATTTCTCACCACCAGCAGATTTACTATATAGCCAATGGGTATAATTAATTAATTATATTTATATCCTGCCCTTCCTCCCACAGGAGCCCAGGGTAGCAAACCCACAAACCATAAAGCAATAAAAACATATACACTGCAGATGCAGACTAGGGAAGATTTCTACTTAATTAGAAGAGGAATGTATTTAGCAGGTGCTGAAAACACCACAGAGATGGTGCCTGATATTCAATGGGAGGGAATTCCAAAAGGCAGGGGCCACCACACTAAAGGCCCAGCCCCT